>NC_135181.1:23719843-24035625 GCF_041146795.1 Maylandia zebra | reverse complement strand
CTGGAGCCCATCGAGAATGAAATTTTAACTTTGATTTTAAAAAAATTACCGAAAGAATTTATATTTCATAACGAAGTCAACAGAGCAAACATTATGGCGCACAACAAGTTCATGCACCAAATTTGGAACGAGTCCAAATTAAGTTTCTTTCAAAGCTTTACTTCACAACATGAACCTTAACAAGTCATACACTAAATGTGTAAACCTTATGCAAAAGTATTTATTATAATGCACTGAAACTTTTTCTTATTTATTTATTTGGTTTTTAGTATAAAGGTGCTTTTAAAACTCCTAAATGAAAAAAGGTCCTACGTTTTCCCGACAGAATTTTGTGTGTTTTACATCCAAGCACAAATTTCCTGAAAAGAGAAACATGTTTTTATTGAAGTTACTTTCTGCCAGTAAAATGTTTTCATGTTCGCAGATCCGTTTTGTCTTTAGGTTGTTCTAGCTGCCAAAAACAACAGTGTTGCGGTGCTAAGAGGGAAAAGTCCCGTAAATTGTTTAGTAAGATTTAAATTATGAGGGATTTTTACTGACACCGTCTTGATGTTTTCGAACTGGACATGACAATGAGGGATGGATCTCTCTGAAAAACTGAGTTTACTTACAGGGTACCCACACGCTTAAGGTATTACCCTGCTTCATCTCCCTTATGACTCTCATGGGGATCATGGTTTAGAAAGTGAGCATCATGTTTATCTCATAAGACTAGAAAAAGGTGGCTGACAGCATGAACTCATCTGGGAGATGTTTACAGAGTTCACAAAGTAAATCGCCAGTCGACCCCAAGCTGTTCAAGTATTTAAGCATTATTGTATTTTCACTAAAGCACTGCATTATACTGAATAATAGAAGTCTTTAACTTTGAGTAGCATTCCAGATGTGGTTATGTATTATGTGATACTGTATGGTAGACAATGTGCCCATTAAGCATTAGGGCACTTTATTAGATACTTTATCAAATGTTGAAAGTTGAATGTGAAGGATCATAGTCAGAGGGCTGTGGGACATTGGCTACCAGCTGCTTATCACTAAAGGAAAGAAAGGTGATTCATGCCTTACGTTTTTATCTTCTGTCGTTTTCTGCTTCATGGCCTGATTACAGTGAATTTGTGGGACCATACTGTATGTTTTTTGACTCCCCAAGAAATGCATTAGGCACATACAGAGTATACATTTTTGTAGCAATAATAACTGCTCTTTAACTGTTGAAATGGATGTTTTCAGGTACATGATCACATTTTTACCTGGTTAATGAAATTTCCTTGGTATCTCTAACAAAAGGGTAATGATAAGTGGCCCTATCATTATATTTATAGCGACAGTTTCATGTCTTTCAATGTGCTTTCCTATGTTACACTATTTAACATTGTGTTTGTTTTTATTTCCTTGGTCCAAAAAAGTTTGGGTTTAGTATTTTACAAAGGGCAAAGCATCCATACTTTTTACTGTGATGATGACATGATGACACTAAAGCCTTGAAACAAACTTTGAATATTTGTTCTTACTTTGTGAGTCTGTATATTGCTATGAACTGTGCTTTTTTAAAAACATTTTTACAATGGAACATTCCAAGTGCCATCGTTTCTTTTGTATGTTCTGCACATGCTCTGTACAATCATGACCCTGAGACCAATAAAGATCTATTTATTCTTTCACTTGAGTGTGCCGCTCTTGTTGAGTCTTTATGGTTCACATAAAGATAATGTAGAGCAGAATTTGCGTTTTATTTTTTTTTATTAGTTTACATTTTTGTTTCCTCTTTAAATGTTTAGCTTTTGTTATTTTCAATGTCTGTTTTAGTTTTTAATTGAGAATATGAGGACTGTCAAATGGAAGATAGGTGTGACGATACACATATATACTAGCCTAATGATAAAATGGATCAGTTTGGCAAATATATTTTACAGTGTTTATTTATTCGACAAAATACGTTAAATGTCACCGTTATTATTGGCTGGCCGGAAACAGCGGGGGTGTCCAAATTCAGAGGCTGCTTCCACCTGAGGACCCGCCTTCGCGGTCTAAAGAAAGCCGCGTAGTACGTCACGAGCTCCCTCGGTGGAGTGAAACTGCGTCTGCTCCTTGCTGTCTAAAATGTAACCGGGCGCTGGCGTCAATTCTCCACCGTCTCACACTTTGTTTAATCAGTTTTCTGTTTGACGTTTATTCAGCTTTGTGAAAACCCCAGAGGACCCCTCCCGAGGGATTAATAAAGTTACATTTAAAGGAGCCAGCATCAGCTGAGAGATATAGAGGAGAACAGGGGGACAACAGACAGCTCTCTGTAGTTGACAGACTGGTAAAAACATTGAAAACAGTTTTTAGATATTTGCTTCCTGTATTTGCAGAAGTATCTCCAACACAAACTGTAACAGCTGCATGCAGGGAACCACTCAGTCATGTTTATCCTGCAGGACAGGATCTGACAGGGAAAGAAGGAAAAATAAGGGAACCACGGACAACTTTGATAATGCTTTGATTTATCCACAGTACATTTAGTTCAAATATTGTTTCCATCACAGAGGGATTGTGCTGGTTTCAGTGGGGAAAGTATGCAGCTCATTTAAATGTTCAAAGAGCTGTGAAAAGTTGTCCGTTCATAAAGTGTGTCAGTATTTTATAAGGATGCCATGTTTCTGTATCATCTCTCTCCTGTCAGAGCCTCTTCCAAACATCAGCCTGTTTAATGCTCTCATATCTTCAACATCTCGAGTAAATTATACTGCACAGTTTTCTCTCCAATAAAAGAATATTTACTGCATGAGTCTGTTTTCCATTTTATCTGAAACATTCAAGGAGGAGATCTTTTACTGTATTTTGGTGATATTGCCCTTAAATGTGACTAAAGCTTTCATACAGTGGTGATCACGGACATAACTCTGAGATCAGTCTGACTGAACTCTGAAAATCACTGAGTGTTATTTCACAGAACCATAATTAGATTAACTCAAACGGAAACACGCGGTGTTAAACAGTAGTATAATTATCATTAACTGTCAAAGTAAGTGCGTATTTTGCTTGTTTCCGTTTCCATCAAAAATCGAATTAATTAATAATTGTTTGATTTGTGTTGATGAAGGCCTGCCTCCTTCTCCTCACAGTCACTTTTTACGAGACCATGAGTGTGTTTCATTTTTTGTTCTGTCAGTCTTGGATGTGACTCCTGAAAAGAGATTCACCATGATTCTGGTTCTCCTTTCACAGTCAGTACTGCTGGTTTCTCTCTCAGACTGACTGAAGATGAGTGATCTGGAGTCTCCAGGATCCAGCCGTCTGTCTGTGACCGACACAAAGTAAGATACTGTCTCTAATGTACACGAAGGAAATAGAGAACATAGGTGAAATCAGTATGTAGAAACAATTACAAGTTTAAAAGGACAAGTAAGATTGAGTGGGAGAGGACTGGTTTAACAGGAAGAAGAGAAAATTCCACAGTATCCGTGCAAAAAGTTTCACTTTGAAATCTTTAAAAGAATGTGGACAAACAGGTGGACTTGGTGTCAGTGGAGTTTACTCCTGGAAGTTTGAGATTATGATGATTATTACTTCAAAAACACCTGTACAGACGTTTATCACTCATTCCATACCAGCGCAGTGCCCAGTAACACTTTGAGGTGACTGGAGCTTTATATATAAAATGAATGCAGTCCGATCAGTTTATGAGAATAGTCAAAGTGACTTTGGTAATATTAGTTGCCAATTTTTAGTTGGTATTGGTTTGTAAGATTAGTTTAAAATAAAGACTTCATTTTAACTGAATTTTGTTACGTCTCAAGAATTTGGACGTTTAGCCTTAAGGACAAACCTAAGGAGGAGGTTGGACTTTAGAGTTGAGCCCAGAGATGTACGGCTGAGTGAGGGGCTACTTTTTGTCATCAAACTAGAAAGAAATAAAATGTAGGCTTAGAAGACACGGTTGGTTGTTTGGTTCAGCATCTCTGAATATCTTCAGAGCTGTAGAGGCTTCAGAATGTAGAAGTTTGGATGGAAACTCCAAATACTTGAAGCCCACAAGATGCATCTTTAAAAAGTCAAAAAGAAGCGAAGAATTGCTGTCGCTAAAACCAAAATAACATTTATAACAACAACAAAAGTGTATGATTTGGTAATATGATTGGAATGGAACAAATGGATTCTGAAAATCAGAGATTGAGTTTCCAAGTGAATAATGCAGCTGAAAAATTTTCCTGTTATATGAAGACTTTTAACCTGTAGTTCAGTATTGATCTGCCACAGTCAGCGAACAAAACTGCCAAAAAGGAAAAAGACATTAAGATCCTCAAAAGCTTGGCATAATATAGTCATACATTTTCACCTGAATACATCTGCCCTGTGCAAATCCGTTTCGAAGGCCTTTGCAGCTAATAATGGTCAATATATTAATTTAAAGAACACAGAAAAACAGCTGGTTCTTTTTCAGGGTTTCATAGCTTTTTTGTGTAGAATGCCAAGCTTTAATATTATAGAGATTTGCAAGTATCTACAAAGCATGATATGATGTGAAGTTCAACATCTGGGACATGTGTCCCGCTATGCATTGCAGAAAATGACTCAATCTCTTAGTACAGCAAACAAACAATGCAGGAGGGCGGGAAAATAATGGTCTCCTCTGCCGTGGCATCAGAAGTTGAGAATTGACGGGACAAAGTGTTGGCTTTCTCGTTTTGGGTTGCCGGGTCTATAGATCATAACACAGTTGAACCAAGCAAAGGAGAGGGCCCACCTGGTTTGTCTTGAGTGGCTGCTGTGAGATATGCAAGATGCTTGTGGTCAGTCAAACGATGAACAATGAGCAGGTGTTCTGCTCCCTCCCGCCAGCTAGCAGTTCCACTTCTCCCACGTCATAGTTTTGCTCAGTTCGAGAAAGACAGCAGAAGGGAAAAAGCTGCATTTTCCCTTCCTTGTTCTGGAACAAGATGAACTCCATCAACGATAAATTGTTGGGTGGTCACACACAGCTGACTGCAGCTTTCCAGTCTTATAAACAGTACATTTGTACAATGACTGAAACCAGCCCACTGGCTGTGACGTCAGTTCCTTGATCATGAATATGCAAATTGTCATGACCATTGATCAACAATCATTGATCAAAGACCATTGATCGTGGAATAATCTTCCACACTGCACCTAACGTGACAAACTGAAAGCAGTCATTGGGTGGGAAACCTTGAGGAGAACACTTTTGACCTTAGAGAAGAGCTCTGCATAGAAAAGGATCAGGTTTGAACTTAGTTTGTGCAGCTGTACCTTTAACTAAGGCAAGTTCCTGCATCAACTCGTCCTGTTGTCTTTTTGAACTGTGCTTCACTATTCACTACAGATGAATGCACTGTAAACACCTGCGTGTGAGTCACTTTGGTCACTTTGACAGTTGCACTGGTAATAATAATTTTCCCTTTGTGTCCTCAGAGAGAACAGTGATGTTGGTGTGGAGGAGGAGGAGCAGTTGTCCTGCTGTGCTTTGGGTCAAGATGTCTCAGAGGATTCAGTCGCTACCAGTTGTGGCATCTCTGTCCAAAGTAAGAGTCGGTATCCGTGTGCTGATGAACACATTTTTGAAAACTTGACTTCTTGTTTTGTAGGTGCATGAAAAAGATTTCATTCGATTTTTTATGGTATAGGTTTTTTTCCTGTTTTACTTTGAATGTTGTTTCCTTTCATGTCTCACGTTAGTTTTACTTCCTGCTTTGTGATTGTCTTAATTATTTTTCACCTGGTTTGCTAAAGTTCAGCTGTCATGTTCCCCACCTGCTCACAATATCAGGCAATCCTCAATATATACTACTCAAAACAATCAGAGGAACACACTGAAAACATAATGGCTCTCGCGCGGAGAAAAACATGCTGGAGATCAATACTGATGCAAACTGGGTGATGTGTTAGAAACGAAAGGATTCAATTGTTTGTTGGAAATAAATGATCAAAATACTGGATACTGGCTGAATCCAAATACAAACAGAAAATCAGAGTAAAAAACGCTGCAGCAGGCTTTTCCATTTGGCTCTGATTTCATAGCAGCAGCTCAAAATGAAATAGTTTGTATGGCTGCGTGTGCTGCTGGGCCAAAAGTTTAGCTGGTCATTTGTAGATTTTTAGATGAAATAAAAAACAAAAAAAACACTCAACAAAAGATCATCTAAAGAAGAGCAGAGTTCATGTACACACTTTATTAAGCAGCTACTGTACAACAAGAACAGAATCATGTAAATGGCCAAACAACAGCAACAGTAATCCCAGGGTGTAGCACAGCAGGCAAAGAGACGCAGTAGCACAGAGAGAGTAAAGGATCACATGGAGAACAAATGGAGCGCGCTCACGAGCCCTCTCTTCGTACAGAGCCAGAAACGTCTGACCCACAGAGCTCACTAAGACGACAATAACTCGTTTTTCCCACACAGATTACATATAACATCACACTGAATGAAATTACATGTAGCAGATTACATGAACTATATAAGATGAGGATTCGCGTATTAAGCATATTCAGAACTATTTCCTTCCATTATTTTCTTGGGTTAACAGTTTTTGTTGCTTTTCTGCTATCGCTTAAATTTTATTCATATAGCACCAAGTCACAACAGCCACCTTAAGGCACTTTATAGTGTTAGGTAAAGCCTCAGTAATAAAGCCTCAGACAACTCCCTACGAGCAACGACTTGGAGACATTAAGAAAGAAAAACTCTCTCTTTGTACAGTCGAACACTGAGACGGAACCAGGTTCAGTGACGGGCCGCCATCCACCACGACTGGTTGGAATGAGGGGAGGAGGGCAGGATAAAACCTGCAGGCTGAGAGCAAAGTGCTCCATCTATCTGATATGATACTGTGAGGCCTCTCAGATAAGATGGGGCTGTTTTATTATGGCCCTTTTTATGTGAGAAGCATTTTGAATTCAGCTCTGGATTTAACAGGGAGCCAATGATGTGAAGCCAGTATGAGGGGGATTTTCCCTCCTCTTAAAATGTCTCATTAGGAACATTTTTAACAGTTGCTTCTTGTCTCTGCTGTGACAAAAAAGGTTCTGATTATGAATCAAAATGTTTTAAATAAGTCACACACTGGTTATAACTTAATGCCGAAAATGTCATGTTACACGATTTACTATTTTCTGAAGCTTATTTACAATTTACAATGCTTAACACCATTCCCATCCCTCCCGTCAAAAGATAAAAGTCTGTTTTTCATGCAGTTTCACACACTAAAGACATTTCATTCTTTTTGGTTTCTTGTTGTCAATCAGCAGATGCGAGTCTGGAAGAGGTTTTAGAAGAATATAAGATCAGTCTGAGGAGGAGGTTTGAAAGTGTGACTGAAGAAACTGATAATACAGGAAGTGGAACCCTCCCGAACAGGATCTACACTGAGCTCTACATCACAGAGGGACAGAATGAAGACGTTCATAACCAACATGAGGTGATGCAGCTGGAGACAGCTTCCAAGATGGAGGCTCTTGATGACATTACAGTCAGGTGTCACGACACCTTTAAAGCCTTACCTGACCAACAGAGACCCATCAGAGTGGTTCTGACCAACAGCGTCGCTGATCAGAGACGAGCAGTACAGTCTTCTGGAGCTGCTCCATGTTTTCCATCCAACATTACAGAAGGTCACAGCAGAGAAGCTCGCTGTCTGTAAACTTTTGTTCATCTTTGACGGCCTGGATGAAAGCAGACTTGGATCACTGGATTTCACCAACGGGAAGCTGCTGTCTGATGTCACAGAGAAGTCATCAGTCAGCCAGCTGCTGACAAACCTCATCCAGGGGAATCTGCTTCCCTCGGCTCTCGTCTGGATAACTCCCCGACCTGCAGCAGCCAATCAGATCCCTCCTAGACGTGTTGACAGGGTAACAGAAGTACGAGGCTTCACTGATGCCCAGAAGGAGGAGTACTTCAGGAGGAGATTCAGTGATGAAGAGCTGTCCAGAATCATCTCCCACATGAAGACATTCAGGAGCCTCCACATCATGTGTAGAATCCCAGTCTTCTGCTGGATCACTGCTACAGTTCTGGAGCACATGTTGACTACAGAGCAGAGAGGAGAGCTGCCCAAGACCCTGACTGACATGTACTCACACTTCTTGTTGGTTCAGATGAAGAAGGGGAACAAACATGTGGGGGGACATGAAACAAGTGAGATGGCTGAAAGGAAATTTCTTCTGAATCTGGGGAGGCTGGCATTTAAACATCTGGAAAAAGGAAACACCTTCTTCTACCAAGAAGACCTAGATCAGTGTGGTCTGGATGCTACAGAGGCCTTGTTGCACACAGAAGTTTATACGGAGCTCTTTAAACAGTGTTTGTTAATCTTGAAGGTGGCTTTTATTTGTGATTCAGGTCTCAATGTCTCTTTGTGTATACTTATATGCAGAAGTAACACAAAAGAAGAAGTGGGAGCTGGCCTGACACCAGTAACTGACTTCCAGTGAAAGCTTTGGCTAATAATATTTTTTAGCGAACATTTTTCTTGTAAAACAAAGGGGGGCCTAGCAAAAAAGGTTTGGGAACCACTGCTCTACAAGGTTGGCGAAATAAAAAAAAATGTATTAACATTTTTTTATTTGGACTTTTATTAGTCCAAATTTTTTTATTTGGACTAAAAAAAATGTTCGAAGTGGACTAGGTGCTAATTTTCAGATGTCAGGTCTACATCTAGAATCAAAATGAGCACATACATAAACAACCAAAGTGAAGCATTAAGACAAAACATAGCAACGTCAAACAGCGTCCACACATTTTGCCACAAATACATGCAAAACAACTAAATTGGGCCACAAAAGTGATGTAAATTGACCAAACTAAGACACGAATCAGACAAAAACAGATGCAGGATGATCACAAACAGACACGTCGGCTACAAACTGATGCAAAATGACTAAAATCACACGTGTAACACTTTCTACATATTTGACAACAGAAGAAAAACACAAACAAACTTGGAATGCATTTTTAATTTGGATTTTTTTTATTTCATGCCGAATTAGATATTTTAAAAATCAAGCCAAAGTCTCCTCCCTGTTTGTACTGTAAGGTCAAAGCCCTACTGTACTACAGAGAACCCCAACAATCAAATGATCCCCCTCTGAGCAAGCGCGAGGCGACTGTGGGGAAGAAAAACTCCCTTTAACAGGAAGAAACTTCCAACGGAACCGGGCTCAGAAGGGACGGCCATCCGCTGCGACCGGTTGGGGGGATGGAAATCAAAAGGAGACGAGATGGCGTGAACTACAGTTCTAAAATTTGGATTTGAGGGCTGATCCCAAAATTTTATGGTGATGTTTTTAAAAAAAGGATTTGGTGCTAAAAGTCTGCTTCAAGATTTTAAAAGAAGCAGGGCAGTGGGAAAAGCCAAAATGGTCATTTTAATGATCTCTGGCTTTAGTGAACCACCTGAAGGGTTTTAGCAATGTTTTTCCCACCGCAGAAAAAAACCTGGATATTTTGGACGTCTTTGGGGGACCCGGGATGACTCCGAGAGTGATTTTTAGATGTCTAATCAGAGCCTCATCAAAAGATGAATCATTTGCCATCAAAGCCTTTAAGACATTGTCTGGGGAGCCAAACTCCTTGATGAGGCGTTTGGCTATTTTCTTGATGAACTTTGTCTTGTCATTTGTCAGACTTGTGGCAGACGCTGTGCTGCTGAGTTCAGGCTGCATTAGATTGCTCAGACGGTTGATGACCGTGTCTATTTCTTTTGTAGTAGTTGCGATCCGAGCAGCAAACTTTTGGGTCTCAGGTTTAGATTTATAGATGACTCTCATGATAAGGAGCAACGCAAGGTCATTGGAAATTTTCTCAACATCACAAGATGAACCTGACACAGAATCCATCTCTGATATTTTGGAGGAATCTTTGAGAGAGTGTTTCAGGCTCAAGGCTCCAGATGATTTATCTGGAGAAATGCTCCCAGGTTGTGGCGTTCGAGGTGACTTGTCAGATGCCACAGAGCATTTATCTGGAGAAATGCTCCCAGGTTGTGGCGTTCGAGGTGACTTGTCAGATGCCACAGAGCATTTATCTGGAGAAATGCTCCCAGGTTTTGGTGTTGGAAGTGATGCACCAGATTCTTTTCCTCTGCCATCTGAATCAGGGCTTTTTTCCTGTGTTGTGGTCTGTGCTCTTTTAATAAAGTTGTGGATGTCTTCCAGGGCCCCAGAAATCTTGTCCATTTGAATCATTTGATCTTTCTCTTCATTGCAGAAGAGTAAAAGCTTCTGCAAAAACCTTTCTACTGTGTCATCTATGAGGACATAGAGGACTTCAGCAGAAATGCGACGCTTTGAGCCCTGTACTGATTTCGGAGTCCTGGAGATGACCGTGTCTGAGAGGGACCTACCCATTAGAGGTATGGGGATTTGATAGCCTCGATCCACCGTAAGTAGATCAAACAGGTTTGCCACTAAGTCCTCCGTAAAATTCCTGATATGCCCACTATTTTTAAAGTCCCCCAAGGTCTTATCGATGAGGAAGAGTTCTTCTTTCTTTGTTAATTTGTCAAATAACTGATTAACGTCTGATCTAATGACGTTAAAGTCGACTGAAGAAGAACGTTTAATTGCGGTTCCCAGGCTTGCCGTATGTGGAGAAGGGGAGCGATGAGCCTCTGTACTCTGGGGAGCAGCCGTTTCAGGTACTGACCCTGGGAGAATGAAAACTATACTTTCATTGGAGGGCGCAGTTTCCTTCTTGGGGTGATTGCAAATGTTTTGTAGACAAACAAAATGTTTCCTGTTTGCCTTTATTCTTTTTTTCAGCTCTGTTTTCATTTTTTCAAATTGTTTTTTTGCAAACATGGAAAAGTTGTGTTTGCGTGCTTTGAGCCTGGCGTGTGAGGTGGATGGCACACATTTGGAGAAGAAGTGTCTCACCTTGTGGATAATTAAGCCTGCATTAAAGGCAGGTTTGGGTAAGTTACATTTCTCACAGAGCTCTTCACTGCTTGAATCCATGTTAGCAAGTATCTCACCTACGATGTCAACTGCAACCATTTCTACTGGGGTTGGAGCCTGGATACTTTGTGTTTCTGCAGTGGGTTTTATATGGCTTTGTGATTCTTCTGGGAGCTCATCTTTATCTTTTCCTGTCATCTCTCCATCTGAGCTCCTTGTTGACAGAATAACAGAAATCTCTGCGATTGCTGATTTCACTGATATTTTTGAACCAGTACGTTCTGTACTGGAATGAGACCCATTTGTCCCACACTGGCAGCGCAGCTTACATGCTGCATACCTTTTCAGGCATGAGGCAGCGCAACAAACCATGCGGTGTAGTTTCTTAATACTACTAAATTTGCCGCTAACATAAACGGCAGGGTCTACTGGGAAATCGGGGCTTTTTTCAATCAGTGCAATGGTTGAGCTGACCTTTTCTGAGATCTCTTCCTCAACCATCAGCGTCAGCTTGTCAGCGCTCTTATCTTGCTGTTTTGAGACATTAAGAGCGCCGGCGATGGCAGCTGAGATCGAGTCTCCGAGGGACACCCTTATTTTCCCCTCATCCATAAACTCTTCCCTTATCATGGGTTCCTGAATAACAGAAAGGGCAATCCTCAGGATGCTGGCAGAGGCGATCTGAATGATTTCAGAAATCATATCAGCGAGCACGGCATGGACGCTGGAGTCGCATTTTCCATTTTCTATAATGCTCCACTGAACTTCAGAGAGCCTTTCAAAGCACCTGTTGATTGGCGGGATAATCTGGTCTGGTGTGACCACGATTGAATTTTCGTTGATGGTTTCCATTGTTGTGTCACAAATTAGATTTTCTCCGTTTGAGCGTGTGAGAATTTTCTTGTATTACAGAGCGCCGACTGCTGAACGTTTTGCAAACAGATGAGCATCGAGTTCTGATTTTTCTGTCTGAGAGCCGTTATTTATAGGCTCGGTTGTCTGTGACGTTACTGACAGACCAGCGCGAACGCCTTTGATCTGCCAGTGACGTCACAAGAAACGCACGCGGAGAGGCGGCGTTCCTTGCGCGCTCACAGATTTGAATGACGCTTTGGAGTTGACGGCACGCCGCAATGCATTGTGGGAGCCCGGCACCATTTTCGGGGTCTACGAATCAAAACAAACACGCTGTGTTGGAACGACGATTACAAGATGCTTAAAAGCAGTTCCTGACCCACCAGGATTCATTGGAATCATAGGTTGGAGGACGTTTTGGGGAAATGGCCGACGGTCGAAGCGGAGAAGAAATAAGCTCTTAAAAGTTAGTTCTGGGTTTTTATCCCACTTCATATATACACCAGGACACATGTTAGCATAATGAAAGAATTGTAGAATTAAGTGGAGTCAACAACAGCAGCATAGTGCAGTCATATCACAAATGTTAGCGTAATGAAAAAGTCTTACAAAGTCAAATTTAGCTAACCTTCGGCTAAGTTACGTGACGTTAGTGATATCGCCACTTAACGCGGCTCTTTGGTCGGTTAGTTAGTGTCATCCAGGGAAGACGGACGTTGTTTTGCTGTGCTGTATTTTTATGTGAAGTGTATATATTTATTTTTTATATTGCATGTATTTTGTGCAGTGTTTTATTTAGTTTGCATGTTTTTAGTTGCCGGCAAATTGTCCTGGAGAGACTCCGCCTTTCCCCCCGTTTTTACTAATTGGACACACCTGAGAGAAAAGAAAAGGTAATTTACAGAGTGCTCAAGGACACATAAGAGGTTTGGAGCCGGTGTTCAACAAAAATGTAACACGGAGAATGCGAGACAGACAGAGGAAAGACACAGACGATCAGAGGGGAGAGCGAGAGACGATCAGAGAGTAGAGATGATCAGATGGAGCAGACGACCAGCGACTGGGAAGAGAGATTACCAGCGACTGGAAAGGGGAAACGATCAGAGGAAAAAAAGGCAGATGACCAGCGACTAGGGACGCGTAGCGGCAGTCTGGTGGCAATAACGACAAGAGCCAGCTCGTGCACTGCGGGAGAACAGAAGCAGTGAGACCGCGGTGCCGATTGCAGTTTGAGGAAGCGGCGGGCGGAGTTGAGAGCTCTGCCCACCCGGGTAAGTCTTTGACTTATCCTTTTTATAAAGTAAACTGCCAAAGGAATAGTGACTGCCGCTCCCTCCCTTTCTTCAGTGCACCAGGACGTGGAATGCGGGGAGGAAGGCGAGGACTCCGCTGGGTTTCCCTCTTTTAATACTACGCTGGACCTCTTAGTTTTCTGTGACTTTTAGGCCGTGGTGGATTCCACTGGACTTCTAATGTTGTGTGTTATTGATTTTTATTGTGTCTTCCCTTGGCCAAGGTTGTTTTAATTCATTTTATATTTTTAACTATTTAAACATAATAAATTATATTTTTAATTCTACAGTTTTTGTATCGTGTGCTTTCCCTCGGCGGCTCCACTGCTCTGCCCGCTTTGAGGAAGGTTTCCTTCCTTTTAAAAAACCATCTTGGAAACATAATCAGCCTTTCCGCTCCGGTGTCATATTAGTTTAGGTTTGTGCCGAAGCTGGGTCTGTTTGTCAGTGTGAAGCCAAACGTGCTTTAACGTTTTAGGAAACACCGAGCAGACGGTTCATACTTGCCAACATTCAAAGGGCTGTTGGGGGGCAAATATATTTTACAGTGTTTATTTATTCGACAAAATACGTTAAATGTCACCGTTATTATTGGCTGGCCGGAAACAGCGGGGGTGTCCAAATTCAGAGGCTGCTTCCACCTGAGGACCCGCCTTCGCGGTCTAAAGAAAGCCGCGTAGTACGTCACGAGCTCCCTCGGTGGAGTGAAACTGCGTCTGCTCCTTGCTGTCTAAAATATAACCGGGCGCTGGCGTCAATTCTCCACCGTCTCACACTTTGTTTAATCAGTTTTCTGTTTGACGTTTATTCAGCTTTGTGAAAACCCCAGAGGACCCCTCCCGAGGGATTAATAAAGTTACAGCTGAGTAGTGAGTTGTATGTGAGGCTGGACACTAAGGAGAAAATGATTTTTAATGAATGGCAAGGCACATAAATTGTGCTGGAAGAGAGTAACCAAGTATAGAGATGGAAATGTGCTAATGTGAAGAAAGTGTGTTGAGAAGGGAGAAGGAGTACTTTGGACGAAAATTGAATTAGAGAAGGAAGTGAGGCAACTCTGAAGAGGATGGAGACGGGAGGCATAGAGAGGGTAGGAGTGAAGGCTATGATAAGGTGCGAAGAGAGTAACTGTGGTGCTGCATAAGAAAGTCCTGAGGGGCAGAGAAGTATGTGATGGGTTGAGATTACATCAGAGAGAGGCTCTGAGCCCCTTCTTGTTTGCACTGGTGATGGAGAGGCTGACAGATGAGATCAGGCAAGAGTCTCCGTGGATGATGTTTTCAGACAACCACAGAAAGGATTTGTGGATGTAGTGAAGGTGGACATGCAGGGGGTTGGTGTGACTGAGGAGGATGCTAGAAATAGAGAGATGGAGGCGGATGATCCACTGTAGCGACCTCTAAAGGGAGCAGCCGAAAGAAGAAGAAGCACAAATAATTCTAATCATGCTTTTCTTTTATTCTCAGTACTAAGCTATGTAAAGGAAGTCAAGGTTGTTTCCTCCTACAATCACTTTGGTCATGCTGTTCTTACAAGTGTGGAGGTGCCAGATGGTTTAGACTTGTTTAGATTGGTGCTCTGTCTCCCTTTATCCAAACTAAAACTTTGATGGGGTTTTTTATCTTCACTAAACACTTTTTTGCTTTGTGTTTATTATTGTGCTACTGCAAGTATTTCATATATTAGTCAGTTGATTGTTACTGTAGGGCAGCTCTAGGACAATCCCAGATGTGATGTAGCTTGCTTTTATCCAGCAGATACGACATCTCATGAGGAGGTTCGAACCCTGTACCCTGACCCTCCTGCTGACGCACAAAGTCTGGACATCCAGCAGCAGGCCCTTCTACGTGAACAACAGCACAACAGTTTCTATTTCTTTTAATATTAGAAGTCAGTTATTCATTAATGAATACAAATGGTGACTGAAGTTATTTAGACAGGACATTAAACAATAAACTTCCAATAAATTATGAACAATGTGTGACTGAATGTGTTCAGTGAAAGACTTTGAAAATATCGCAGCATAAAACCAGTGTAAAAGTACTCAGACTACTTTTGGGGGTATTTATTTGATGATGCAACCAGAAAATGTGCAGGTTGTGAGTTTAACATTTTCAACACTGGAGAAGAAGTACATGTACACAGACTAGCTAATGACAAACATTTTTTTTAAATTAACCTTTATTTAAACAGGTTGTTCATTTTTCTGAGCTTATCTGGTGTCCAGTTTCGGTGGCAGTAGCATAAGCAGAGAAGACCCAGACCTTACTCTCCCGAGCCAGCTCCTCCATTATTTGGGGGGACACTGAGGCATTCTCTGCTGAGTGCTGTGATCTCCCCAACATGTCCTGGGTGTGTCCTGTCTGTCCTGGTGGGACATGCCTGGAACATCTCACCCAGGAGGCGTTCAAGAGGCACCCTTGTCAGATGCCTGAACCTCCTCAACTGGCTCGTTTAGATGTAGAGGAGTAGCAGTTAACTCGGAATGAGACAGACAGCACCTACTGCTGGGGTGGGCCTACAGGAGGGAGAGCTCATGTCGTCTCTTCAGGACACATCACTGGACCCCAAGAAGCTCTCCCCGGAGCTCCCTTTGGCTGCTGGGGTCGGCATACGTTCAACTTTAAAATCACTCTTGGTTCTTGGCTAGCTTTGTGTTAGCATCCTTTGTGTACTGATGCTTGCAAGAAGCTAAAGTTGCTTTGGCAGAATTTTCTTTCTCATATATGCACACATAAGGAGAGAGATGTTTTATAAGCTTTAGTCATCACCGTGCACTTTTCCTGATTCACACAAAATACAGCAATCTGGCACCTTCCCACAGGGTCTTGCACGAGTATTAAACATGTTCATTTGTGCTTTGGACTGTCACCAGATTTCTTCTAGAAGTTTCTTGCCAGTCAGCAACTATCTTGGCAACACCACTTGAGTTTGTGTGTTGCATGCTAACATCCTTATCATGTGTGTAATAATACTAAAGCTTCATCTTATGCACACACAAAAAACAAATATGGCTCCTTCGTGCAGGGTTTTCTGGTATGTTCATTTATGCTTCCCAATTAAAAAAAAAAAAAGAAAAAAAAAAAGAAGAAAAAGCAAAGTTCTTGCTTCTCAGCCACTGCGGCCACATCCTCACTGTTTTTTAGGCAGTTATATAAACATACTGTGAGTGAGTCATAAGCTTAAATACAATAGTTGAAGGAACAAAAACTTAATGTTTAAAAATACCAGTCAAATCTGATTAAAGTAAATAAATAATAAGTATACAATGTAGTTTTAAGACTTCTCAATGTTTCGTAACATTAATGTTCTATGAACTCGTGAGTCCAGAAATCTGAATGTCATGAAAAGTATTTATTATTCGTGTATTATTATTTTACAATACAAGGTTGTTTTTTTCCTGATACTTCATGCAAACCACATTTCTCCAGGCCTGTCCTAATCAGCTTACTCAGTATCACTAGATCCAATGCTGCTCCTTCAGCAGAGCACACAAAAGTAGGAGAGACCAGAGATGCCATGGCTTAGTTAGGAGACTGTTTGCTTCAAGGCCACTAGAGGGTGCTGCCATAAAACTACAATAAATGAATTGACCTTTTGACCTGCTCACACTCTTTTATGCAAAACCCTGTTGATGTTACACACACACACACACACACACACACACACAAAGAGATTCTAGGTCTCACCAACCGTGGGCAAAAAGATGACAGTCAATAAAATTCTAAAATTTTATTTATAAACACAATGAATAGTAGTTAAAAGTCCAGTGTCCCATTTAGGTACAAAGTAAAAACACACAGTCCAAGGCCAGAGCCAGCTATGCCACAAAGCCAGTTGCACTCCACACGTTGTTCACTTCAACAGGGGTAGCAATTGTCCTCTGAGACCCACCACCCTGTAAGTAGAAAGCCTGCACAGAGCGACAAAATAAGACAATTCACTATATAATTCACAGCCCATCCATCCCAAACATATCAGATCATTAGAGGTTTTGTCACATTACATACCTGCACTGAGAGACAAAATAACACAGCAGTGTTTGTAATGTGGGCTATAAGTAGACTAGCATATCAGTGCAATCAATTACACCTGCCTCCAATTAGTCCAGCCCTTTTACAGTCATTGACTGGGTGAGAAAACACGAGCAAATCAACCCAAGAGACAAGCAGGAAGACTCTCTGAAGGCTCCTGTGGCTGCACAGGCAGTCTTACAATTACGAGGTTGGAGAGTTGTTGTTTCAAAATGTTCACACTGATTTCACATGCTCATTAACTCACAACCAGCTGACCATATATATTTCTGCTGCTGAGCTGCTTTTTGATGGAGATTTTCTGAATTTATTTTGCTACCATAAGAGCAGACTCCATGCTGAAAGCATGTGCACTGTCACTTGCAATGAGTGGCACTAATGACGCTAAATTTAATTACAGGTCATGGACAGCCTTCATAAATGCTCATATTACTCACCCACACTGAATTCCAGCACAGGTTCATCTGGGTCCTGACTATTTCCTGCAAAGTAACACAAACGTCATCAGAACATTAAGTCAGAGAAACAACATTTGGAGCTTTTGTACATGATAAATTATACTGCAGTAGTAAAACAAAGTCAAGCAGCAGTACATTTATTAAAATCACCTTCAGTTGTAATATTTAAACTGATTTAGTGTCAATTTAGATTATGTTTAGATTAAAATGAAACTAGTACCCTTGTAATGTCTTTTTAAATTAGAGGTAAATATTTGTATATTTTTTACATAATATAATTATATTTACTGGATTTTCTCTCTATTGTAGTTTAGTATTATAGTTATTACTTGTTTTTTATTGACTTGTCTTGTTTTTACAATGATTTGCTCTGAATGCAGCCTTTAAAGAAAAGACTATCTGTTCAGTAACTATCCATCAGACTGGGTCCATGTTACCAGCCAAATGGGTAATAATTAAAGTAAGTTTTGAATTACGTATATTTGGGTGTTTAGGTGACACTTTTGCAAAAAAAATATATATATAATTAGGTTTAAAAGAACTAAACATGTATGTATTTAAAAACAATAAGTGTGTTAGAATTACTACAGCAACAGCTTGTAGCTCACTGTACTATTTTTGAGCACAACTTTGGTGCTTTTGCCTCATTTTTAAATCAGTGATCCCAGTAGCACAGTCTAAGCAGAGACCTCAGTGCTTGGCAAACAATCAATAGAATCAATATAATTATTAAAAAGAAACAAAATAAATGCCAACCATATAAAAAAAAACATAAACTTAAGGAAAAAACTAAACTTGATTTTGTGTCTTTAGGCTATTGTTAACAGCAAGCATGAGGTTAGTGCATATGTATTATTATTGGAAAGATTACTGCAAAGAAAAAAAGGTTGAACCAGGAGGGGGCGATATTGCTCTTCTTACCATGAGTTACATGCAGGCTATTACTTACCATGTCACTCACATTTATTTCACAAAACAGCTGAACCCACTTAATTCGATTTAATTGTATTTATGCAGAGCTGAATCACAACAACAGTCTCCTCGAGGTGGTATAGATTGTAAGGTAGAAAGTCTACAATTAAAAAGAAAAAACCTCAATACAGTGGGAAGGAACAACTCACTTTTAACAGGAAGCACCCTCTGGCAGAACCACGGTCAGGGAGGGGCAGCCCGCTGCGACCCTTTGGGGATGAGGAGACGAAAAAGGGGACAAAAGACACACTGTGGACGAGAGCCAGAGATGAACAAGAACTAATTATTGAATGCAGAGAGGTGTATAAACACATGGTGGGAATCCCCCAGCAGGGTAGTCCCAGGGTAACTAAGGGAGGATTCATGGTCACCTGATTCAGCCCTATGCGTTGGCAAAAAGGTAACTTTGAAACTTAATCTTAAAAGTAGAGATAGTGTCCGTCTCCTGCATTCAAACTGGGAGCTGGTTCCACAGAAGGATGATCCCCTTCTACTTCTAAATATCCTAAAAACCACAAGGAAGCCCACAGTCTGAGAGCAAACTATCAAACTACGAGGTCTTTAAAATAAGATGATTATTCAAGACCTCATGTGTGATGGGAAGGATTCTAAATTTGATGCTGGACCCACAAATCATAAAAGAGAAACACTAACTCACACACACCAGAAAGTGCCAAGAATTATAATTATATGTAATTTAGTTTTGCGTTCCTTTATAATGCTTTCAACTATACAAATAAGACACTTCATGGGGGCGCCTGAGCCTTGTAGACACAACAAATATTGAACAAACCTCATGCGCCCTGTTGTTGACAAAACGATAAAAATGAATGTGTACTTCTGTCTTATTTAGGTCATTTTTGTAGTTTTTGTAGACAGACTACTGTAATTTCTCAATAAAATGTCGCTTATTATCGCTCACTCTCAAGAACAAAAACGTGAGTAATTTCC
This sequence comes from Maylandia zebra, assembly GCF_041146795.1. Classification (NCBI taxonomy): domain Eukaryota; kingdom Metazoa; phylum Chordata; class Actinopteri; order Cichliformes; family Cichlidae; genus Maylandia; species Maylandia zebra. The sequence goes on along the minus strand of NC_135181.1, from coordinate 24,016,166 downwards.
CAGTAGCTCACCATATTTGGGATCTTCTAACATCCACACTTCATGTTTAAACGGTGGTGCGGAGGCGGTGTACCGTCGCAGGCCGGATGTAGCATTCAGCGCGGTGTGCCTTTTTTTCAGTTGCTAAGCAACAGATTTGTCCCGCCCCTTTCGTTATGACGGGGCGGGCCAGTCCTTTGACTGGTGACGTTACAAAGAAACGTCAGGTGACGTTACAAAGAAACCTTAAACCGACCTTATATATAGACCTGGCTGTTCAGTTGAAACGCATTCACACAGCGGGACAGCAGCGCTTTAAACGTTCAAACACGGAGTTTAACACAAAACAACATTTTAGACATAAAAAACAAAAAAGTGAAATGGCAAGCTCGAACTGTAACACAATGACAAATGATGAAACAGTTCAGACCAATGGGGATAATTCTACAGTACATGCTTTGGTATCCCTCTTGAATAACTTGTTCAGTAGTTTTTCGATCAAGCAGTGGGGAGAGCTTATCTCAGGCTATCCGGATTGCTTCACTGCTAAGCGGCTTGTAGGTTTTGTAGAGGACGTAATGGACCTGTGTGCACAGTCAGTAGCAGTATCACCGCTGAGGTCTTCCCAGAACTCCCCTGTACATGAAAACTGTTCTGTCCACACCACTACTGGCAAAACGGTTTTGTCACGTGTGAAATTTTTGGACGATTCTGCTGAGCAGGAGTTTGATACAGCACAGAATATAGATGCTAACAGCCAAGAAACAGCTAACACAGAAGAAAGCTGTCAAAATGCTGACCAACACAGTGCTGCAAAACCAGAAAACAATCCAATTCCAGATCCCCAGCAGCAGAAATCCTGTGTTGAACATGAAGCCAGCATCCCACCGTTAACAAACGTAAGTCAAACGGAGTCATATAAAAAGATACAGCATCACAGATCTTCTGTAGACTGTGAGCCACCTGAAAAAACAGACTTTGAAAGATGGTTAGAGACATTAATTCAGGCTGTGCTTTCAAAGCTTGGTAAACTTTTAAAGTGCCCTCATTCTCACCAAAAACGTTTGTTGGATCTACTCTTGGACAAATTCAAGGGGATGGATTTGCATTTAGACCGAAAAGTGCAGAATTATTTTGACTGCATTGCTAATGCGATTTTCACTGATATTTGTGACAAATTACATAAATTGTCACTAATATCATTGAAAATGGGGAGGAGTGGGGAGGAGGATTCAATGAATTTAATGGAACAACCAATATTTAATATCATAACTACTTCAGTATTCCAAGAACACCTGTTGGCAGTAACAGTTACTGATAGACTGGAATCATATGAAAAGAAAGAAAGATGCAGATTTTCAGTGGAAATCTTTGTGGAAGGACTGATTTCCCAGGTTTCAAAAAAATCAGGCACAGTCTTCAGCATTGAAAGTGCTGAAGCTATCTCCAACCGGCTTACCATGAAAATCTGGACTGAAATCAGGGCCAGATACGACAAAATCCCACCAGAGAAGTTCAAGAAACTCAGCGAGAGGGTTTTCAAATCCCTCTGTAAAAGATGGAAGCATGCATCTTTGGTGACATTCTGGCAATTAAACTTCCAAGATCTTGATGAAGATATTGTTAAAACTTTCAAAAGAAAGATATTCCCAGAACCAAGTTGCATATCTAAGTGCTTCTCATCGGTGCGGGCATTTTTTGGGAGGTGTAAGGGAAGAAACAAAGTTTCCACTTTATAGTGACATCGTGATATCAACAGCAAAATATTTTCTAAAACTCACTGGACACTTTAAATGAGCTAGTTTTACATTTAGATCAGATCAAGTCATTTTTGAAATCCCCAGGAATGGTCGCGGCAGATGGCCACCCCGCCCTGAGCCTGGTTCTGTCGAAGGTTTCTTCCTCTTAAAAGGGAGTTTTTCCTTCCCACTGTCGCCTCGTGCTTGCTCAGAGGGGTTTGTTCTTTTGGGGTTTTCTTTTTAATACTGTAAGTTGTTACCTTACAGTGTGAAGCACCTTGAAAACACCATTGTTTCCTTTGGTGCTATACAGATTGAAGTGACTTGCACTGACAACATAACTAAGCTGGGACTTTAATTTAACATCAATAAAATTATAAAAATATTACATCTTGATTTCTGCTTGTTTTCATTGTCTGTGACTTAATGAATACAAATGTGTAATTTAACAGATTCTTTCTTTATGTTAGTCTGACCGGTGATTCCACGTTGGCCTTAGGTGTTGGCGCGGATACGCTGCAGCCCCTGAGCCATTAATGGCCCAGCACACTACAGTAAAAACAAAACAACAGCCATCTGTCCAACTAGGAAAGGAAAATAATAAACTGCCTCCTTGGAGGCAACCTGACTCAAAACAGTTGCAGTCCAACTCAGACCGACTGCAATCACTCTCAGGCAGATTGATGAAGATCTGCAAATAACTGTTGTCTAATTTATAAACGCAGACAGATTGCCAACACGTCTGTTCACAATAGAGGACTGTACTTACATGGTTGCAAACTGGTTGTTATCTTGCTTATATGAAAACATTGCTTTGGAGCAATGAAACTCAAACACATTCATTTTTAAAATGCTTCAAAATGAAATTTTGAAATATTTGGCTTTATGCTTTGAAAGTGCCGTTGTGAGTGGGAGTGTGAAATCCTTACTTGATGTGTTCCCTTTGCCTTTACTGTTTTCAGTTTTATCAGTTTTCAGTTTTATTTGTCATATGCAAGTTAGCACAGGGTCAACATTGCAATGAAATGTGTTTGACGAGCAGCAGTCACTCAGCAGCATGGTACAGTAGAAGAAAATATAATAAAATATAATAAAATAAAATAAAAAATAGAAAAATAGTAAAGAGCAAAATATTAGAGAGACGTGGTAAAAGAGAAAAGATGACTAAATATATATATATATGTATCTATAAATATATGTACACTAGTGATTAAATAAGAAAATCTTGAAAAGAAATATGACGGGAGGTCAGATGGGATATTGCACAGGAATGAGCAGCAGAAAATTACAGTATTACTCAGACTTTTAATAGTCATATTGTCAGTTTTGGCCGACGGTCATGGGTCACTTCCACTAAAATAGCACGAGACTGGAGTAAAATGTACTTTATTAATGAGAACACATGGTGATACAGCAAAGACTCCAACCCTTCTGAAAAGCAAATGGCTTCCTGTTATACTCTACCTGATTCAGGTGAGCATCTGGAATAGACCAAGTCTGGGGGTCAGCAAACCAAAGGGAAACAAAACCCTCCCCATAAGAAAACCACTACAATATAACCAACACGTTCTCACTCCCAAAGCGTAACATTTTACGCTAGGTGACAAATCGTCACCATATTACGTTTTTGGCTACCCACCACGTTCCTAAATGACGACCTCGGAAAAAAGAGGAAATATGAGAACTGTCTGGACTGAATCTACACATGTTTGCTCTTTTTCTTCAAATCGCTTAGAAACACGCTATTTAACATCATTAAAGTCCTGGTTAAGGTCAGGAATAAGGTTATGGTCAGGGCTAGGGATAAGGTTAGGTTTAGGGCTGGAATACAGGGCTGGAACGTCTATTACCGCGGGAGCGTCATTGCACTGGATTCCAGCCATAGCCCGCCGCGTACCATAAGAACGCCGAAGGTCTCCTTTCACGTTCCTCAGGAACGCCGCGGGACGTGACAAAACGTCGACATGTTACGCCTCGGGAGTGAGAACGGGCTGATATAACACATCATAGACATATGAAGATTTGTAACAAGTCCTATAAATAACTCCATAACATATAAACTTCAGTCTCTTCTATATACATTAAAACAGCGGTCCCCAACCTTTTTTGCGCCACGGACCGGTTTATGCCCGACAATATTTTCACGGACCGGCCTTTAAGGTGTCACAGATAAATACAACAAAATAAAACTAGTACCGATACCGGAAAAAAAGAAGATTTATTCATAACACACGTGAAAGACCCAGGAAAACAGAGTTAACGATAAAAACGATAACAAAATAACGATAAAAACGATAAAAACTCTGAAAACCATACATTTCACACCCGAGCCTCATCTCTCGACCAAACGACGGTCCGTGGCCCGGCGGTTGGGGACCGCTGCATTAAAACACCTTAACCACACAGTTAGGTTTCAGCCCTCGCTGACTCAGAACAAAGTAAGACAATCAGAGTTCGATTGGTTTTTACTTGTGCAGGGGAAGCCTGGTCGGATTCTCAGAGTTGCAAGCTCTACACCCAAACTCAGACAACTCCAACTCCAGCCTCCACTCGCAGCCTTTTATTGAATGAAAACAGTTACACAACCGCCCATTGTAAACCCCATATGTTGTGTGGTAAAAGCTAAGGCACTGTGTGTGTGTGTGTGTGTGTGTGTGTGTGTGTGTGTGTGTGTGAGAGAGAGTGTATGTGTGTCTGTATACGTGACTTCCTGCTTACAAACGTTTTAACCGCATCTCTAGTCATAAAAGGGTCATCTCCCCTCAACCTCGTATATGGCTTAACCTCTTTAACAGTCCACCATTTACATGGTGAGCCCATAAAGGGCAGGAAGTGAACATTCCTTACCAAATAAGGAAACCAGAATCTTACATAGATTGTGCCTGCAGTTGAAAACTATAGCTAGTAACATCCCCAACATCCTACATGTGGGGGAGGAACAGAAAATATCTGAACATACAGTTCAAGACAAGGTCCAAGCACAATAATGACAACTTTTAACAAAATCACTCCAACACACACTCCCCTAGCCTGGCACATTGGTTTTCTCCAGGAGCTCATAAGCAGGTGATTGAGCTGCTTTTACTCTTTACAAAGTGAGTACTGTTAACACTTCTCTTTTTACATATACAACTAATTTAGGTTACAGACAAATGATTAAATGTGAACAGCTCTAACACAGGTTCTTTTCCTGACACAGGTAGGATGGCCAGTCCCCCTGTCTCTTCACCTTTAACGAGTCACTTAAATAACAACCCAAAAAGCCTAATAAAGAATCACAATCAACCAGTGTGTGTTTTTCTTCATTACGGTTTTTAAATACAAATCAGTCAGTCAATTAATAAAAATACAAGTAAGGGTAATGGAACCCCTGGTCTCCATTACACACATAAATACCATAAAGACACTAAGTCGTAGAGCTCTGAACTCCTTGCTTCTATGATATTTACACTTCTTCTTGGCCTTCTCCTTCACTCTGAGTCACTCCAGGATAAACGCATCAGCTCAGACATACAATAATTAAAATATGTGTAGGTGACCGTTTGGCAGAAGACGATGTCGAGGCGGTACTGCAGTGACACGTCCGTGGCTATCGTCGGGGCGGTGTCCTGCATCAGAAGGAAGTCAATAGACTTCTTGGCTTTGTTGCTCATCATGGCGCTGTAGTCCGTGGGCGTGGCCTGCAAAAAGTGTAAATAAACCATCAGAGACCAAACACAAATATGCCTTCCAACCACTAGTTTAGACAACATCTTGCAAAGAGTGTGTATTTCAGAGTGCAGTTGTTTTTAAATTTGACAGAAACAGAAATAAAGACGGAAGAGAAGGACAACAGGGAAAGCAGAAGCACCGACACACTGAAATCTTTTAGGGTCAAGCTCCAGAACTAGCCACAAATCCTGCTGGAAAGAACCTAAAAATACTTAAAAATACTTGCAGAGATCGAATGGAGCCGTTAACTCAAAAGCCTGGTGTCAGGCATGTTCTTTAATAAATAAGAAACGAGCTGATATGTTACAGACCCCAGTCTTTACGTAAAGAAAAAGCTGACATTTAGAGCGGTCTCGCAGCAGATTTTAAAACAGTGACACTGATTTGTGGGGTTTTTGGGCACAAATTTGAACCTTTTTGTTTTATCCATGTCCTTGAACACAGCTCGTGACTTGGGCGCTTTCATATGTACCGATTCATTTAGGTTTGTGCACTGAGGCCAGATTTAGGTATTAAAAACGAGTCAGTCATAACACTTCTTACATTAGTTAAAAAGCTGAGCTTACACTAAACCAACATTTAAATTTCCCCTTGTGGGACTAATAAAGGTATATCATATCATATCATATCATATCATATCATATCATATCATATCATTACTAAAGTATTGCTGCAACATTGTAAAGACAAAGATGACACACAGACCAGACATAAAACACTGAACACTTTTTAAAGACGAGTCATTTAAGAGTATTTTCTCATAGAATAAAGTCGGCTGATATGGTGAAGGAAAAATCTGCTCACGAATCCTCCAACTTCTTAAAAGTAAGGAGTGACCTGAGCTGGAAATCAACATGAGAGGGATGACTCAAGAAGAAGAAGAAGCAACAAGAAAAGAAAAACAGAGTTCAGAGTGTAGTTAAGATATCAAGCTGTATCCACAATGTGTGCCAAGAAACTAAGCTTGTCTGTTGTCATGCTAAAGAAATAAAAAATCTGGAATCAGAAAACAGCCAATAACTGCTGATCAACTCACCCACTCCTCTTCGTGCCAGTCCACGTGCAGTGACGACTGGCTGTTGTGACCGCTGTACTTTGCTCTCAGCGTATCCTTGTCATTGCGGAGCACTACTTGTTCAGACTCAGCGGAAGGAGAAGCTTTGGTTGCGATGTACTCGTACTGCGTTCAGGGCCTAAATAGCTGAAGCTAGCAGCTTGCAGCCGCACACTGCCACCAGCTGACGGGTCTGAAAGGAAGAGGGTATGAATGAAATATGAAGCGTCCCCACGTAACGTCAAACACTTTTAGTACCTTGTCAACCAGACTGGCGAGCGTCCACTCCAGTCCGCTGGCCGATTGGTCTTTGGCAGCTTGAGACAGCCTCTCTGCGTAATAGCTGACCTGAGTCTTCAGCGTGTTGACGTAGGCGATGATCTCTTTGGCTCGGACAGTGTCCTGGGGTATGTGGATGATGACTGAGCTGGAGAGGGCACTACTGCAGGGAACAAAGACACACCGACACATCTGTATCCGAGCTGGGACTGAGGACACTCACCAGCCACTTTATTAGGTACATGTGTTCAAAAGCTTGTGGCAGCAATTTAGTGCATTTAGTCAAATAAAGACAATAGAGTGGCCTGCAGGTGTATATTTTTGTAATGTTTCTGTCTTATGCCTGAAATATGCTTCAGCAGGAAATATACGCTGTAACTGGAAACAACAGCATGATGGACCGGTTTAGTGTTAAGAGGTGTTACATCTGAAGTTAGAACGTAAATTTCCTGCAGAAATCTAAATCAAGCTTCAGAGGTACTGTTCCAAAAATATAGGGAGGGACGTTACCCACCAGATGTAAAAACAAACACTGTCTGCATGCACATGCCTGCTCTCAATGAGCCTAATCGTGGCTGCAAGTCACCGGGCCGTTTAACCTGCAGTTAATTGCAAAGGTAAGAAGTACATGGAAATACTGTTAAATGCTGTTGCTGAGGACGTGAATTTAAATTGTTACTCAATGCTGATACTTTATGTAGCTTTCTTACAGTATTTTCCAGATTCCGGTAATAAACAGAGTCAGATTTAGGGAGACTAGTCTTCTTCTTCTGGCATTTAAGGCTGAACGGGGAGTTGTGGTATAAAAACGTATAGTTTTGTAAAGTTGGCACAGTTGCTCAAATTAGCCAAGCATGATCGACCTTTTTAATCCCCAACCTGCTGGCAGAAATGTCCACCTATTAAAAAACACATATCTCTCTTCAGAACTATGACGCCTAAATAAAAAAAAACCTTAGTTTATATGGTGAAAAATTATTTGAGAGAATCTTGAAGAGCTGCTGCTCCTCCACATCGAAAGGAGCCAGATGAGGTGGTTCGGGCAACTGACAAGGATGCCCCCTGGATACCTCCTGGGCGAGGTTTTCCGGGCAGACCCAGGACACGCTGGAGAGATTATATCTCTCGGCTGGCCTGGGAACGCCTTGGTGTTCCCCCGGATAAGCTGGAGGAGGTGGCTGGGGAGAGAGGTCTGGGCTTCTCTGCTTGGGCTGCTGCCCCCGCGACCCGGCTCCGGATAAAGTGGAAGAAAATGGATGGATGAATGAATCTTGAAAATGAACCAAATTTTTTGGTCCCTAGGACCGTGAGAGGGTGCTTTTTTTTTTTTTTTTAGTCAACAGGAAATGACGTATTTGTTGTCACGTGGTATCGGGCGTGTGTGCTGGAAAAGCGGGTCCCCGGTGATCGTGCCCCGGTAACAATGGCGTGTCCAGCGGGGTGGCCTGGGGGGGCACAGGCCACCCCCCAAACCAGACTGGCCACCCCAGGTGCCACCCCAAAGGCAAAACAATAAAATTCAATCAAATATCAAATGTCCGATTATGTTTTCAGGTGACGCTCAGATATCCGAGTGTAAGTGAATGCAGCATCGCTTCTGCGCTATGCGCATCACGTTGGCAAAGGTAGGAGAGCCAAGCGCGAAAGATGGCACTGCAGGAAACAATTTTTTGGTGAAAGAAAATGAGGACAGAATAAATGTCCCGGTAAGTAATATCAAGTTTGTTGAGTTTAGTAAACTTCGGTGAAATTAGAATGCCAAGGAAAAAAATAACACTTAAAGAATTATTGCAGCTGTGGAATATTTCAGACAGTATGCTACTGAGGGCAGCTAACATAAGAGTTATGCGTTATAAGATATAATCTAAGTCGTAACATTGCTGTATGGAGCTGCAGATTTGGTTGCAGGTTAACATAGCTGGACTGGCCATCGGGCATACCGGGCATATCCCCAGTGACTTATTTTTTATTTTTTTTGTAATGGCATGAACAATGAGAGGTGGTGGATTGGCCAGATGCAGGTCGATGTGTAGAAATAACTCCGTTGTTTGGTGGTGGCTATGACGGGGCTTCCACAGAGGCAACAGGTGGATGAGGGAAGGGGAGGCAGGAGGAGAGACCCGAAGCAGCCACCAGTCCGAGTGTCAGGTGAACTGAACTTCAGGTAAGAAGTTATGACCTGCAGTCTATCTGGGTCAGATATAAACCAAGTTTAGGTGGAGTTTATTTTCATGTTGCTGACTTTTTACTGTCAGTTGCAATAACTCATACTGCGTTCTAGCCAGTTTGACGGAGTTTTTATACAGCTGGGTGGGTGCTATGATGTTACTGATAGTGAACTTTATTTTATTCATAAGGTTAGTAGAGTTGCCAACGGCTCCTTAAAAAAATGGAATGGTCCCTCATTCAGAGAAAATATTACACGTTTCGTATTGAGCTGAGAAGAGACGCAGTTTGTCCCGGACTTTAGCTAGAATGGAAAAAAGACACAAAGCTGGATTTATTCTGTCTTTATGCTGCACAGCTGCCTCTTCTCTCATCCTCTCACCCTCCCTCTCCTGTTGCTACTTCAATCATGAAACTGATCAATGATCAGCTGATCGGCTTTTCTCTCTTGTTTATTTATCGCCCACTTTGCGCCAGAAAGAGGAAACCAGCAGATGTCGCGCTAAACAACAGCAGCACGTTTAAGCTTGATCGGCTGTTGTTAGAATGTATTTAATATTAATTTCTAGTATCAGCTGATGTTTGCTGGAGCCACAGCTGTAAAGCTGCTGGTCATGATGTCTGTTTAGATATGTGGTGAGAGGGAAACATGAAGATGAAACCAGGAGATGTCCTTACTGAACCATCAGAGCTGAACAGGTGATGGAGAAACAGGTTTACCTTTTAGGTGACATGAATGAGTTGAAGGGAAGTTATGAACTGTTTCTGAGAGACAAATAACACCAGGATCCTTTTTTATGTAGCAGACAGCTGGTAACTGTGCAGGGGTGGGTCTAGCAAAGTTTTGCCAGGGGGCCAGGTAGGGCATTAACAGGGAAAGGTGGGCACAAAGAAATACTTTTCTTTCTTATTCTCATTTAAAATACCTAGTTTTTATTAAATAATTATCTAAATCTTACAACCAAAGTTTTTATCTGACGTAAAATGTATAGAAATCATACATATACCAACAAGACTGTACATCACTGTCACAACAGGGTTTGTTTTCAGTCAAAGTCTTTATGGCTTTACTACCTGGTGGGTCGGTCTGTAGTAAAAATGCCCAATTTTTTTGTCCCAGTCCAGCCCTGCAGGTTAATACTGGCAGTGTCACCATGCCAGCTGACTGTATTTTATCATCAGCCAGTGTTGTTCTTTATCAATATTACCAAAGTTTACGATAAGGCAGCATAGAAAGTATTTACTTGCTTTCAGGTTTCATTCAAATGTTAGTCTTTTCATTTGTTTCCCCACTTTTTTCCTGTTTCAAAATCAAACACCAGTTTGTGAGAAGATTATCTTCTTTTTTTAACAGGCAGATAAAGTTTTGCATTGGCATTGGCTAATTTGTCAATTGTTTGTTACAAATGTTCGTATTTTAATTTTCAAAAATGTTTTTGCCCAAAACATATGTGCACTATATGTCAGTAAAAATACTATGCAAATATTGTTGTCCTTGACTGCTGAGTAAACACTGACAAAGCACTGATTGTATCTCTTGTACTTTATCAACGCAGTATCTAAAAACTTTGCACCGTAGTGGTTAAAATCTCATTCTAATAAGAGTTAAAAGTGCATTTGGTTATTAGGTTTATAGGATTATTGAATTATGGTTAAGGGTTGGTAGAATTTTTTTTTTAAAACATTATCTGCCAATTAAATCTGCCACCCTTCTCCAAATCTGTGCCCCTACCTGGCCCCCCCAACAAAAATTTTCTAGACACGCCACTGCCCCAGTACCAATTATGCAACACACCTACTCCCTCATGCAACACACATGGTCCTGCATGCTACACTCTATTTCATACATAAGACACTTCGCTCACAAAATGAAATCTCAGGGTGCCATTCGGAAAACACATGTATCCAAAATACAAAACACATCGGGTAATTGCAACCACTCAAATACACACCTGAAGGCACCTACTTGCAAAACCGAACACCAATTAGCCAACTACAAAAAGCCCTCAGCGTAGCCATTCCAAGAACTTTGCAAGCATGGATGGAGGGAGAGCAAGAGGATATTTACCCCGGTGCCTAGCGGGAGAGGACATTGCTTGCGATGTTGATGAGGTCCTGTGGCCAGACCCCAACAGACGGCGGGATCCATGAGCCCACTTATGCACAATTGTCATGGTTTTTTGTGTTTACAGTATAGTGTTTTTTCTATTGCAGTACTATTGTGTTGTTGTTGTTTTATTTGCTGTACCTGTATTCATGGTACTGCAATGTACAGTATTGAGTAGGTCTATTTGCGTTTATGGTTGTTTGGAAATGTGTCTCCTGTAAATGTGCCTTCTGAATAAACAATGGGAATCAAGGACTGCAGTGTTTTATGTACAGCAGACTAGTGTGTTCCCCCTGATCTGTGAGTGTTTGCATATGGTGCAGGTATGTGTCATTTTGTCAACAGAGTTACATTTTGACAAAGGAATGTTAGGTTTTGACAGCAGAGTTTAGGTTTTGGGAGTAGAGTTCCAATTTGGCACAGATGTGAATGGTATATTTCCCAGTGTTGTGTCATTTGTACTTGTGTGTACAGTTTTGGCACAGCGAGCGGGGTTTTGCAAAATGTGTTCAAGCAGTGGGCAAAAACTGTAATATAAGTAAAATCACATCAAACATTTACTTAAATATTTCAAGTGTGAAAGTAGAATATTGTTTCTCATGTTTACATCAGATGAGAAACATGAAAAACTTTTGTGCTTTTACTTTTTCATTTATTCAGGTGACACAAAAACAACAAAGAATCCAGCCAGAAAAACTGAAATAAGCACAAAATCAGAAACAACCCCAACAATGAAGAGTCCTTCAAAAGCAGGACTGAAGATTAAGCTGGTTGCATAAATATCTGTTTATTTTAAATTTATTTGAGCTTTTGAAATGATATGCAAATGAAAACTCACTTTAACTTTGTATATAAATACTTTTAAATACAAATCATATCACAGAAATTTGCACATTTATTAATAAAATGCTGTTACATTTTTAAAAGAAAGGAATTTACACGGAACAGAAAACTGCAACCAAATAATTTTAATAATCACATTTTTTGTGTTTGACAGATTTTTTGTTTCTTTGAGGTTCATTGTTGTCTCTGTGGGATTAGCAGCGCTTTTAATAACTGCTGCAACAGTCAATATAAGGACAAGACATAAAGGTACATTTAAGATTGAATGATTTTGAATTTTAAAACAAAACTGAAATTGACTTTCTTCTCTCATTTTAGGGAACAAAACTCAGATGGATGAAACCACAGTAAGTACAAATCTCAATAATCCTAAGGTTGTTATTCTGATCTTGTTATTTGATATTGTCATTGACCCATAACTGTGGATGATGATGTAGAAGTGTCTTTGGATAATGGGATTAAATAAACATGAACCAGCTGTCCCTCTCTTTAACAAAAACAAAACTGCCTTCACAGAGACAGTTTTCATCCAGATATAACTGGACTGTGTCTGTTTTCCAGGGACTGAGTTTAAACCCTGCAGAGACTCAGTCTGCTCCTCAAACCAGCTGGGACTCGGTGTGATCACACACTTCACCCAGAGTTTAGACTACTTGTCAAAGTGTGCTCTGTAAATACAAATGTGTGTGACTCACTGTGAGAGCAGACGAGAGATAAGAAAGTTGGACAATGCAAAAATGTGTTTTAGTGCAACTGCAATTTTGTATTTACAGCTCACTTGTTTCAAAATTCCATTTTTTGAATAAATTGTTTGGATGATTGATGTTTTTTTTTTTTTAAATAGCCTCATATTTAAATTTGTTTATTGATCTGAAACTTTCACATGTGAAAAACATACAAAAAAAGGAAATAAGGAAGAAGCCAAAGACTTTTTCACTCCACTGTAAATCAAGTAGTTGTAATCTTGAAGGAAGATTTCATGAATGCTGTTTCAGGGTGAAGAGAGTGTCCGTCATTATCACGAGTTTGAAGCTGGAAATCAAATGGATTATGTTGAAAGTTGTCAGTTTGTCGGCCCCGAAGGAAAAGACTATTTGTGGAGTAAGATGGATAAAGATGGAAATGTGCTAAACAGTGAAAAGAGTGTGTTGGGAAGATGGAACGAGTACTCTGAGGACCTGATGAATGTAAAAAATGAGAGAAAGAGGAGGATGAATGGTCAGTTAAAAGTGTCCAATGTTGGGGAAGTCCTGACGTGAAGGAAGCTTAGGAGCAGTTACAGCAAAGGCAGCATTAATCTGTTTATCAAACATTAGATTAGAGTAAAAAAAAAACACTCCTAGGTTCCTTGCAAAGGTTTTTATTATTATTATTATGAATTCCTAAAGGGCCAAAGTCACAGCGGTCACAGGGACCAAACACAATCACCTCTGTTTTCTGTTCATTTAGGTTAAGGAAGTTAAAAGCCATCCATGCCATCCTCAACATCCTCCAAACAATCTAGCAAACCCTTCAGACGACTCACAGATTCACGTTTCAGTGGCAGGTAAATCTGTGAGTTGTCTGCATAGCAATGGAATGAGATCCCATGTTTTTCAAAAAATTGAACCCATGGGGAGCATATAAATAGAAAAGAGAACTGGACCAAGATTGGACTCCTTGAGGACCCCACAAGAAAGTGAGGCTTCTGAGGACGATGTTTCCCCCAATCTAACAGAAAAACTTTGGTTGGACAGGTAAGATTTAAACCACTCCAAAGCAGTCCCTTTGATTCTGACACAGTGCTCAAGCCGAGCGATAAGAATCCCATCAAATGCAGCACTGAGGTCTAACAGTATTAAAATGGCAAAATCTCCCAAGTCAGAAAAGTTAAAAGGTCATTAAAAACTTTTACAAGAGCAGTTTCAGTGTTGTGGTGCGTTTTTAAAACCAGACTGAAATACTTCACTAATGCCATTTTTATCTAGAAAGGTCTGGAGCTGAAGAAGGACAACTTTCTTTAGGAATGTCTGGACTGACAACCAAACATATCAAGCTTCTGTGTTTGAGCCAGAGACTGCACTTGTGGGTGAACAATACAAACATTTTATATTTCTTATATCAGTAATGTAACTTGCAACAAAACGTTCTGGGAAGCTTAAACTTAGTTTCAGAATAATTAAATCTGAGACTTTGTTTTATTGAAAAGGTTAATAAAGTTTGAAATTGTATCAAAAATAAAACAAATTATTAAATAACACCGGCTACAATATTGGTAACATATGTGTGTTGTTCAACAGAACTTTTTCCCAGGCTTTTGTTTATATGCTCAGTCGAAAACCACTTTAACATAATTTTCAGCATAATTACTATTTTTTGTGACTATTCAGTACTTGAGTATAATTTATTGAATTATTTAGTAATAAATATGAAGTAAAAAGTTTTGATCACAAATGGGATTTTTCCAAAACTAAGCTTGCTTAATAGTTCTGAACTGTTACTGTAAAGTTTATAATAAAGTCATAATAACCTGATATTTAGAATCTCCATATATCATTTCCTTTATGCTTATATGTTGTCAAACAATGGCAGTAAGAAACATAGTGTTAAAATAGCTCTATATAGCATTATCTAATCTTGAGAAGAGGTCAAAGGTCAGTTATGGGGTCTTGCTATATGCTATGAGACAAACATAGCACAGTTGTAAGTATCATAGTTTCTAGGCTCTAAGGCTTTGTCAGTTTAATAGTGAGCTTTACAAGACTGATTTTCGTGCTAAAAGCTGGCACAGAACTAAGTTCGCTTATGACCACTAGAGCTGGAAACAACCTCAAGCAATCCTAAGGCTAATCAGCACGGCTAGCATTGTTAAATGTTGTCATTGCTAACATATAGCTGTTTAACAGCATAGTGAGTAGCGAGAACGCTAAGTTATTGTTAGCTTTTAAAAGAAAAATGTTGGCAACCGTAACCATGGCCTGCGGAGGGTATATAAATGCTGCACAAGGTTCCATTCGTCCCTTTACACTTGCTATTGGACTTGTTTTGACCTGCTCCAACCTCAGCCTGTGGAAAGTTAAGTTTTCGGAAAATATTTACTGAAAGCGGATTTGACTTGCTCGCCACAACAAGTACTTCATCTTTGGATTGTTTGTACTTGTTTTTCATACAGCAAAGCCTGAAGATGGCTCGTCGTGGACTCGACAGCCCCCTGGACTTCGCTGCAGGTACTTTTAACATTTCTTCAGTTATTTTAAGAGCTACTAAATGACTGTAATAATTTAATAAGTTCCAGTGTGAATATCAAGTTTTAATGTTATCAAAATATGCTTATTCCAAGATTTTTCCCCGTAAATTGTTTGTATGCTTTAAATTTTCCGGGAGAGGTGTAGAAATTATTAACGACTGGTGTATGAATTTGAAAAAAAAGGTGTTACTTTGATTTGAAGGCTTCAAATTTGACACTTTTTTAATGATTTGGTTAAAAATAGCTTAACGGACTAAAATTTGTAAAATGCCCCAAAATCAGTCTCTGTGGTAACAGCATCTTCAGCATGTCATGACGTCAGAACACACAGGTGTAAACACACCAGATCCCGGTCCCCTCCTAACATCCTGTTCTTCTTGGATCAAAGGCTTTATTGAAATAAACTATAACTTTTCCCCTGCTACAAAACATGATAATAAAAAATAACAAAAATAAATGAATATAAAAAAGAATATGAAAACAGTAATCATAGTACAGTAGTAATAATGGTATCCTTATGTTATGCCACTACTATATCTTATTATATAGCAGTTAATGATGTGAACTTAGTTGACTTAGCTGTTTTTTGCTTGCATGAACAAGTAGAAGTGTCATTCAGTCTGACATAAATGTAGCCTAAAATGCTTTTCTCTCATCGTCTGCTCAAACTAACAGATGTAGCTCTGTTCCTTTAGCACTTGATGTTTATTACATTCTTAATGTTATTTTAAACTTGTTTCCTCACAGGTCGTCTCGACTACGTGGTTGAGCGTCCTGCAGAAGAAGGCCTTCCAGAGGTCATCAGGATCCTGGATGACTCTGATACCGAGCGTGTCAGTGAAGGTGAGTATGGTGAGTATATCCCTCTCCCATCCTCACCCTCTTCTCCTGAAGCACAGGATCCCGATGACAGTGAAGAGGAAGGTGAGTACCCTCCCTACATACCTGAGGACGTCGAAGAGGTGAGTGAAGACACTGACAATTCCTCTGACTGGAACAACTCAGAAGAGTGGGCCGATTGGCCTAGTGACGACTCGGGGTATGACACCATGGATGAGAGAGCTGATTCCCCTCTCATCCAGGAGCTCCCTCCAGAGCCGTTTTGGCACGATTGGCAACATCCTATTGCTCCAGGTGCTGCCCCGTTCGCCATGCCGCCTTTCGGCCAGGCCAACGCCCCACTCTTCCCGGTTGGTGATCCTTTAGCTTCTCCTGCTTCCTCTGCTCCTCCCTCAGCTGCTTCCTCTCCTGCTCCCTTAGCTGCTTCCTCCCCTGCTCCCTCAGCTCCTTCCTCTCCTGCTCCTTCTTCCGCTACTCTCTCAGCTTCTCCTTCAACCTCAGCTCTCACCTCCTCAGCAAAGAGAAGCGGAGACGACACCTGCACTGATGAGGTAAGTGCAAAGAGGTGCAAGGTAAGTGATGACACGTTTTATGGCCCTTCAACATCCTCGGGTTCTGTTGGTGTCAGACGCTTCTGGGAAAGGCCTTTTAACCTTTCACTTGATGACAGCGACTCTGACTAGATTATGTTAGAACTTGTTTTTAAGCTTTAAATGTTTAAGTTGGCCTTTGCAGTGTTTGTAAATGACTAACATTTTTTTCTCAAGCTCTAGCTCACCATGCAGGACAAAGGTAAGTCCGTACTTAATGTCAACACAAATAAGTAGAAAAGGTTTAAAATGATGTCGTGAACTGACTGTAGTCTCTTGTTTTTACATAAGGTATAGCCTGTGGCTCAGGGATCAGAGGTAAGGTAAAAACACATAACAGAAGAAAAGTAAAGTGAACAACTCTGTGATCTGTGAATTCATGCTTTTCTCTTTGTCTTTTTGTCTTCAGGTGCTTTACACTTGTCCTCTCCCAGCATTCAGCACTTCAGACACTCAACGCCCAGGACGGAGCTAACACAGAGAGACAGCCTTACCCCAACCCGATGAGAAGGATGGATGACCAAATGACAAACTGGAGAGTGGTGCTGTGTTCCAGCTATGTAAGTTATCACCTCACATTGGCTACAAACTGTCTTGAAGACTAAATCCTTCCAATAGCTGGTGTAAATCATTGTCCTACAGTACTGTAGGTTTAGTTATTGTGTGTATATGTTGAGTTTAAAATTGCATTTTAACAACATGCTGCAGCTACCAACAATGGAAATGCTGTTTTGTGTTAAAATGACGTCTTTCTCGTGTTATTGCTTTGCAGGGCAGCTGAGAGTGGACAGAGCTGCACAGAGGACCAAAGATCCACTCTCAGCACTTCATACCTGACTGGCCACAGCACCACCCCTCTTCACCCAGGGTGAGGAGGGCCCTGACCCCACCTGCACAGAGGGAGTTGTGAACATGCACTTCTGTGTCGGTGGGTTTAGGAGCCTCCTCACACTCACACGGATGAAGACTGTCACTGGAAGATGTCTCCATTGCATCAGCAGGACGTAAGCATTTGTATAATATTACAGTTTGTGATGTTTTATACATGTTTTTATTGCTTCACTTCAAACTAGGAGATATAAAATAAACCAGTTTTCATAATATTTTCTGTGTATTTAGTTGTTTTCTTAATAAGTTATTTGGAACATCATTGCAACCTGTCAGCTTTTTATTGGGGATTTATAAAGTTGCTGGTGGCTCAAGTGTGTACAGTGGGGTGTTGTTTTTGTCACATGGTAAAAGTGACCTCATAGGGAGCAAAAAGAACAACTGAACAATTTGGGGATTCACAGACTTTGGTAATCATTAAAAGATGAAGAAAAATAGTTTTATGTGATCAGTTTTAAGTAGTGAGCAGCAATTTAATCAAATGCTGGGATGAAATGGGACAAAAGGGTCATGTGACAGCCACATTAGTTCCCTTCCCTCGTTTAACAATGTGTAAGCAGACTGCTTTAACCTGCAATTTACTGCATGTTATTAGGCTGCATGGTACAACCACAGTCTGCTAACCACCTGTGGTGAGCGAAGGTTTTGAGGCATTGTTCGAACTACTGATGAAGCTTTATCAATGCTTGTTAAGTTTCCCAACCACATTTCATCCCGATGGTCCAAGGCTTACATCTTTATGCTCACAAACGTGCTTCTGTAATTAACCAGTAACAAATGTATTACTTTAAGTTACAGTGTGAGGGGCACTGATGAACATAAATTAGATTTAACTTGATTATGTGTTTAGGTCAAGAGACACAGACCTTCATCTGTAAGAGGCTTTTCTTAAATGTCTGATCACGATGTTTGTGTTTGTCTGCAGCATCACTGCAGCAGAGAGGGTATAACACAAGGCCACAGTCACGTGGTATTCTGTCCTGCTATTAAGTGAATAAAATACTGAAACTCTGGCAGTAGACTGGAGCGAGGCAAAGAGTATGTAAAGGGACAATAAGAGGAAATGATGGGAGAAAAAAAAAAAAAACAAAAAACATACATGTCTGAGAAACAAAGGAAGAAGAAAAATAAAAAAAATGGTGGAAAAAAGGATTAGAGCCTAAATTCTAAAGCTGCAGCTTTGCATGCTGGCAGCTCCAAGATCTCACTGACATGTAATCATAGACTGAATAAACATAGGCCAGTGTGATGTCATTGATTTGTAGACTTTAATTTGTAACAAAGGGCAACCTCTGGGTACACACGACACAACACTGGGAAATATACCATTCACATCTGTGCCAAATTGAAACTCTCAAAACCTAAACTCTGCTGTCAAAACCTAACATTCCTTTGTCAAAATGTAACTGTTGACAAAATGACACATACTTGCATCATATGCAAACACTTACAGATCAGGGGGAGCACACTAGTCTACTTTATATAAAACACTGCAGTCTTTCATTGTTTATTCAGAAGGCATATTTTCAGGAGACACATTTTCAAACAACCAAAACAACAAATAGGCCTACTCAGTATTGTACATTGCAGTACCATGAGAATGGGTGAATGACTGAATGTAGTGTAAAGCACTTTGGGGTCTTTAGGGACTGAGTAAAGCGCTATACAAATGCAGGCCATTTACCATGAATTCAGAGAAAGCAAAAAAAAAACCAAAAAACACCATAATACAGTAATAGAAAAAACACCATACTGTAAACACAAAAAATCATGACAATTGTGCATACGTGGGCTCATGGATCCCGCCGTCTGTTGGCGTCTGGCCACAGGACCTCATCGACATCGCAAGCAATGTCTTCTCTCGCTAGGCACCGGGGAAAATATCCTCTTGCATGTCGAAACCATCCATGGATTGCTGTCACCTGAATGTCGCCGCAGGCCTGTTCCATTGCCTGCAGAAGAGGCATGCGGGCATGTGGTTGGCGGTCATATACACGCCATCTCCAAGCCGAAAAAAATTCCTGTATAGGGTTTAAAAATGGTGAGTAAGGGGCAAGTATACCACTTCAAGTTGGTTGTGGTTGGAGAACCAGGCCTGGACCAGAGCAGCCTGATGGAAACAAACCTGGGCTGATCTGGTCTGTTCTGTACAACTATGTTATGGAGAGCATCTAGAAATGTGAGTATATGTTGGCTGTTGTATGGACCTAGTTTTGCATGATGATGCAGAAGCCCTCGAAGGCTTATGGCGGCACACAATGTGACATTTCCCCTGCGCTGCCCTGGGACGTGCACAATTGCCTTTGACCAATGACATTACGACCCCGTCGTCTTGTTTTGCACAGGTCGAATCCAGCTTCATCAATGAAAATGAATTCATGAGGCTGTGCAACTCCATCCATGGCCAAGAGAACATATTACTGTACTACAGTGCTACACATACAGAACCCCATCACACAGGTACCTGTGTAGCTCTCAGAATGGATCCATGTGGTACTGATATGGTACATATTCAGCTGCTACTGGATTTCACCAATACTGTATTGTACATGTAAAGGACAGTTACACTTACCCGTACATATTCAGCTCAAAGTCCTTTGACCCTGTCACTGTTCCTCTCAAATGGGACTCTGTAGAGCTGCTTCATGGTGATGCTGTGTTTACCCAAGATGCGTCTGATGGTGGTGATGCTCACATGGTTTATGCTGTTGAACACTTGCCTGTCTGCAAGTATTTGCTTTCGTAGCTGGTGGAGACGGATGGCATTGTCTGCCCTCACTAGGTCCACAACGGCAAGTTCCTGCTGTTGTGTGAACAGGCGTTGGCGTCCTCCCCCAGAAGGTCTTCGAGTCAGTCTAGAGAAATACAACCACATATTGTCATCGCTTTGCTTATTTTTCTTACAGTACTTTACTGTATGTACTGTGTCATCCACTGTACTTCAATATAAGTAATCATGCTATGTTTCACAGAAACTACCACTTTGGCTGCAAAAGGAGCCTTAGCACCCTGCAATACCCTGTACACTTGATATGGTAATGGTATATACTGTAGAACAGTGCTATAAAAACCATCTGAGTGGAGTAGAAGGTAGAGAGGTGAAGACAGACCTGTTTTCTAGTCGGAATGTTCTTATTACAGATGCCACTGTGAAGCAGCTTAGATGTGGGTGGACTCTCTGCCCAGCTTCCCTCATAGTCAGGCCATGGTTGATGACATGGTCCACCAAAGTTGCTCTTATATCATCAGAAATATGGGTCCGTGCATGGCCTCTTCGACATCGACATCGACATCGACATCGACCTGCTCCTCCTCCTCCTCCTCCTCCTCCTCTTGCTCTCCCTCCATCCATGCTTGCAAAGTTCTTGAATTGGCTAAACTGAGGGCTTTTTGTAGTTGGCTAATTGGTGTTCAGTTTTACAAGTAAGTGCCTTCAGGTGTGTATTTGAGTGGTTGCAATTACCCGATGTGTTTTGTATTTTGGGTACATGTGTTTTCCAAATGGCACCCTGAAATTTCATTTTGTGAACAAAGTGTCTTATGTATGAAATAGAGTGTAGCATGCAGGACCATGTGTGTTGCATAAAGGAGTAAGTGTGTTGCATAATTGCAACTAGGGTGCAAAGCAGCGCTTTTGTTTAAGGTAGGGGTACATGTGTTTGAGGTATGGTAACAAAAGCTTCAAGTTGTGTTACTTTAGTCTAAGCATGGGTTTGTAGTGTTCAAGCAACGGGCAAAAACTGTAATATCTCAAAAAGTATGAAAGGTATGACCACCAAAAGATACAGCTGGCATTAGCACAGGGAGCAGAACAGATTCAAGTTTAAATGGTGGAAATCGGCTGAAAACGGAGGGAGTAGTTAACCAGCAAAGGTCGGAGCAACTAGAATAAGGTAGAATAAAGTTTAAAGAGAAACAGGATCTCAATAGTGTGAATTCACACAATAAACAGAGGAGACAGTTTTCTGGTTGTATGAATCTCAAACATACTGGTTCCAGTCTGAGTACATATACTGGGTAAGTGACCTGGAAACTTACTGGAAGGTGACTCTAACGCATGATAGGTGGAGCAACATGTGAAACCACAGCCCCTAAATGTTTGTTTACACTGTCTTCTTGAAATATCTACTTGTGTGATTGTGTCTTAAAAATGTTCTGTGTCTTTAAAACAGAGAAACCTCTGCTTTTATATGAACTTTTCAGACGACTAAAAAGGACGATAACTAAAAGGTGTTTCTCGTAGTTCTGTCAGTCTGTGATAAATATCTTATAAAAATCATTGATGTGTCACAGCTGTGGCTGTCAAAAATGATCTTAAATAAATACAATGAACTTTGCAAATTCTTCTTTAAGCTGACTGTCCAGAGATAAGCTATCAAACCTGTGATCGATCAATATGCCAGATCTACAAGTTTTTTAACTGAAGGAAAAAAGTGTGTGACTGAGGAAAGTTAGTTTTGCAAAACACCCCAAAAACACATTTTCAAGAAAATGATAAAAGGAATCTTGAGTCTATGTAAACCTGTTTAGAGCAGATGGTTTACTTTATTTTTACAAACATATAAACTTCATAGAAAAAGTAAGGAAACTTATATTTGGACAATCAGTTCTTTGCTGTCGCACTTCTTGGCAAAAAATCTTATGCTACTGGAAAGTGTTGGGTCTGCGCTTCCACAGGCCCCGCTGCTTTAGAGACTTATTCCCGTTAATGAAACAAGACGAACAGCTCAACCGGTTTTTCACATGCTAGCAAGGGAAGGATCTCAGAGCAGCCCCTCTGCCCTCAGACCACTACGAAGAACCATCACGCCACAGCAGCCTTTTATTTCTGTGACACACAGTTTACACAAACACCCATTATAAAAAAAAACCTGTGGTTATAAAAGATAAGGCACTTTCATGTATACTTTCAGTTATCTCCTAAAAGCAGGAAAAGTTGATTTCAATCAATAAGAGACCCTCTGACTGAACTGTGCTTTATTTTAGGTCCCCTTCAGATATGCGATAACATGCTAAATGAAATATAACTCTCCAAATGATGCTATAATTGACTCTTGCACACAGGATGTAGGGAAGAAAAGTATTTAAACTTCAGTTTCACGTGGTTATTGCTTCAAGAACGTAAAATATGATTTTGTGAGTTTGAAAACACATAACATTGTGTGCTAAAATCCTTCAATTCAGAGCCTGGAGACATGCTTACAGCTGAGTTTTACTAAAGACATTGCCCATATTAGGAAAGAGACATGTGTTTGGCTTCACTGATTATGTAATTTTCTGGCCCTCTTTCAATGTGACAAATCAAATACAGTCCACTCCGGAGCTGCAGACATTTCACAACTCAGAAACCACAACCGAAAAAAAATCTGCTTGATTTATTTATGCACTTTGTAAAAGACATGATCCACTTTGTCTGACTTTCATTATCTGTATCATTATTATATTATATGTAAACAAGGAAAGCTTTCCCCTCATAGACATAGAAGTACTCCTGATAATTTTATCACAGCTGTGGTAATGTAAGCCACAGCTGGCCAAACAACATGCTAACATGTGAAAAGGAGAATCCACGTCTTCATACACTGAACAAAAATATAAACGCAACACTTTTGTTTTTGCTCCTATTCCCCATGGGATGGACGTAGAGACCTAAAATTCATTCCAGATACACAATATAACCATCCCTCCCAAACAGTGGTCACAAATCAGTCCAAATGTGTGGTAGTGGGCACATCTGCTATATTGAGATAATCCATCCCACCTCACAGGTGTGCCACATCAGGATGCTGATCTGACATCATGAGTAGTGCACAGGTGTACCTCAGACTGCCCACAACAAAAGGCCACCCTGGAATGTGCAGTTTTGTCTCACAGCAAAATGCCACAGATGCCACAAGCAATGAGGGAGCGTGCAATTGGCATGCTGACAGCAGGAATGTCAACCAGATCTGTCGCCCGTGCATTGAATGTTCATTTCTCAACCATAAGCCGTCTCCACAGGCGTTTCAGAGAATATGGCAGCACATCCAACCGGCCTCACAACCGCAGACCTTGTGTAACCACACCAGCCCAGGACCTCCACATCCAGCAGGTTCACCTCGAAGATCGTCTGAGACCAGCCACCCAGACAGCTGCTGGAACAATTGGTTTGCACAACCAAACAATTTCTGCACAAACTGTCAGAAACCGTCTCAGGGACGCTCAACTGCATGCCCGTCGTCCTCATCGGGGTCTTGACCTGACTCCAGCTCGTCGCCGTAGCAGACTTGTGTGGGCAAATGCTCACATTCGATGGCGTCTGGCACGTTGGAGAGGTGTGCGCTTCACGGATGAATCATGGTTCACATTGTTCAGGGCAGATGGCAGCTGAGAATGTCCCAGTTCTTGCGTGGCCAGCATACTCACCGGACATGTCACCCATTGAGCATGTTCGGGATGTGCTTGACCGGCGTATACGACAGCGTGTACCAGTTCCCACGAATATCCAACAACCTCGCACAGCCATTGAAGTGGAGTGGACCAACATTCCACAGGCCACAATTGACAATCTGATAGACTCCATGCGACGATGTGTTGCACTGCATGAGGCAAATGGTGGTCACACCAGATACTGACCGGTTCTGGGTCCCCAGACCCCCAATAGCGCAAAAAACTGCACATTCCAGGGTGGCCTTTTGTTGTGGGCAGTCTGAGGTACACCTGTGCACTACTCATGATGTCAGATCAGCATCCTGATGTGGCACACCTGCGAGGTGGGGTGGATTATCTCAATATAGCAGATGTGCCCACTACCACACATTTGGACTGATTTGTGACCACTGTTTGGGAGGGATGGTTATATTGTGTATCTGGAATGAATTTTAGGTCTCTACGTCCATCCCATGGGGAATAGGAGCAGTAACAAAGGTGTTGCGTTTATATTTTTGTTGAGTGTATATAAATTAAAGTTGAAAATAAAATAACTGTACAACAAAATACACAATACACAATATAGAACTATATAAGAATGTATGAAGAAATCTAAATATAAATAAATATATACACAATAACAGCAGCTGTACAAGTATTAACCGGAAATGAAGAATATAGTGACCAGTGTTGTGCAAAACCAAAGTCCAGAAAGTCCAGTGTGTGTGTAAGAACCACATGTGTGGGTCAGTACTGTGTGGTGGTGTGATTGAGAGACCGTATCGCCTGCGGGAAGAAGCTCCTCCTCAGTCTCTCTGTGTTGGTCTTCAGGGAGCGGAATCGCTTTCCTGACCTCAACAGAGAGAACAGTCTGTTGTTGGGATGGCTGAGGTCCTTCACCATCTTCCTGGCCTTGGTCCAGCACCGCCTGCTGTAGATTGAGTGCAGGTCAGGGAGCTCGGAGCGGATGGTGCGCTCAGCTGACCGCACAACCCTCTGTAGAGCTCGTCTGTCCTGCATGGTGCTGTTCCCGAACCAGGTTAAGATGTTTCCCGCCAGGATGCTCTCTATGGTGCACGAGTAAAAGTTCCTGAGCACCTTGGAGGGCAGTTGGAAGTCTCTCAAGCGTCTGAGGTGGTAGAGACGCTGTCGGGCCTTTTTCACCACGGTGTTGATGTGACAGGACCATGACAGGTCCTGCGTGATGTGAACTCCGAGGTATTTGAAGCTGTCCACTCTCTCCACTGGGCACTCGTTGATGACGGGGGTCTGGTAGTTCCTCTCCTGCTTAGTGCTGAAGTCCACTATCAGCTCCTTTGTCTTACTGACGTTTAGAAGGAGGTTGTTCCTCTGGCACCAGTTCTCCAGATTCCTAATCTCCTTCAGGTAGGCCGTCTCGTTGTTATCAGAGATCAGGCCCACCACGACGGTGTCGTCAGCAAACTTGATGATGGTGGTGGAGCTGGTAGTGGCCACACAGTCATATGTGTACAAAGAGTACAGCAGGGGGCTCAGAACACACCCCTGGGGGGCTCCAGTGCTGAGAGTGGTGGAGGCTGAGACATGTCCGCCCATCCTTACTGCCTGTGGTCTGCCAGTTAGGAAGTTGGAGATCCACTGACACATAGATGAGCTGAGTCCCAGATGCTCCAGCTTGGTGGTGAGTGTGGAGGGAATTATGGTGTTAAATGCAGAGCTGTAGTCTATGAAGAGCATTTTAACATAATTCCCCCTTCTAGTGTCCAAGTGAGTGAGTGATGTGTGGAGGAGATGAGAGATGGCATCGTCTGTGGAACGATTTGGACGGTAAGCGAACTGTAGTGGGTCCAGTGTGTCTGGTAGTGAAGAAATGATGAAGTCTCTGACCAGGCGTTCAAAGCACTTCATCACTACTGAGGTGAGGGCTACAGGGCGATAGTCATTGAGAGAAGCAGGGTGGGGTTTCTTCGGGACAGGAACAATGATGGACTCTTTGAAGCATGTGGGGATCACCGACTGAGATAAAGAGATGTTGAATATCTCAGTGAATATCTAATTTGTGCTTTGGACTGTCACCAGATTTCTTCTAGAAGTTTCTTGCCAGTCAGCAACTATCTTGGCAACACCACTTGAGTTTGTGTGTTGCATGCTAACATCCTTATCATATGTGTAATAATACTAAAGCGTCATCTTATGCACACACAAAAAACAAATATGGCTCCTTCGTGCAGGGTTTTCTGGTATGTTCATTTATGCTTCCCAATTAAAAAAAAAAAAGAAAAAAAAAAAAAGAAAAAGCAAAGTTCTTGCTTCTCAGCCACTGCGGCCACATCCTCACCGTTTTTTAGGCAGTTATATAAACATACTGTGAGTGAGTCATAAGCTTAAATACAATAGTTGAAGGAACAAAAACGTAATG
This sequence comes from Maylandia zebra, assembly GCF_041146795.1. Classification (NCBI taxonomy): domain Eukaryota; kingdom Metazoa; phylum Chordata; class Actinopteri; order Cichliformes; family Cichlidae; genus Maylandia; species Maylandia zebra. The sequence continues at coordinate 23,989,938 of NC_135181.1, read as the reverse complement.
TTTAAAAATACCAGTCAAATCTGATTAAAGTAAATAAATAATAAGTATACAATGTAGTTTTAAGACTTCTCAATGTTTCGTAACATTAATGTTCTATGAACTCGTGAGTCCAGAAATCTGAATGTCATGAAAAGTATTTATTATTCGTGTATTATTATTTTACAATACAAGGTTGTTTTTTTCCTGATACTTCATGCAAACCACATTTCTCCAGGCCTGTCCTAATCAGCTTACTCAGTATCACTAGATCCAATGCTGCTCCTCCAGCAGAGCACACAAAAGTAGGAGAGACCAGAGATGCCATGGCTTAGTTAGGAGACTGTTTGCTTCAAGGCCACTAGAGGGTGCTGCCATAAAACTACAATAAATGAATTGACCTTTTGACCTGCTCACACTCTTTTATGCAAAACCCTGCTGATGACACACACACACACACACACACACACACACACAGATTCTAGGTCTGACCAACCGTCTCCACCGTGGGCAAAAAGATGACAGTCAATAAAATTCTAAAATTTTATTTATAAACACAATGAATAGTAGTTAGAAGTCCAGTGTCCCATTTAGGTACAAAGTAAAAACACACAGTCCAAGGCCAGAGCCAGCTATGCCACAAAGCCAGTTGCACTCCACACGTTGTTCACTTCAACAGGGGTAGCAATTGTCCTCTGAGACCCACCACCCTGTAAGTAGAAAGCCTGCACAGAGCGACAAAATAAGACAATTCACTATATAATTCACAGCCCATCCATCCCAAACATATCAGATCATTAGAGGTTTTGTCACATTACATACCTGCACTGAGAGACAAAATAACACAGCAGTGTTTGTAATGTGGGCTATAAGTAGACTAGCATATCAGTGCAATCAATTACACCTGCCTCCAATTAGTCCAGCCCTTTTACAGTCATTGACTGGGTGAGAAAACACGAGCAAATCAACCCAAGAGACAAGCAGGAAGACTCTCTGAAGGCTCCTGTGGCTGCACAGGCAGTCTTACAATTACGAGGTTGGAGAGTTGTTGTTTCAAAATGTTCACACTGATTTCACATGCTCATTAACTCACAACCAGCTGACCATATATATTTCTGCTGCTGAGCTGCTTTTTGATGGAGATTTTCTGAATTTATTTTGCTACCATAAGAGCAGACTCCATGCTGAAAGCATGTGCACTGTCACTTGCAATGAGTGGCACTAATGACGCTAAATTTAATTACAGGTCATGGACAGCCTTCATAAATGCTCATATTACTCACCCACACTGAATTCCAGCACAGGTTCATCTGGGTCCTGACTATTTCCTGCAAAGTAACACAAACGTCATCAGAACATTAAGTCAGAGAAACAACATTTGGAGCTTTTGTACATGATAAATTATACTGCAGTAGTAAAACAAAGTCAAGCAGCAGTACATTTATTAAAATCACCTTCAGCTGTAATATTTAAACTGATTTAGTGTCAATTTAGATTATGTTTAGATTAAAATGAAACTAGTACCCTTGTAATGTCTTTTTAAATTAGAGGTAAATATTTGTATATTTTTTACATAATATAATTATATTTACTGGATTTTCTCTCTATTGTAGTTTAGTATTATAGTTATTACTTGTTTTTTATTGACTTGTCTTGTTTTTACAATGATTTGCTCTGAATGCAGCCTTTAAAGAAAAGACTATCTGTTCAGTAACTATCCATCAGACTGGGTCCATGTTACCAGCCAAATGGGTAATAATTAAAGTAAGTTTTGAATTACGTATATTTGGGTGTTTAGGTGACACTTTTGCAAAAAAAAAAAAATATATAATTAGGTTTAAAAGAACTAAACATGTATGTATTTAAAAACAATAAGTGTGTTAGAATTACTACAGCAACAGCTTGTAGCTCACTGTACTATTTTTGAGCACAACTTTGGTGCTTTTGCCTCATTTTTAAATCAGTGATCCCAGTAGCACAGTCTAAGCAGAGACCTCAGTGCTTGGCAAACAATCAATAGAATCAATATAATTATTAAAAAGAAACAAAATAAATGCCAACCATATAAAAAAAAACATAAACTTAAGGAAAAAACTAAACTTGATTTTGTGTCTTTAGGCTATTGTTAACAGCAAGCATGAGGTTAGTGCATATGTATTATTATTGGAAAGATTACTGCAAAGAAAAAAAGGTTGAACCAGGAGGGGGCGATATTGCTCTTCTTACCATGAGTTACATGCAGGCTATTACTTACCGTGTCACTCCAGTGGCGTGTCTAGAAAATTTTTGTTGGGGGGGCCAGGTAGGGGCACAGATTTGGAGAAGGGTGGCAGATTTAATTGGCAGATAATGTTTTAAAAAAAAATTCTACCAACCCTTAACCATAATTCAATAATCCTATAAACCTAATAACCAAATGCACTTTTAACTCTTATTAGAATGAGATTTTAACCACTACGGTGCAAAGTTTTTAGATACTGCGTTGATAAAGTACAAGAGATACAATCAGTGCTTTGTCAGTGTTTACTCAGCAGTCAAGGACAACAATATTTGCATAGTATTTTTACTGACATATAGTGCACATATGTTTTGGGCAAAAACATTTTTGAAAATTAAAATACGAACATTTGTAACAAACAATTGACAAATTAGCCAATGCCAATGCAAAACTTTATCTGCCTGTTAAAAAAAGAAGATAATCTTCTCACAAACTGGTGTTTGATTTTGAAACAGGAAAAAAGTGGGGAAACAACTGAAAAGACTAACATTTGAATGAAACCTGAAAGCAAGTAAATACTTTCTATGCTGCCTTATCGTAAACTTTGGTAATATTGATAAAGAACAACACTGGCTGATGATAAAATACAGTCAGCTGGCATGGTGACACTGCCAGTATTAACCTGCAGGGCTGGACTGGGACAAAAAAATTGGGCATTTTTACTACAGACCGACCCACCAGGTAGTAAAGCCATAAAGACTTTGACTGAAAACAAACCCTGTTGTGACAGTGATGTACAGTCTTGTTGGTATATGTATGATTTCTATACATTTTACGTCAGATAAAAACTTTGGTTGTAAGATTTAGATAATTATTTAATAAAAACTAGGTATTTTAAATGAGAATAAGAAAGAAAAGTATTTCTTTGTGCCCACCTTTCCCTGTTAATGCCCTACCTGGCCCCCTGGCAAAACTTTGCTAGACCCGCCCCTGCACAGTTACCAGCTGTCTGCTACATAAAAAAGGATCCTGGTGTTATTTGTCTCTCAGAAACAGTTCATAACTTCCCTTCAACTCATTCATGTCACCTAAAAGGTAAACCTGTTTCTCCATCACCTGTTCAGCTCTGATGGTTCAGTAAGGACATCTCCTGGTTTCATCTTCATGTTTCCCTCTCACCACATATCTAAACAGACATCATGACCAGCAGCTTTACAGCTGTGGCTCCAGCAAACATCAGCTGATACTAGAAATTAATATTAAATACATTCTAACAACAGCCGATCAAGCTTAAACGTGCTGCTGTTGTTTAGCGCAACATCTGCTGGTTTCCTCTTTCTGGCGCAAAGTGGGCGATAAACAAGAGAGAAAAGCCGATCAGCTGATCATTGATCAGTTTCATGATTGAAGTAGCAACAGGAGAGGGAGGGGGAGAGAATGAGAGAAGAGGCAGCTGTGCAGCATAAAGACAGAATAAATCCAGCTTTGTGTCTTTTTTCCATTCTAGCTAAAGTCCGGGACAAACTGCGTCTCTTCTCAGCTCAATACGAAACGTGTAATATTTTCTCTGAATGAGGGACCATTCCATTTTTTTAAGGAGCCGTTGGCAACTCTACTAACCTTATGAATAAAATAAAGTTCACTATCAGTAACATCATAGCACCCACCCAGCTGTATAAAAACTCCGTCAAACTGGCTAGAACGCAGTATGAGTTATTGCAACTGACAGTAAAAAGTCAGCAACATGAAAATAAACTCCACCTAAACTTGGTTTATATCTGACCCAGATAGACTGCAGGTCATAACTTCTTACCTGAAGTTCAGTTCACCTGACACTCGGACTGGTGGCTGCTTCGGGTCTCTCCTCCTGCCTCCCCTTCCCTCATCCACCTGTTGCCTCTGTGGAAGCCCCGCCATAGCCACCACCAAACAACGGAGTTATTTCTACACATCGACCTGCATCTGGCCAATCCACCACCTCTCATTGTTCATGCCATTACAAAAAAAATAAAAAATAAGTCACTGGGGATATGCCCGGTATGCCCGATGGCCAGTCCAGCTATGTTAACCTGCAACCAAATCTGCAGCTCCATACAGCAATGTTACGACTTAGATTATATCTTATAACGCATAACTCTTATGTTAGCTGCCCTCAGTAGCATACTGTCTGAAATATTCCACAGCTGCAATAATTCTTTAAGTGTTATTTTTTTCCTTGGTATTCTAATTTCACCGAAGTTTACTAAACTCAACAAACTTGATATTACTTACCGGGACATTTATTCTGTCCTCATTTTCTTTCACCGAAAAATTGTTTCCTGCAGTGCCATCTTTCGCGCTTGGCTCTCCTACCTTTGCTAACGTGATGCGCATAGCGCAGAAGCGATGCTGCATTCACTTACACTCGGATATCTGAGCGTCACCGTGAAAACATAATCGGACATTTGATATTTGATTGAATTTTATTGTTTTGCCTTTGGGGTGGCACCTGGGGTGGCCAGTCTGGTTTGGGGGGTGGCCTGTGCCCCCCCAGGCCACCCCGCTGGACACGCCATTGTTACCGGGGCACGATCACCGGGGACCCGTTTTTCCAGCACACACGCCCGATACCACGTGACAACAAATACGTCATTTCCTGTTGACTAAAAAAAAAAAAAGCACCCTCTCACGGTCCTAGGGACCAAAAAATTGTCCCGCCCGATCAGCGGGCGAAGCCGCTGCTGCACGCCGGAAATGAGGCTTCATTTCCCGCAGGTCTATCTAAGCAGCCCGCTGTTTTCCAGCCCGGGGTCAAATGTGGAGCAAGGGCGCCACCCGGTGGACAAATAAAAACATTACAACTCTAAGGCCCGTCCTGCAAAATGAAAATGAACGCTAAACATCAACGATCCCTTTGACCGTAATTAATTTGCAGTGAAAAATAGCGTTTATAATGGGTTTCAATGGGGCACAAATCGACCACTAAGCACAATAGTGTAAGTTTGTCTGTAGCTTAGCCACTGAAGCTAATTGAAGGAAGTCAGACTTGAATTTTGAAATAAAATCATATCAAACTTTTTTTTTGGAGAATTTGGCTATAGTCCATTCAACACTGTGCAAATGGCATGTAATCAAAATTTGAAAATAGCCACAAATCGACCCAAGACCCTCCAGGGGTTTTAAGTACACGCAATATTTTCACTCTCACATTTTACTCTGTACTGGAAGACTTGTTCATTTTCAAGATTCATTCATCCATCCACTTTCTTCCACTTTATCCGGAGCCGGGTCGCGGGGGCAGCAGCCCAAGCAGAGAAGCCCAGACCTCTCTCTCTAAATGTCAGCTTTTTCTTTACGTAAAGACTGGGGTCTGTAACATATCAGCTCGTTTCTTATTTATTAAAGAACATGCCTGACACCAGGTTTTTGAGTTAACGGCTCCATTCGATCTCTGCAAGTATTTTTAAGTATTTTTAGGTTCTTTCCAGCAGGATTTGTGGCTAGTTCTGGAGCTTGACCCTAAAAGATTTCAGTGTGTCGGTGCTTCTGCTTTCCCTGTTGTCCTTCTGTTCCGTCTTTATTTCTGTTTCTGTCAAATTTAAAAACAACTGCACTCTGAAATACACACTCTTTGCAAGATGTTGTCTAAACTAGTGGTTGGAAGGCATATTTGTGTTTGGTCTCTGATGGTTTATTTACACTTTTTGCAGGCCACGCCCACGGACTACAGCGCCATGATGAGCAACAAAGCCAAGAAGTCTATTGACTTCCTTCTGATGCAGGACACCGCCCCGACGATAGCCACGGACGTGTCACTGCAGTACCGCCTCGACATCGTCTTCTGCCAAACGGTCACCTACACATATTTTAATTATTGTATGTCTGAGCTGATGCGTTTATCCTGGAGTGACTCAGAGTGAAGGAGAAGGCCAAGAAGAAGTGTAAATATCATAGAAGCAAGGAGTTCAGAGCTCTACGACTTAGTGTCTTTATGGTATTTATGTGTGTAATGGAGACCAGGGGTTCCATTACCCTTACTTGTATTTTTATTAATTGACTGACTGATTTGTATTTAAAAACCGTAATGAAGAAAAACACACACTGGTTGATTGTGATTCTTTATTAGGCTTTTTGGGTTGTTATTTAAGTGACTCGTTAAAGGTGAAGAGACAGGGGGACTGGCCATCCTACCCGTGTCAGGAAAAGAACCTGTGTTAGAGCTGTTCACATTTAATCATTTGTCTGTAACCTAAATTAGTTGTATATGTAAAAAGAGAAGTGTTAACAGTACTCACTTTGTAAAGAGTAAAAGCAGCTCAATCACCTGCTTATGAGCTCCTGGAGAAAACCAATGTGCCAGGCTAGGGGAGTGTGTGTTGGAGTGATTTTGTTAAAAGTTGTCATTATTGTGCTTGGACCTTGTCTTGAACTGTATGTTCAGATATTTTCTGTTCCTCCCCCACATGTAGGATGTTGGGGATGTTACTAGCTATAGTTTTCAACTGCAGGCACAATCTATGTAAGATTCTGGTTTCCTTATTTGGTAAGGAATGTTCACTTCCTGCCCTTTATGGGCTCACCATGTAAATGGTGGACTGTTAGAGAGGTTAAGCCATATACGAGGTTGAGGGGAGATGACCCTTTTATGACTAGAGATGCGGTTAAAACGTTTGTAAGCAGGAAGTCACGTATACACACACACACACACACACACACACACACACACACACACACACACTGCCTTAGCTTTTACCACACAACATATGGGGTTTACAATGGGCGGTTGTGTAACTGTTTTCATTCAATAAAAGGCTGCGAGTGGAGGCTGGAGTTGGAGTTGTCTGAGTTTGGGTGTAGAGCTTGCAACTCTGAGAATCCGACCAGGCTTCCCCTGCACAAGTAAAAACCAATCGAACTCTGATTGTCTTACTTTGTTCTGAGTCAGCGAGGGCTGAAACCTAACTGTGGTTAAGGTGTTTTAATGCAGCGGTCCCCAACCGCCGGGCCACGGACCGTCGTTTGGTCGAGAGATGAGGCTCGGGTGTGAAATGTATGGTTTTCAGAGTTTTTATCGTTTTTGATCGTTATTTTGTTATCGTTTTTATCGTTAACTCTGTTTTCCTGGGTCTTTCACGTGTGTTATGAATAAATCTTCTTTTTTTCCGGTATCGGTACTAGTTTTATTTTGTTGTATTTATCTGTGACACCTTAAAGGCCGGTCCGTGAAAATATTGTCGGGCATAAACCGGTCCGTGGCGCAAAAAAGGTTGGGGACCGCTGTTTTAATGTATATAGAAGAGACTGAAGTTTATATGTTATGGAGTTATTTATAGGACTTGTTACAAATCTTCATATGTCTATGATGTGTTGGTTATATTGTAGTGGTTTTCTTATGGGGAGGGTTTTGTTTCCCTTTGGTTTGCTGACCCCCAGACTTGGTCTATTCCAGATGCTCACCTGAATCAGGTAGAGTATAACAGGAAGCCATTTGCTTTTCAGAAGGGTTGGATTCTTTGCTGTATCACCATGTGTTCTCATTAATAAAGTACATTTTACTCCAGTCTCGTGCTATTTTAGTGGAAGTGACCCATGACCGTCGGCCAAAACTGACAATATGACTATTAAAAGTCTGAGTAATACTGTAATTTTCTGCTGCTCATTCCTGTGCAATATCCCATCTGACCTCCCGTCATATTTCTTTTCAAGATTTTCTTATTTAATCACTAGTGTACATATATTTATAGATACATATATATATATATTTTTTTTTTTAGTCATCTTTTCTCTTTTACCACGTCTCTCTAATATTTTGCTCTTTACTATTTTTCTATTTTTTATTTTATTTTATTATATTTTATTATATTTTCTTCTACTGTACCATGCTGCTGAGTGACTGCTGCTCGTCAAACACATTTCATTGCAATGTTGACCCTGTGCTAACTTGCATATGACAAATAAAACTGAAAACTGATAAAACTGAAAACAGTAAAGGCAAAGGGAACACATCAAGTAAGGATTTCACACTCCCACTCACAACGGCACTTTCAAAGCATAAAGCCAAATATTTCAAAATTTCATTTTGAGGCATTTTAAAAATGAATGTGTTTGAGTTTCATTGCTCCAAAGCAATGTTTTCATATAAGCAAGATAACAACCAGTTTGCAACCATGTAAGTACAGTCCTCTATTGTGAACAGACGTGTTGGCAATCTGTCTGCGTTTATAAATTAGACAACAGTTATTTGCAGATCTTCATCAATCTGCCTGAGAGTGATTGCAGTCGGTCTGAGTTGGACTGCAACTGTTTTGAGTCAGGTTGCCTCCAAGGAGGCAGTTTATTATTTTCCTTTCCTAGTTGGACAGATGGCTGTTGTTTTGTTTTTACTGTAGTGTGCTGGGCCATTAATGGCTCAGGGGCTGCAGCGTATCCGCGCCAACACCTAAGGCCAACGTGGAATCACCGGTCAGACTAACATAAAGAAAGAATCTGTTAAATTACACATTTGTATTCATTAAGTCACAGACAATGAAAACAAGCAGAAATCAAGATGTAATATTTTTATAATTTTATTGATGTTAAATTAAAGTCCCAGCTTAGTTATGTTATCAGTGCAAGTCACTTCAATCTGTATAGCACCAAAGGAAACAATGGTGTTTTCAAGGTGCTTCACACTGTAAGGTAACAACTTACAGTATTAAAAAGAAAACCCCAAAAGAACAAACCCCTCTGAGCAAGCACGAGGCGACAGTGGGAAGGAAAAACTTCCTTTTAAGAGGAAGAAACCTTCGACAGAACCAGGCTCAGGGCGGGGTGGCCATCTGCCGCGACCATTCCTGGGGATTTCAAAAATGACTTGATCTGATCTAAATGTAAAACTAGCTCATTTAAAGTGTCCAGTGAGTTTTAGAAAATATTTTGCTGTTGATATCACGATGTCACTATAAAGTGGAAACTTTGTTTCTTCCCTTACACCTCCCAAAAAATGCCCGCACCGATGAGAAGCACTTAGATATGCAACTTGGTTCTGTGAATATCTTTCTTTTGAAAGTTTTAACAATATCTTCATCAAGATCTTGGAAGTTTAATTGCCAGAATGTCACCAAAGATGCATGCTTCCATCTTTTACAGAGGGATTTGAAAACCCTCTCGCTGAGTTTCTTGAACTTCTCTGGTGGGATTTTGTCGTATCTGGCCCTGATTTCAGTCCAGATTTTCATGGTAAGCCGGTTGGAGATAGCTTCAGCACTTTCAATGCTGAAGACTGTGCCTGATTTTTTTGCAACCTGGGAAATCAGTCCTTCCACAAAGATTTCCACTGAAAATCTGCATCTTTCTTTCTTTTCATATGATTCCAGTCTATCAGTAACTGTTACTGCCAACAGGTGTTCTTGGAATACTGAAGTAGTTATGATATTAAATATTGGTTGTTCCATTAAATTCATTGAATCCTCCTCCCCACTCCTCCCCATTTTCAATGATATTAGTGACAATTTATGTAATTTGTCACAAATATCAGTGAAAATCGCATTAGCAATGCAGTCAAAATAATTCTGCACTTTTCGGTCTAAATGCAAATCCATCCCCTTGAATTTGTCCAAGAGTAGATCCAACAAACGTTTTTGGTGAGAATGAGGGCACTTTAAAAGTTTACCAAGCTTTGAAAGCACAGCCTGAATTAATGTCTCTAACCATCTTTCAAAGTCTAAGGTTTTTTCAGGTGGCTCACAGTCTACAGAAGATCTGTGATGCTGTATCTTTTTATATGACTCCGTTTGACTTACGTTTGTTAACGGTGGGATGCTGGCTTCATGTTCAACACAGGATTTCTGCTGCTGGGGATCTGGAATTGGATTGTTTTCTGGTTTTGCAGCACTGTGTTGGTCAGCATTTTGACAGCTTTCTTCTGTGTTAGCTGTTTCTTGGCTGTTAGCATCTATATTCTGTGCTGTATCAAACTCCTGCTCAGCAGAATCGTCCAAAAATTTCACACGTGACAAAACCGTTTTGCCAGTAGTGGTGTGGACAGAACAGTTTTCATGTACAGGGGAGTTCTGGGAAGACCTCAGTGGTGATACTGCTACTGACTGTGCACACAGGTCCATTACGTCCTCTACAAAACCTACAAGCCGCTTAGCAGTGAAGCAATCCGGATAGCCTGAGATAAGCTCTCCCCACTGCTTGATCGAAAAACTACTGAACAAGTTATTCAAGAGGGATACCAAAGCATGTACTGTAGAATTATCCCCATTGGTCTGAACTGTTTCATCATTTGTCATTGTGTTACAGTTCGAGCTTGCCATTTCACTTTTTTGTTTTTTATGTCTAAAATGTTGTTTTGTGTTAAACTCCGTGTTTGAACGTTTAAAGCGCTGCTGTCCCGCTGTGTGAATGCGTTTCAACTGAACAGCCAGGTCTATATATAAGGTCGGTTTAAGGTTTCTTTGTAACGTCACCTGACGTTTCTTTGTAACGTCACCTGACGTTTCTTTGTAACGTCACCAGTCAAAGGACTGGCCCGCCCCGTCATAACGAAAGGGGCGGGACAAATCTGTTGCTTAGCAACTGAAAAAAAAGGCACACCGCGCCGAATGCTACATCCGGCCTGCGACGGTACACCGCCTCCGCACCACCGTTTAAACATGAAGTGTGGATGTTAGAAGATCCCAAATATGGTGAGCTACTGGGAAATTACTCACGTTTTTGTTCTTGAGAGTGAGCGATAATAAGCGACATTTTATTGAGAAATTACAGTAGTCTGTCTACAAAAACTACAAAAATGACCTAAATAAGACAGAAGTACACATTCATTTTTATCGTTTTGTCAACAACAGGGCGCATGAGGTTTGTTCAGTATTTGTTGTGTCTACAAGGCTCAGGCGCCCCCATGAAGTGTCTTATTTGTATAGTTGAAAGCATTATAAAGGAACGCAAAACTAAATTACATATAATTATAATTCTTGGCACTTTCTGGTGTGTGTGAGTTAGTGTTTCTCTTTTATGATTTGTGGGTCCAGCATCAAATTCAGAATCCTTCCCATCACACATGAGGTCTTGAATAATCATCTTATTTTAAAGACCTCGTAGTTTGATAGTTTGCTCTCAGACTGTGGGCTTCCTTGTGGTTTTTAGGATATTTAGAAGTAGAAGGGGATCATCCTTCTGTGGAACCAGCTCCCAGTTTGAATGCAGGAGACGGACACTATCTCTACTTTTAAGATTAAGTTTCAAAGTTACCTTTTTGCCAACGCATATAGCTAGGGCTGAATCAGGTGACCATGAATCCTCCCTTAGTTACCCTGGGACTACCCTGCTGGGGGATTCCCACCATGTGTTTATACACCTCTCTGCATTCAATAATTAGTTCTTGTTCATCTCTGGCTCTCGTCCACAGTGTGTCTTTTGTCCCCTTTTTTGTCTCCTCATCCCCAAAGGGTCGCAGCGGGCTGCCCCTCCCTGACCGTGGTTCTGCCAGAGGGTGCTTCCTGTTAAAAGTGAGTTGTTCCTTCCCACTGTATTGAGGTTTTTTCTTTTTAATTGTAGACTTTCTACCTTACAATCTATACCACCTCGAGGAGACTGTTGTTGTGATTCAGCTCTGCATAAATACAATTAAATCGAATTAAGTGGGTTCAGCTGTTTTGTGAAATAAATGTGAGTGACATGGTAAGTAATAGCCTGCATGTAACTCATGGTAAGAAGAGCAATATCGCCCCCTCCTGGTTCAACCTTTTTTTCTTTGCAGTAATCTTTCCAATAATAATACATATGCACTAACCTCATGCTTGCTGTTAACAATAGCCTAAAGACACAAAATCAAGTTTAGTTTTTTCCTTAAGTTTATGTTTTTTTTTATATGGTTGGCATTTATTTTGTTTCTTTTTAATAATTATATTGATTCTATTGATTGTTTGCCAAGCACTGAGGTCTCTGCTTAGACTGTGCTACTGGGATCACTGATTTAAAAATGAGGCAAAAGCACCAAAGTTGTGCTCAAAAATAGTACAGTGAGCTACAACCTGTTGCTGTAGTAATTCTAACACACTTATTGTTTTTAAATACATACATGTTTAGTTCTTTTAAACCTAATTATTATTTTTTTTTTTTTGCAAAAGTGTCACCTAAACACCCAAATATACGTAATTCAAAACTTACTTTAATTATTACCCATTTGGCTGGTAACATGGACCCAGTCTGATGGATAGTTACTGAACAGATAGTCTTTTCTTTAAAGGCTGCATTCAGAGCAAATCATTGTAAAAACAAGACAAGTCAATAAAAAACAAGTAATAACTATAATACTAAACTACAATAGAGAGAAAATCCAGTAAATATAATTATATTATGTAAAAAATATACAAATATTTACCTCTAATTTAAAAAGACATTACAAGGGTACTAGTTTCATTTTAATCTAAACATAATCTAAATTGACACTAAATCAGTTTAAATATTACAGCTGAAGGTGATTTTAATAAATGTACTGCTGCTTGACTTTGTTTTACTACTGCAGTATAATTTATCATGTACAAAAGCTCCAAATGTTGTTTCTCTGACTTAATGTTCTGATGACGTTTGTGTTACTTTGCAGGAAATAGTCAGGACCCAGATGAACCTGTGCTGGAATTCAGTGTGGGTGAGTAATATGAGCATTTATGAAGGCTGTCCATGACCTGTAATTAAATTTAGCGTCATTAGTGCCACTCATTGCAAGTGACAGTGCACATGCTTTCAGCATGGAGTCTGCTCTTATGGTAGCAAAATAAATTCAGAAAATCTCCATCAAAAAGCAGCTCAGCAGCAGAAATATATATGGTCAGCTGGTTGTGAGTTAATGAGCATGTGAAATCAGTGTGAACATTTTGAAACAACAACTCTCCAACCTCGTAATTGTAAGACTGCCTGTGCAGCCACAGGAGCCTTCAGAGAGTCTTCCTGCTTGTCTCTTGGGTTGATTTGCTCGTGTTTTCTCACCCAGTCAATGACTGTAAAAGGGCTGGACTAATTGGAGGCAGGTGTAATTGATTGCACTGATATGCTAGTCTACTTATAGCCCACATTACAAACACTGCTGTGTTATTTTGTCTCTCAGTGCAGGTATGTAATGTGACAAAACCTCTAATGATCTGATATGTTTGGGATGGATGGGCTGTGAATTATATAGTGAATTGTCTTATTTTGTCGCTCTGTGCAGGCTTTCTACTTACAGGGTGGTGGGTCTCAGAGGACAATTGCTACCCCTGTTGAAGTGAACAACGTGTGGAGTGCAACTGGCTTTGTGGCATAGCTGGCTCTGGCCTTGGACTGTGTGTTTTTACTTTGTACCTAAATGGGACACTGGACTTCTAACTACTATTCATTGTGTTTATAAATAAAATTTTAGAATTTTATTGACTGTCATCTTTTTGCCCATGGTTGGTGAGACCTAGAATCTCTTTGTGTGTGTGTGTGTGTGTGTAACATCAACAGGGTTTTGCATAAAAGAGTGTGAGCAGGTCAAAAGGTCAATTCATTTATTGTAGTTTTATGGCAGCACCCTCTAGTGGCCTTGAAGCAAACAGTCTCCTAACTAAGCCATGGCATCTCTGGTCTCTCCTACTTTTGTGTGCTCTGCTGGAGGAGCAGCATTGGATCTAGTGATACTGAGTAAGCTGATTAGGACAGGCCTGGAGAAATGTGGTTTGCATGAAGTATCAGGAAAAAAACAACCTTGTATTGTAAAATAATAATACACGAATAATAAATACTTTTCATGACATTCAGATTTCTGGACTCACGAGTTCATAGAACATTAATGTTACGAAACATTGAGAAGTCTTAAAACTACATTGTATACTTATTATTTATTTACTTTAATCAGATTTGACTGGTATTTTTAAACATTACGTTTTTGTTCCTTCAACTATTGTATTTAAGCTTATGACTCACTCACAGTATGTTTATATAACTGCCTAAAAAACGGTGAGGATGTGGCCGCAGTGGCTGAGAAGCAAGAACTTTGCTTTTTCTTCTTTTTTTTTTTTTTCTTTTTTAATTGGGAAGCATAAATGAACATACCAGAAAACCCTGCACGAAGGAGCCATATTTGTTTTTTGTGTGTGCATAAGATGACGCTTTAGTATTATTACACATATGATAAGGATGTTAGCATGCAACACACAAACTCAAGTGGTGTTGCCAAGATAGTTGCTGACTGGCAAGAAACTTCTAGAAGAAATCTGGTGACAGTCCAAAGCACAAATGAACATGTTTAATACTCGTGCAAGACCCTGTGGGAAGGTGCCAGATTGCTGTATTTTGTGTGAATCAGGAAAAGTGCACGGTGATGACTAAAGCTTATAAAACATCTCTCTCCTTATGTGTGCATATATGAGAAAGAAAATTCTGCCAAAGCAACTTTAGCTTCTTGCAAGCATCAGTACACAAAGGATGCTAACACAAAGCTAGCCAAGAACCAAGAGTGATTTTAAAGTTGAACGTATGCCGACCCCAGCAGCCAAAGGGAGCTCCGGGGAGAGCTTCTTGGGGTCCAGTGATGTGTCCTGAAGAGACGACATGAGCTCTCCCTCCTGTAGGCCCACCCCAGCAGTAGGTGCTGTCTGTCTCATTCCGAGTTAACTGCTACTCCTCTACATCTAAACGAGCCAGTTGAGGAGGTTCAGGCATCTGACAAGGGTGCCTCTTGAACGCCTCCTGGGTGAGATGTTCCAGGCATGTCCCACCAGGACAGACAGGACACACCCAGGACATGTTGGGGAGATCACAGCACTCAGCAGAGAATGCCTCAGTGTCCCCCAAATAATGGAGGAGCTGGCTCGGGAGAGTAAGGTCTGGGTCTTCTCTGCTTATGCTACTGCCACCAAAACTGGACACCAGATAAGCTCAGAAAAATGAACAACCTGTTTAAATAAAGGTTAATTTAAAAAAAAATTTGTCATTAGCTAGTCTGTGTACATGTACTTCTTCTCCAGTGTTGAAAATGTTAAACTCACAACCTGCACATTTTCTGGTTGCATCATCAAATAAATACCCCCAAAAGTAGTCTGAGTACTTTTACACTGGTTTTATGCTGCGATATTTTCAAAGTCTTTCACTGAACACATTCAGTCACACATTGTTCATCATTTATTGGAAGTTTATTGTTTAATGTCCTGTCTAAATAACTTCAGTCACCATTTGTATTCATTAATGAATAACTGACTTCTAATATTAAAAGAAATAGAAACTGTTGTGCTGTTGTTCACGTAGAAGGGCCTGCTGCTGGATGTCCAGACTTTGTGCGTCAGCAGGAGGGTCAGGGTACAGGGTTCGAACCTCCTCATGAGATGTCGTATCTGCTGGATAAAAGCAAGCTACATCACATCTGGGATTGTCCTAGAGCTGCCCTACAGTAACAATCAACTGACTAATATATGAAATACTTGCAGTAGCACAATAATAAACACAAAGCAAAAAAGTGTTTAGTGAAGATAAAAAACCCCATCAAAGTTTTAGTTTGGATAAAGGGAGACAGAGTGTTAGGTATTTTAGTACCATGGGAGCATTTACTGGATATTGTTTTATAGTGACATTATGCAGGAAAACTCTGTCATTCAATAAGGCCCCTTTGTTTTAGTTATTTTTCTCTTTGACCCAAGAATTGATGTGTGAGAATCACAGGCTGGTACAAGGTTGAAATACCACAGAGATCACTCCCTCAGCTACATTAGTTTCTTAATCTTTTAGACGCCTGTTGAAGGCCAAATGGTTTGTTTCAGATTTCACTAATGTAAGAACTCTTCGTTTTGTGCCTTGAAAATATGTCGCTGAGATAATCACAATTGTAGCTGAACTAATAAACTACACAAAGGATGCTTCTTCACCCAAGGGCAGGAAGACGCTGCCTTATCTTGGTCTGTACTGGTTTAAACTGATAATCTGCTGTCTCATGAATTTTACCCTCTATATAAACTGTTGTACTTGTGAATAAAGTTGAGTCACTTTGGGAAGACAATCTAAAGCAGTCTCTGTTTTCTTGTTCTCCCAAGCTGCTCCCGAGCTGCTCGTACTAACACGCTGAATGGCATGCTTGAATATTACTTGAGAATATATTTGACTGTGTTACAGACTAAGGGACATTCTCTGCTGATAGGTGAAGGTACATTCTCTGCTGATAGACGTCCACGCCTCGGAGGAAGCCGATCCACGGAGTAGGCCCTGGAAACAGTTTCCTTCACAGAGCACCAATCTAAACAAGTCTAAACCATCTGGCACCTCCACACTTGTAAGAACAGCATGACCAAAGTGATTGTAGGAGGAAACAACCTTGACTTCCTTTACATAGCTTAGTACTGAGAATAAAAGAAAAGCATGATTAGAATTATTTGTGCTTCTTCTTTCGGCTGCTCCCTTTAGAGGTCGCTACAGTGGATCATCCGCCTCCATCTCTCTATTTCTAGCATCCTCCTCAGTCACACCAACCCCCTGCATGTCCACCTTCACTACATCCACAAATCCTTTCTGTGGTTGTCTGAAAACATCATCCACGGAGACTCTTGCCTGATCTCATCTGTCAGCCTCTCCATCACCAGTGCAAACAAGAAGGGGCTCAGAGCCTCTCTCTGATGTAATCTCAACCCATCACATACTTCTCTGCCCCTCAGGACTTTCTTATGCAGCACCACAGTTACTCTCTTCGCACCTTATCATAGCCTTCACTCCTACCCTCTCTATGCCTCCCGTCTCCATCCTCTTCAGAGTTGCCTCACTTCCTTCTCTAATTCAATTTTCGTCCAAAGTACTCCTTCTCCCTTCTCAACACACTTTCTTCACATTAGCACATTTCCATCTCTATACTTGGTTACTCTCTTCCAGCACAATTTATGTGCCTTGCCATTCATTAAAAATCATTTTCTCCTTAGTGTCCAGCCTCACATACAACTCACTACTCAGCTGTAACTTTATTAATCCCTCGGGAGGGGTCCTCTGGGGTTTTCACAAAGCTGAATAAACGTCAAACAGAAAACTGATTAAACAAAGTGTGAGACGGTGGAGAATTGACGCCAGCGCCCGGTTACATTTTAGACAGCAAGGAGCAGACGCAGTTTCACTCCACCGAGGGAGCTCGTGACGTACTACGCGGCTTTCTTTAGACCGCGAAGGCGGGTCCTCAGGTGGAAGCAGCCTCTGAATTTGGACACCCCCGCTGTTTCCGGCCAGCCAATAATAACGGTGACATTTAACGTATTTTGTCGAATAAATAAACACTGTAAAATATATTTGCCCCCCCCCAAACAGCCCTTTGAATGTTGGCAAGTATGAACCGTCTGCTCGGTGTTTCCTAAAACGTTAAAGCACGTTTGGCTTCACACCGACAAACAGACCCAGCTTCGGCACAAACCTAAACTAATATGACACCGGAGCGGAAAGGCTGATTATGTTTCCAAGATGGTTTGTGTTTTTTAAAAGGAAGGAAACCTTCCTCAAAGCGGGCAGAGCAGTGGAGCCGCCGAGGGAAAAGCACACGATACAAAAACTGTAGAATTAAAAATATAATTTATTATGTTTAAATAGTTAAAAATATAAAATGAATTAAAACAACCTTGGCCAAGGGAAGACACAATAAAAATCAATAACACACAACATTAGAAGTCCAGTGGAATCCACCACGGCCTAAAAGTCACAGAAAACTAAGAGGTCCAGCGTAGTATTAAAAGAGGGAAACCCAGCGGAGTCCTCGCCTTCCTCCCCGCATTCCACGTCCTGGTGCACTGAAGAAAGGGAGGGAGCGGCAGTCACTATTCCTTTGGCAGTTTACTTTATAAAAAGGATAAGTCAAAGACTTACCCGGGTGGGCAGAGCTCTCAACTCCGCCCGCCGCTTCCTCAAACTGCAATCGGCACCGCGGTCTCACTGCTTCGGTTCTCCCGCAGTGCACGAGCTGGCTCTTGTCGTTATTGCCACCAGACTGCCGCTACGCGTCCCTAGTCGCTGGTCATCTGCCTTTTTTTCCTCTGATCGTTTCCCCTTTCCAG
Source organism: Maylandia zebra (assembly GCF_041146795.1). Classification (NCBI taxonomy): domain Eukaryota; kingdom Metazoa; phylum Chordata; class Actinopteri; order Cichliformes; family Cichlidae; genus Maylandia; species Maylandia zebra. The sequence continues at coordinate 23,971,755 of NC_135181.1, read as the reverse complement.
TCGCTGGTAATCTCTCTTCCCAGTCGCTGGTCGTCTGCTCCATCTGATCATCTCTACTCTCTGATCGTCTCTCGCTCTCCCCTCTGATCGTCTGTGTCTTTCCTCTGTCTGTCTCGCATTCTCCGTGTTACATTTTTGTTGAACACCGGCTCCAAACCTCTTATGTGTCCTTGAGCACTCTGTAAATTACCTTTTCTTTTCTCTCAGGTGTGTCCAATTAGTAAAAACGGGGGAAAAGGCGGAGTCTCTCCAGGACAATTTGCCGGCAACTAAAAACATGCAAACTAAATAAAACACTGCACAAAATACATGCAATATAAAAAATAAATATATACACTTCACATAAAAATACAGCACAGCAAAACAACGTCCGTCTTCCCTGGATGACACTAACTAACCGACCAAAGAGCCGCATTAAGTGGCGATATCACTAACGTCAGGTAACTTAGCCGAAGGTTAGCTAAATTTGACTTTGTAAGACTTTTTCATTATGCTAACATTTGTGATATGACTGCACTATGCTGCTGTTGTTGACTCCACTTAATTCTACAATTCTTTCATTATGCTAACATGTGTCCTGGTGTATATATGAAGTGGGATAAAAACCCAGAACTAACTTTTAAGAGTTTATTTCTTCTCCGCTTCGACCGTCGGCCATTTCCCCAAAACGTCCTCCAACCTATGATTCCAATGAATCCTGGTGGGTCAGGAACTGCTTTTAAGCATCTTGTAATCGTCGTTCCAACACAGCGTGTTTGTTTTGATTCGTAGACCCCGAAAATGGTGCCGGGCTCCCACAATGCATTGCGGCGTGCCGTCAACTCCAAAGCGTCATTCAAATCTGTGAGCGCGCAAGGAACGCCGCCTCTCCGCGTGCGTTTCTTGTGACGTCACTGGCAGATCAAAGGCGTTCGCGCTGGTCTGTCAGTAACGTCACAGACAACCGAGCCTATAAATAACGGCTCTCAGACAGAAAAATCAGAACTCGATGCTCATGTGTTTGCAAAACGTTCAGCAGTCGGCGCTCTGTAATACAAGAAAATTCTCACACGCTCAAACGGAGAAAATCTAATTTGTGACACAACAATGGAAACCATCAACGAAAATTCAATCGTGGTCACACCAGACCAGATTATCCCGCCAATCAACAGGTGCTTTGAAAGGCTCTCTGAAGTTCAGTGGAGCATTATAGAAAATGGAAAATGCGACTCCAGCGTCCATGCCGTGCTCGCTGATATGATTTCTGAAATCATTCAGATCGCCTCTGCCAGCATCCTGAGGATTGCCCTTTCTGTTATTCAGGAACCCATGATAAGGGAAGAGTTTATGGATGAGGGGAAAATAAGGGTGTCCCTCGGAGACTCGATCTCAGCTGCCATCGCCGGCGCTCTTAATGTCTCAAAACAGCAAGATAAGAGCGCTGACAAGCTGACGCTGATGGTTGAGGAAGAGATCTCAGAAAAGGTCAGCTCAACCATTGCACTGATTGAAAAAAGCCCCGATTTCCCAGTAGACCCTGCCGTTTATGTTAGCGGCAAATTTAGTAGTATTAAGAAACTACACCGCATGGTTTGTTGCGCTGCCTCATGCCTGAAAAGGTATGCAGCATGTAAGCTGCGCTGCCAGTGTGGGACAAATGGGTCTCATTCCAGTACAGAACGTACTGGTTCAAAAATATCAGTGAAATCAGCAATCGCAGAGATTTCTGTTATTCTGTCAACAAGGAGCTCAGATGGAGAGATGACAGGAAAAGATAAAGATGAGCTCCCAGAAGAATCACAAAGCCATATAAAACCCACTGCAGAAACACAAAGTATCCAGGCTCCAACCCCAGTAGAAATGGTTGCAGTTGACATCGTAGGTGAGATACTTGCTAACATGGATTCAAGCAGTGAAGAGCTCTGTGAGAAATGTAACTTACCCAAACCTGCCTTTAATGCAGGCTTAATTATCCACAAGGTGAGACACTTCTTCTCCAAATGTGTGCCATCCACCTCACACGCCAGGCTCAAAGCACGCAAACACAACTTTTCCATGTTTGCAAAAAAACAATTTGAAAAAATGAAAACAGAGCTGAAAAAAAGAATAAAGGCAAACAGGAAACATTTTGTTTGTCTACAAAACATTTGCAATCACCCCAAGAAGGAAACTGCGCCCTCCAATGAAAGTATAGTTTTCATTCTCCCAGGGTCAGTACCTGAAACGGCTGCTCCCCAGAGTACAGAGGCTCATCGCTCCCCTTCTCCACATACGGCAAGCCTGGGAACCGCAATTAAACGTTCTTCTTCAGTCGACTTTAACGTCATTAGATCAGACGTTAATCAGTTATTTGACAAATTAACAAAGAAAGAAGAACTCTTCCTCATCGATAAGACCTTGGGGGACTTTAAAAATAGTGGGCATATCAGGAATTTTACGGAGGACTTAGTGGCAAACCTGTTTGATCTACTTACGGTGGATCGAGGCTATCAAATCCCCATACCTCTAATGGGTAGGTCCCTCTCAGACACGGTCATCTCCAGGACTCCGAAATCAGTACAGGGCTCAAAGCGTCGCATTTCTGCTGAAGTCCTCTATGTCCTCATAGATGACACAGTAGAAAGGTTTTTGCAGAAGCTTTTACTCTTCTGCAATGAAGAGAAAGATCAAATGATTCAAATGGACAAGATTTCTGGGGCCCTGGAAGACATCCACAACTTTATTAAAAGAGCACAGACCACAACACAGGAAAAAAGCCCTGATTCAGATGGCAGAGGAAAAGAATCTGGTGCATCACTTCCAACACCAAAACCTGGGAGCATTTCTCCAGATAAATGCTCTGTGGCATCTGACAAGTCACCTCGAACGCCACAACCTGGGAGCATTTCTCCAGATAAATCATCTGGAGCCTTGAGCCTGAAACACTCTCTCAAAGATTCCTCCAAAATATCAGAGATGGATTCTGTGTCAGGTTCATCTTCTGATGTTGAGAAAATTTCCAATGACCTTGCGTTGCTCCTTATCATGAGAGTCATCTATAAATCTAAACCTGAGACCCAAAAGTTTGCTGCTCGGATCGCAACTACTACAAAAGAAATAGACACGGTCATCAACCGTCTGAGCAATCTAATGCAGCCTGAACTCAGCAGCACAGCGTCTGCCACAAGTCTGACAAATGACAAGACAAAGTTCATCAAGAAAATAGCCAAACGCCTCATCAAGGAGTTTGGCTCCCCAGACAATGTCTTAAAGGCTTTGATGGCAAATGATTCATCTTTTGATGAGGCTCTGATTAGACATCTAAAAATCACTCTCGGAGTCATCCCGGGTCCCCCAAAGACGTCCAAAATATCCAGGTTTTTTTCTGCGGTGGGAAAAACATTGCTAAAACCCTTCAGGTGGTTCACTAAAGCCAGAGATCATTAAAATGACCATTTTGGCTTTTCCCACTGCCCTGCTTCTTTTAAAATCTTGAAGCAGACTTTTAGCACCAAATCCTTTTTTTAAAAACATCACCATAAAATTTTGGGATCAGCCCTCAAATCCAAATTTTAGAACTGTAGTTCACGCCATCTCGTCTCCTTTTGATTTCCATCCCCCCAACCGGTCGCAGCGGATGGCCGTCCCTTCTGAGCCCGGTTCCGTTGGAAGTTTCTTCCTGTTAAAGGGAGTTTTTCTTCCCCACAGTCGCCTCGTGCTTGCTCAGAGGGGGATCATTTGATTGTTGGGGTTCTCTGTAGTACAGTAGGGCTTTGACCTTACAGTACAAACAGGGAGGAGACTTTGGCTTGATTTTTAAAATATCTAATTCGGCATGAAATAAAAAAAATCCAAATTAAAAATGCATTCCAAGTTTGTTTGTGTTTTTCTTCTGTTGTCAAATATGTAGAAAGTGTTACACGTGTGATTTTAGTCATTTTGCATCAGTTTGTAGCCGACGTGTCTGTTTGTGATCATCCTGCATCTGTTTTTGTCTGATTTGTGTCTTAGTTTGGTCAATTTACATCACTTTTGTGGCCCAATTTAGTTGTTTTGCATGTATTTGTGGCAAAATGTGTGGACGCTGTTTGACGTTGCTATGTTTTGTCTTAATGCTTCACTTTGGTTGTTTATGTATGTGCTCATTTTGATTCTAGATGTAGACCTGACATCTGAAAATTAGCACCTAGTCCACTTCGAACATTTTTTTTAGTCCAAATAAAAAAATTTGGACTAATAAAAGTCCAAATAAAAAAATGTTAATACTTTTTCTTTTTTTCGCCAACCTTGTAGAGCAGTGGTTCCCAAACCTTTTTTGCTAGGCCCCCCTTTGTTTTACAAGAAAAATGTTCGCTAAAAAATATTATTAGCCAAAGCTTTCACTGGAAGTCAGTTACTGGTGTCAGGCCAGCTCCCACTTCTTCTTTTGTGTTACTTCTGCATATAAGTATACACAAAGAGACATTGAGACCTGAATCACAAATAAAAGCCACCTTCAAGATTAACAAACACTGTTTAAAGAGCTCCGTATAAACTTCTGTGTGCAACAAGGCCTCTGTAGCATCCAGACCACACTGATCTAGGTCTTCTTGGTAGAAGAAGGTGTTTCCTTTTTCCAGATGTTTAAATGCCAGCCTCCCCAGATTCAGAAGAAATTTCCTTTCAGCCATCTCACTTGTTTCATGTCCCCCCACATGTTTGTTCCCCTTCTTCATCTGAACCAACAAGAAGTGTGAGTACATGTCAGTCAGGGTCTTGGGCAGCTCTCCTCTCTGCTCTGTAGTCAACATGTGCTCCAGAACTGTAGCAGTGATCCAGCAGAAGACTGGGATTCTACACATGATGTGGAGGCTCCTGGATGTCTTCATGTGGGAGATGATTCTGGACAGCTCTTCATCACTGAATCTCCTCCTGAAGTACTCCTCCTTCTGGGCATCAGTGAAGCCTCGTACTTCTGTTACCCTGTCAACACGTCTAGGAGGGATCTGATTGGCTGCTGCAGGTCGGGGAGTTATCCAGACGAGAGCCGAGGGAAGCAGATTCCCCTGGATGAGGTTTGTCAGCAGCTGGCTGACTGATGACTTCTCTGTGACATCAGACAGCAGCTTCCCGTTGGTGAAATCCAATGATCCAAGTCTGCTTTCATCCAGGCCGTCAAAGATGAACAAAAGTTTACAGACAGCGAGCTTCTCTGCTGTGACCTTCTGTAATGTTGGATGGAAAACATGGAGCAGCTCCAGAAGACTGTACTGCTCGTCTCTGATCAGCGACGCTGTTGGTCAGAACCACTCTGATGGGTCTCTGTTGGTCAGGTAAGGCTTTAAAGGTGTCGTGACACCTGACTGTAATGTCATCAAGAGCCTCCATCTTGGAAGCTGTCTCCAGCTGCATCACCTCATGTTGGTTATGAACGTCTTCATTCTGTCCCTCTGTGATGTAGAGCTCAGTGTAGATCCTGTTCGGGAGGGTTCCACTTCCTGTATTATCAGTTTCTTCAGTCACACTTTCAAACCTCCTCCTCAGACTGATCTTATATTCTTCTAAAACCTCTTCCAGACTCGCATCTGCTGATTGACAACAAGAAACCAAAAAGAATGAAATGTCTTTAGTGTGTGAAACTGCATGAAAAACAGACTTTTATCTTTTGACGGGAGGGATGGGAATGGTGTTAAGCATTGTAAATTGTAAATAAGCTTCAGAAAATAGTAAATCGTGTAACATGACATTTTCGGCATTAAGTTATAACCAGTGTGTGACTTATTTAAAACATTTTGATTCATAATCAGAACCTTTTTTTGTCACAGCAGAGACAAGAAGCAACTGTTAAAAATGTTCCTAATGAGACATTTTAAGAGGAGGGAAAATCCCCCTCATACTGGCTTCACATCATTGGCTCCCTGTTAAATCCAGAGCTGAATTCAAAATGCTTCTCACATAAAAAGGGCCATAATAAAACAGCCCCATCTTATCTGAGAGGCCTCACAGTATCATATCAGATAGATGGAGCACTTTGCTCTCAGCCTGCAGGTTTTATCCTGCCCTCCTCCCCTCATTCCAACCAGTCGTGGTGGATGGCGGCCCGTCACTGAACCTGGTTCCGTCTCAGTGTTCGACTGTACAAAGAGAGAGTTTTTCTTTCTTAATGTCTCCAAGTCGTTGCTCGTAGGGAGTTGTCTGAGGCTTTATTACTGAGGCTTTACCTAACACTATAAAGTGCCTTAAGGTGGCTGTTGTGACTTGGTGCTATATGAATAAAATTTAAGCGATAGCAGAAAAGCAACAAAAACTGTTAACCCAAGAAAATAATGGAAGGAAATAGTTCTGAATATGCTTAATACGCGAATCCTCATCTTATATAGTTCATGTAATCTGCTACATGTAATTTCATTCAGTGTGATGTTATATGTAATCTGTGTGGGAAAAACGAGTTATTGTCGTCTTAGTGAGCTCTGTGGGTCAGACGTTTCTGGCTCTGTACGAAGAGAGGGCTCGTGAGCGCGCTCCATTTGTTCTCCATGTGATCCTTTACTCTCTCTGTGCTACTGCGTCTCTTTGCCTGCTGTGCTACACCCTGGGATTACTGTTGCTGTTGTTTGGCCATTTACATGATTCTGTTCTTGTTGTACAGTAGCTGCTTAATAAAGTGTGTACATGAACTCTGCTCTTCTTTAGATGATCTTTTGTTGAGTGTTTTTTTTTGTTTTTTATTTCATCTAAAAATCTACAAATGACCAGCTAAACTTTTGGCCCAGCAGCACACGCAGCCATACAAACTATTTCATTTTGAGCTGCTGCTATGAAATCAGAGCCAAATGGAAAAGCCTGCTGCAGCGTTTTTTACTCTGATTTTCTGTTTGTATTTGGATTCAGCCAGTATCCAGTATTTTGATCATTTATTTCCAACAAACAATTGAATCCTTTCGTTTCTAACACATCACCCAGTTTGCATCAGTATTGATCTCCAGCATGTTTTTCTCCGCGCGAGAGCCATTATGTTTTCAGTGTGTTCCTCTGATTGTTTTGAGTAGTATATATTGAGGATTGCCTGATATTGTGAGCAGGTGGGGAACATGACAGCTGAACTTTAGCAAACCAGGTGAAAAATAATTAAGACAATCACAAAGCAGGAAGTAAAACTAACGTGAGACATGAAAGGAAACAACATTCAAAGTAAAACAGGAAAAAAACCTATACCATAAAAAATCGAATGAAATCTTTTTCATGCACCTACAAACCAAGAAGTCAAGTTTTCAAAAATGTGTTCATCAGCACACGGATACCGACTCTTACTTTGGACAGAGATGCCACAACTGGTAGCGACTGAATCCTCTGAGACATCTTGACCCAAAGCACAGCAGGACAACTGCTCCTCCTCCTCCACACCAACATCACTGTTCTCTCTGAGGACACAAAGGGAAAATTATTATTACCAGTGCAACTGTCAAAGTGACCAAAGTGACTCACACGCAGGTGTTTACAGTGCATTCATCTGTAGTGAATAGTGAAGCACAGTTCAAAAAGACAACAGGACGAGTTGATGCAGGAACTTGCCTTAGTTAAAGGTACAGCTGCACAAACTAAGTTCAAACCTGATCCTTTTCTATGCAGAGCTCTTCTCTAAGGTCAAAAGTGTTCTCCTCAAGGTTTCCCACCCAATGACTGCTTTCAGTTTGTCACGTTAGGTGCAGTGTGGAAGATTATTCCACGATCAATGGTCTTTGATCAATGATTGTTGATCAATGGTCATGACAATTTGCATATTCATGATCAAGGAACTGACGTCACAGCCAGTGGGCTGGTTTCAGTCATTGTACAAATGTACTGTTTATAAGACTGGAAAGCTGCAGTCAGCTGTGTGTGACCACCCAACAATTTATCGTTGATGGAGTTCATCTTGTTCCAGAACAAGGAAGGGAAAATGCAGCTTTTTCCCTTCTGCTGTCTTTCTCGAACTGAGCAAAACTATGACGTGGGAGAAGTGGAACTGCTAGCTGGCGGGAGGGAGCAGAACACCTGCTCATTGTTCATCGTTTGACTGACCACAAGCATCTTGCATATCTCACAGCAGCCACTCAAGACAAACCAGGTGGGCCCTCTCCTTTGCTTGGTTCAACTGTGTTATGATCTATAGACCCGGCAACCCAAAACGAGAAACCCAACACTTTGTCCCGTCAATTCTCAACTTCTGATGCCACGGCAGAGGAGACCATTATTTTCCCGCCCTCCTGCATTGTTTGTTTGCTGTACTAAGAGATTGAGTCATTTTCTGCAATGCATAGCGGGACACATGTCCCAGATGTTGAACTTCACATCATATCATGCTTTGTAGATACTTGCAAATCTCTATAATATTAAAGCTTGGCATTCTACACAAAAAAGCTATGAAACCCTGAAAAAGAACCAGCTGTTTTTCTGTGTTCTTTAAATTAATATATTGACCATTATTAGCTGCAAAGGCCTTCGAAACGGATTTGCACAGGGCAGATGTATTCAGGTGAAAATGTATGACTATATTATGCCAAGCTTTTGAGGATCTTAATGTCTTTTTCCTTTTTGGCAGTTTTGTTCGCTGACTGTGGCAGATCAATACTGAACTACAGGTTAAAAGTCTTCATATAACAGGAAAATTTTTCAGCTGCATTATTCACTTGGAAACTCAATCTCTGATTTTCAGAATCCATTTGTTCCATTCCAATCATATTACCAAATCATACACTTTTGTTGTTGTTATAAATGTTATTTTGGTTTTAGCGACAGCAATTCTTTGCTTCTTTTTGACTTTTTAAAGATGCATCTTGTGGGCTTCAAGTATTTGGAGTTTCCATCCAAACTTCTACATTCTGAAGCCTCTACAGCTCTGAAGATATTCAGAGATGCTGAACCAAACAACCAACCGTGTCTTCTAAGCCTACATTTTATTTCTTTTTAGTTTGATGACAAAAAGTAGCCCCTCACTCAGCCGTACATCTCTGGGCTCAACTCTAAAGTCCAACCTCCTCCTTAGGTTTGTCCTTAAGGCTAAACGTCCAAATTCTTGAGACGTAACAAAATTCAGTTAAAATGAAGTCTTTATTTTAAACTAATCTTACAAACCAATACCAACTAAAAATTGGCAACTAATATTACCAAAGTCACTTTGACTATTCTCATAAACTGATCGGACTGCATTCATTTTATATATAAAGCTCCAGTCACCTCAAAGTGTTACTGGGCACTGCGCTGGTATGGAATGAGTGATAAACGTCTGTACAGGTGTTTTTGAAGTAATAATCATCATAATCTCAAACTTCCAGGAGTAAACTCCACTGACACCAAGTCCACCTGTTTGTCCACATTCTTTTAAAGATTTCAAAGTGAAACTTTTTGCACGGATTTTCTCTTCTTCCTGTTAAACCAGTCCTCTCCCACTCAATCTTACTTGTCCTTTTAAACTTGTAATTGTTTCTACATACTGATTTCACCTATGTTCTCTATTTCCTTCGTGTACATTAGAGACAGTATCTTACTTTGTGTCGGTCACAGACAGACGGCTGGATCCTGGAGACTCCAGATCACTCATCTTCAGTCAGTCTGAGAGAGAAACCAGCAGTACTGACTGTGAAAGGAGAACCAGAATCATGGTGAATCTCTTTTCAGGAGTCACATCCAAGACTGACAGAACAAAAAATGAAACACACTCATGGTCTCGTAAAAAGTGACTGTGAGGAGAAGGAGGCAGGCCTTCATCAACACAAATCAAACAATTATTAATTAATTCGATTTTTGATGGAAACGGAAACAAGCAAAATACGCACTTACTTTGACAGTTAATGATAATTATACTACTGTTTAACACCGCGTGTTTCCGTTTGAGTTAATCTAATTATGGTTCTGTGAAATAACACTCAGTGATTTTCAGAGTTCAGTCAGACTGATCTCAGAGTTATGTCCGTGATCACCACTGTATGAAAGCTTTAGTCACATTTAAGGGCAATATCACCAAAATACAGTAAAAGATCTCCTCCTTGAATGTTTCAGATAAAATGGAAAACAGACTCATGCAGTAAATATTCTTTTATTGGAGAGAAAACTGTGCAGTATAATTTACTCGAGATGTTGAAGATATGAGAGCATTAAACAGGCTGATGTTTGGAAGAGGCTCTGACAGGAGAGAGATGATACAGAAACATGGCATCCTTATAAAATACTGACACACTTTATGAACGGACAACTTTTCACAGCTCTTTGAACATTTAAATGAGCTGCATACTTTCCCCACTGAAACCAGCACAATCCCTCTGTGATGGAAACAATATTTGAACTAAATGTACTGTGGATAAATCAAAGCATTATCAAAGTTGTCCGTGGTTCCCTTATTTTTCCTTCTTTCCCTGTCAGATCCTGTCCTGCAGGATAAACATGACTGAGTGGTTCCCTGCATGCAGCTGTTACAGTTTGTGTTGGAGATACTTCTGCAAATACAGGAAGCAAATATCTAAAAACTGTTTTCAATGTTTTTACCAGTCTGTCAACTACAGAGAGCTGTCTGTTGTCCCCCTGTTCTCCTCTATATCTCTCAGCTGATGCTGGCTCCTTTAAATGTAACTTTATTAATCCCTCGGGAGGGGTCCTCTGGGGTTTTCACAAAGCTGAATAAACGTCAAACAGAAAACTGATTAAACAAAGTGTGAGACGGTGGAGAATTGACGCCAGCGCCCGGTTACATTTTAGACAGCAAGGAGCAGACGCAGTTTCACTCCACCGAGGGAGCTCGTGACATACTACGCGGCTTTCTTTAGACCGCGAAGGCGGGTCCTCAGGTGGAAGCAGCCTCTGAATTTGGACACCCCCGCTGTTTCCGGCCAGCCAATAATAACGGTGACATTTAACGTATTTTGTCGAATAAATAAACACTGTAAAATATATTTGCCAAACTGATCCATTTTATCATTAGGCTAGTATATATGTGTATCGTCACACCTATCTTCCATTTGACAGTCCTCATATTCTCAATTAAAAACTAAAACAGACATTGAAAATAACAAAAGCTAAACATTTAAAGAGGAAACAAAAATGTAAACTAATAAAAAAAAATAAAACGCAAATTCTGCTCTACATTATCTTTATGTGAACCATAAAGACTCAACAAGAGCAGCACACTCAAGTGAAAGAATAAATAGATCTTTATTGGTCTCAGGGTCATGATTGTACAGAGCATGTGCAGAACATACAAAAGAAACGATGGCACTTGGAATGTTCCATTGTAAAAATGTTTTTTAAAAAAAGCACAGTTCATAGCAATATACAGACTCACAAAGTAAGAACAAATATTCAAAGTTTGTTTCAAGGCTTTAGTGTCATCATGTCATCATCACAGTAAAAAGTATGGATGCTTTGCCCTTTGTAAAATACTAAACCCAAACTTTTTTGGACCAAGGAAATAAAAACAAACACAATGTTAAATAGTGTAACATAGGAAAGCACATTGAAAGACATGAAACTGTCGCTATAAATATAATGATAGGGCCACTTATCATTACCCTTTTGTTAGAGATACCAAGGAAATTTCATTAACCAGGTAAAAATGTGATCATGTACCTGAAAACATCCATTTCAACAGTTAAAGAGCAGTTATTATTGCTACAAAAATGTATACTCTGTATGTGCCTAATGCATTTCTTGGGGAGTCAAAAAACATACAGTATGGTCCCACAAATTCACTGTAATCAGGCCATGAAGCAGAAAACGACAGAAGATAAAAACGTAAGGCATGAATCACCTTTCTTTCCTTTAGTGATAAGCAGCTGGTAGCCAATGTCCCACAGCCCTCTGACTATGATCCTTCACATTCAACTTTCAACATTTGATAAAGTATCTAATAAAGTGCCCTAATGCTTAATGGGCACATTGTCTACCATACAGTATCACATAATACATAACCACATCTGGAATGCTACTCAAAGTTAAAGACTTCTATTATTCAGTATAATGCAGTGCTTTAGTGAAAATACAATAATGCTTAAATACTTGAACAGCTTGGGGTCGACTGGCGATTTACTTTGTGAACTCTGTAAACATCTCCCAGATGAGTTCATGCTGTCAGCCACCTTTTTCTAGTCTTATGAGATAAACATGATGCTCACTTTCTAAACCATGATCCCCATGAGAGTCATAAGGGAGATGAAGCAGGGTAATACCTTAAGCGTGTGGGTACCCTGTAAGTAAACTCAGTTTTTCAGAGAGATCCATCCCTCATTGTTATGTCCAGTTCGAAAACATCAAGACGGTGTCAGTAAAAATCCCTCATAATTTAAATCTTACTAAACAATTTACGGGACTTTTCCCTCTTAGCACCACAACACTGTTGTTTTTGGCAGCTAGAACAACCTAAAGACAAAACGGATCTGCAAACATGAAAACATTTTACTGGCAGAAAGTAACTTCAATAAAAACATGTTTCTCTTTTCAGGAAATTTGTGCTTGGATGTAAAACACACAAAATTCTGTCGGGAAAACGTAGGACCTTTTTTCATTTAGGAGTTTTAAAAGCACCTTTATACTAAAAACCAAATAAATAAATAAGAAAAAGTTTCAGTGCATTATAATAAATACTTTTGCATAAGGTTTACACATTTAGTGTATGACTTGTTAAGGTTCATGTTGTGAAGTAAAGCTTTGAAAGAAACTTAATTTGGACTCGTTCCAAATTTGGTGCATGAACTTGTTGTGCGCCATAATGTTTGCTCTGTTGACTTCGTTATGAAATATAAATTCTTTCGGTAATTTTTTTAAAATCAAAGTTAAAATTTCATTCTCGATGGGCTCCAGAGCGCTCTTAGTGGTAAACAGTGCAAAGAAATCTCTAAAAAATCCCAGCCAATCTATCACGTGACATATATACGGCCAGCATTAGAAAACATATGACAAAGGCACAAATCAAAGTGGTTCCGAGCCGAACCACAATCTGAATTTGCTTAATGTAGGTTAAACGATAAATGGATCCGAGCTTCTATTATTCTACTCTAATTAACTTCTCTGTGCTTTTCACTACAAGCCACACCTCAGCTTTTAACTGTCATTTTAAGTTTTAGATGTTTGGAATAAATTTGAGGGTCTTTCTAATTTAGACATGCTGAGATGTTGATGTCATTTCATAGTGGGGGGAAGCTGAGGATCCAATGTTAGTTTGGCACCTAATATAGATTAAGAGAATACCAGCCACCAGAATGATCCCTGCAATAACTGACAGTGACACAATGAGACCAAGATGGTTTCTTCCTGTAGCTGCGCCACTGCTGACTCCATTCCTGCTTCCTTCATCTGTCGAGAAAAAAAAATGCATTGGTGTGAATTGTCAGGAGTCAGGGAGGTGAAAACTCTTTTAAAGTGTCATCATTTGACATGAGCACAAACTCACCTGACTGACTGACATTCAGGTTTACGATGCTGAGGATTTCAGAGTCCATCCCTGGTCTTCTCTGGAAGGCTATACACTCGTATGTTCCAATGTCAGCAGTCGTCATGTTCATCAGTATCATTGAGAAATCCCCATTCTGCATGTGGGTATTGGTCAGGTTTACCCGGCCCGTATAAGACGGATCCTGGTCGTCTGGATCAAGTTGGTCATCACGATAGTGCAGCACGTATTCTGTCAGGTCACGTCTGGACCACTGCATGGCGAGGACTACCATATTTCCAGGAGCATTACATGGCAGAATGACCTGCTGGCCAAGTGAACATATGATGTTTTTGCAGTCTGAAGGACAAAAGAAACAAGACAGAGGTTTAAGAATAAAAATATACATCAGAAATGCATGTACTAAACAAGAAGCACTCCAAGAGCGCAAACCTCCACCAAGGGAGCTCACTGTCTAGCCAGTATTTACTTTTAAGGGAATACTATCATATTTCTTTCATATATTTAAGTTGTTTTCTGAGTGCAGTTGTTTGCAGTGCAGTAAAAGTTGATTTTCTAAATCGATACATATAATATCCCACAGCCATAGCAGGGAATGAGCAAGAGAAGAAGAGAGGTGTGAGGAATACGAGGGTGAAGGAAGAAATGACTTTATAACCTATTAATACAGTCAGTTATAACTAGTCTTGTTCTCAGTTATAGCAATCTAATGTAACCGAGGATTTAACAGTAGTTTACAAACTTTTTAGCAAAACCTACTTACCCACAGCGTCAACTATTGAAGTAAGCGCCAAAGAAAGCCATATGCAGATTTGAAGACATCCTGAAGAAACAATAAAGACAGAGGGATACATCCTTTAAATCACAAAGTGTTTCCTGGGTAAAGTTATTTGCTAGAAAAGCTGGTTTATTCTGCCTCAAAAGAACTTTCAAACTAACAGTTTTGAAAACTTTCAGACATATGACAACTCTAATACTAAGTCTATCACAATAAATAACTTACTTCGAGAGGTTTTTGCACGATCTTTGTGGTGACAGGATTGAACGGGCTGTGAAAATCATCTTCTTCCTCTTGAGTGGTTATTGGCAGCTGAGGTGTGGAAATGGAGCATGGGCACAAGTGTCAGACTGCAGGAAATAAGAGAAAAAACGGTTTCATGTAAAATAATACAAATATCTGCGGTTTTCAGGAGACAAAACAATGAAAAATCAGAGTGTCTTCCAAATGACTAAAACAGCTGATTTGTCCGTTTCCTATTTTTTTTGGCAGTAGTACAATGTTAAACTCTTTCTTCTTGGCTACCTGCCTGGTTTTTAATTTGAGACTCAGATGTTATATCCGTTAACACTATAGGGAGGGAAGCAGGAAGTTTAAATGATGGACCTTACATTACTCTGTGCTTTATGCCAGCTCATCCCAAACTCATTAAATTTGATAGATCTGGCAAGTACAGTCTGCTGTGATGCCGAGTGAATATCCATAATGCCAAAATCAGCGAGCAACACATCACAAAAGGACCATCAAGAAAACGCTCAGCATCTGTGCAACAGTTCCTAATATAATGACACCGATGAGTCACATCAAGTGATTTAGCAGTGATTACTCCCAGTACAGTCTTGTATACGATACGAGCTCTGTGCAGCAAACTCTCCGGTGCTTTTCAACACAAACACTGCGTCACACAGCGAGCCACCACTGCCACCACAGATATGCGGCGTGTACTTAGCATTTACACAGCACATAATGAGCGCACGTTTTCTTTGTACAATTACGGAAATCGACACCGTTGAATATAAGTTGGCATCTTGGCTGGCTTCAGACGGTCAGGTCAGACGAGCTAACGTGTCACTGTACTACTGTACGGTCATTTGCTGTTACCGGTTACACAAATACTACCCAAATGTAGGAAGCTAAAGCTAGCAGACTCAGCAACTGGTTCATAGAACTTACTCAGAAGTGCATATCCGAGAAGAAAGTCCTTCAATAAATACAGGAAGAAACCCGCCACACAGACCACTTCCAATCCGAATGATGACACCCTGGACTCAGGTTGCTTCACCCCCTTCGGACAGAAAACCATAGGGGCGTGCTGATTGGTCGGTTGAGTACGAGCCCTGTTTTTGCTCGTACCCTCATTGGCTCGTACTCAACTCACGCGGTGTTTCACGAAGTTTCTGTGTTTTTATCCTTAAATTCCAATATCTTTCCTTATGTTGGCAGAAATCACCGGTTTTCCGAGTATATTTATGACTCAGCATTATTGTACGGACCTTGTATTCTACTTATAATCAGTCAAGTCATTTTTAGAAACTGTCATGTTATATTTGTTGCAATTTAAGTCATTTTTAGAAACTGTCATGTTATATTTGTTGCAATTTCTGACTCTTTCTCTGTTAGTGACAGTTTTTACTGGATAAATGCCAAAACCTGTTGCAGCTTGTACCTTTTTAAGGTAATGTACTTTCTGTCTGTTATGAACCAAATAGGGCCAGGCAATGACATGAGTGAGGCACTCGCCGTCACTTACATGAACAAACTCAGGTGCAGTACACACACTGTCTAGTTGGGTGCTTACCTATCAGCTGCAGCACCTGTGTGTCCTACCCCGAGACAAATGATTTCTTCTACTCCACTCCTACCCACTCCTCCCACAACCAACATGTTTTTCAATGTTGTATAGATGCTTTCCTGTATCACTGATGTCTCAGTACTCCTGCCATGATCTGTAGGTTTAAGTTCAGCTTTGCCTAATGGTATCTGTAAATTAAATGACTGTAATTTCACCTAATGTTTTGGTAATATGTACAAATCCTCATTTCCTTCTACACTTACATATGCAGGAACCCCAAAATCCAACATTTACACCCCCATTTCACAATCTTTGCGAACTTTGATATATTTCCTATATAATATCTAATCTATGTGATTTACCAAATCTAAGACCCATCAGTGCTTATAAACTACCAGATGACTTCTGCTGCTTCTTCTATGTGTCCAGAGAATGCATGGCAAACACCCAAGGAGGGACTGTCGGACAACACTGTAAGCCTAGATGTTCACTCTTTATATATGAAACCAGCAATGAATGGAATTTGCATGCATTCACATTCATTTACTCTGTTGGAGCTCCAGCCACTAGAAAGCAGATCAGCGTGTAGGCTAATTATTAGCAATAATATCACTCAATAAAAAGAGAAGTTCACTTTGATCTGTTGACAAACTGCAGCGATTTCCTTTGTTTACTTTATGAAGCTACAGGACAGAATCAGTGGAGGGGTGGCGATTCGGGCACCTTGCAGTCACTGAGATGACCATGAACATCTCTGCACACCAAAGTATTCTACAGTCAAATCTGAGGCCATGTGCATGACAGCTAGAGTTTGACCAAAATGGGTCAGGAAACAGGACAATGATCCGAAGCACAGCAGCAAATCTCCATAAGAAGAGCTTAAAGAGAATCAAAGTGCTGCAGCGATCCAGTCAAAGTCCAGAACTCAACCCGACTGAAAAGTGGGTCCACCATGTGCCATGCTACAGGTTTCTTCAATGTGTTACGTTCTTAGTCTAGGCGTGTATTGAACGCAACAACAAATTGGCCCCACTCACGCACCACCCAAGAAAGAACACAAACAGTAGTATCTTTTAAAGCGCTAAGAAGCCATTTATTTGCTTCAGCAGTGAGCAGTGCCAAAAATAACAAACAAAACTCCCTAATGGTCCCTACACTTTCCTACACAAAATGAAAACCAACCAAAAGACAATTCACTTACCTAACTTTCTAAACGAAAAACAGGAGAAAACTTAATCAACAAAAATGGTTTGTCACGCCTACTAGGCTGCTGCAGTGAACAATATATACAAGGTGAACAAAATACACAATTGCTATTTTACAAATCTCCTGATTGGTTTTGCCTGCTCTGCCGCCGTTGCCGTGTGCACGGTCGGCCTCCGGAACTGTCTTGGTCCTTGTGTTGTCGACCCCCGTGTCGACCCCCTGAACTTTTCTCGGACTCTTGTTGAGCTCTGGTTTTGTTTTTGATCTGTTGTCCTGTGTTCTTGGACTGTTTTCTTGTGTTTTTGGTTTACTCTGGACTCTTGTGCTCCTTGTTTTTTGTTTCGGACGCTCCTTCCTGGATCCCCTCCGCCCACCCTGGTCTGGTGCTCGGTTTTGTTCTGGGTTTTTGTTTAGAGCTGTCGGGAGCCAGCCCTTGGAGGGGGGGTACTGTCACGGTTCTGGGTCA
Organism: Maylandia zebra; assembly: GCF_041146795.1. Lineage (NCBI taxonomy): Eukaryota > Metazoa > Chordata > Actinopteri > Cichliformes > Cichlidae > Maylandia > Maylandia zebra. The sequence goes on along the minus strand of NC_135181.1, from coordinate 23,954,159 downwards.
GTTTCGAACCAGTATTTTGAGTTTTGATTGTTAGTTTATTTTTGAATGATTGTTGTGGTTTTGGGTGCTATGATGATTATTATTAGAGTTCCATGTTTCTATTTATTTGTGTTCTCATGTTTTGTGTGGGTTTAGTTCCATGTGTCATTTTCTGTCTGTCTCTCAGTGTCGAGTCTGCGTCTTTGTGTAGTGTTCCTGTTTCCTGTTTTATTGTGAAGGTCTGCGTCTCGTGTGTGTGTGTTCAGTTTTACCTCTGTCTCGTCTTGTTGATTACTCCCAGCTGTGTTCCCTACCTGTGTGTAATCTCCCTGTGTTCTCTGTGTGTATTTAAGTCGCGTCTTCTGTCATTGTAGTTGGTCCGTCTATGTATCCACCATGTTTCATCTGTGTGTTTTTTTCTACAATTTTGCTTTGAGCGCTTCAAAGCTACACAGTTAAATTCACCTCTGCCGCTTTTAAACTGTAACCGTAATCAAGACCAAATCTGTCTGTGTGGATAAATACATGCACAGAAAAGTAGACCTAAGCTTTCTAAGTAAAGTAAAAATGAGTTAACTTCTTCTCTGCAGTGACAGCCTGTGACTGGCTCTGTTTCTGCTGGAACTGCCTCTTATTGTAACGTCATAAATAATTCATTCCTGTAAAAACATAAGCTCTAACAGTCCTGCTGTTGTTTAGCATCAAACCTCAAATGAAACGTGACGTATTATTTAACATCTGTTTGTCCTCCAGGCGACATTTAGAAATAATTTCCTTAATTTACTCAGTGATAAAGCAGCTTTAGAAACCACAGAACAGCATAAGGCTGGTACGGCTGTTTGATTTTATTCACTCGCTGCTTCGCTCGTGAGTCAGCACCGCCCCTCTCCTCGGCGTTAGTTGTCGGTGTTTGTCGTCAATACAATACTGTTAATTGTACTCTCTGCAGTGTTTAAATGCTTACATATACACACAGTTACTGTCCCTCCACACATACGACTCGGTTCTGCTTCTATGCCCCAGCTTTGTTTACTTTTTCCCACCGAGGCTTCTAGACTTCTGATTGGCCAACATTTCCGCACGGTTAGGAATCTAGCGCCACCTGCTGCTTTGGCATGTTCATAGCAGCGTTTTCCTTCATTTCTGCCTTTATGTGTGGACGGGATTATTTTTTAAAACGAAAACGGAAAATCTCCGTTTTCAAAAATACCCGTGTACGTGTGGACGTAGCCTCAGTCTCTGACTGGAAGCGCTAATTCGTCATTCGGCTTTTGTCAGACTAAAGTAACTGTTAAAACTGTTTGAAAAGCTCAGCTATACAACAAGGAGAGATTGAGAATTTCCTTTTAGTTTTCAGTTTATTTGATATTGACAAAAGTTAGTCAGTTTTGTCTGTTCTTCTGTAAAACAAACTAAGATTTATTTTTAGAATAAGTGGAATTGACAATTTAGTCTGTTTCGTTTGTTCTATTTTGAAACTTAAACGCTTTAGCGGCTGCCTTTTGTGTAGTTTGCAATATTTGCCTTTATTTATCTGAAAAAGTCTCATGTTCCTTAAGTACATCTACCCTGTTGAACTTATTATGGGAAATAAATATTTAAATAAAAACAAGCTGCTGATTATTTCACATTTTACTTGTGAGCAACGGCACATTTAAATCTTACAAATATAGTTATTTGGCTTATATCGTGATAGATATCGTTATCGCCTGAAATGAAAAAAAACATATCGTGATATGAAAAAATCTCATATCGCCCAGCTCTAGGTCATGGTACTGCCTATTGGACCTTAACTTCCTCTTGAGGTGTTGCAAACGAGCTTCAGCCAGTCGCTTGTTGTTTGGCAGCATGGGTGGAGAGCTGCCCTTGAAAGGAAGTGGCATCTCATAGTGTCCATCCTTCCTTTTTGTGATTGTGCTGCCGAGGAGTTTTACAAAATGAACATCATCTTGAGAAACATATTTATCTTGATAGTTTCTTTCGCTGAAATCCATTTCTAGGACCTTTAACACATCATTGACCGGAGGCAATGGCATTTCCTTTACTGCCACTCTGTGTACAAAGCTTTGATGTTCCTTTCTATCAAGATATGGATTTGCTGATCCTATGATGCTCCAGCCAAGCACGGTTCTTTGAGCAAATGGATGGTTTTCTGACCCTACAATGACTTCTAGAGGGGCCAGTGCTGATGGGCAATCATAGCCAATCAGCAATCCCACTTCACAGTCTTGAAGTGGCTGCAGCTTGTTTGCCAGTTGCCTCAGATGTGGCCACTGAAGTGCGGTGTCCTTTGTAGGAATGTGAGACTTATCGACTGGGATGAAATCCCTTGTGTATGCCTGGCGTAGCTGAACATGCGACTCACTATGGAGCCCACGAACTTGCAATCCACAAGCCACTTTGCTAGCTATGACTGTGTCTACTGCTGTCATTGTACTGAGCCTTAATTGCACTGGCTGAGTCTTCACATTTAGTGCAGAGACCAGATCTCCCAAGATGAAAGTTGAATCGCTCTGTGTGTCGAGCAGAGCATATGTGAGAATCTCACTGTGGGGGTCTTCTGCCAATGACACAAAAACTGGAACAATGCTAGACGTAGCTGAGGAGTATCTTGTCAATGTGTGTGACATGACATTACGGACTTCCTTTGTCTCATTTCCTGCAGCTGGTGAATCACTGTTTAACATTTCACTGGCTCCCTCAATTCTCTCTATGTGCAAGCAAGTTGGATGATTTCGACCACATATAGTGCATGTGTGCCTTCTTTTGCATTCTTTACTAGTGTGGCCCTTTCTTAAACAGCCGAAGCAAAGACGGTTTTCACGAATGAAAGCTCTCTTTTCATCAGGAAGCCTTGTGGCAAAGGTTGGGCACTTGGCGACACCGTGTGTTTCATCGTTGCAGACGAAGCATGGTGGTCTTGGCTTTGAAATTAAGGTCCCTGGTTTACCTGCAGAGTGCTTAGCTTGAGCATTGGTGCTGAGTGCCTTGGTTCTCTTAGGAAGCCTTTCATCTGTTACTTTAGTGGTTAATAAGAAGGGAGAAGCAATGGGGTTGCAGGCTATTCTAGCTTCCCTTTGTAGAAATCTGGTGAAATGAGCAAATGGTGGATACTCTTGACATCTGTCTAGTTCATCCACAACAACGCGACCCCATCTGCGTACCAGCCATTCGGGTAGTTTTTTGAGAAGTTTATGATTTTCTTCACAATCATTTAGAATTGCCAGCCCTTTAACATGAGGGATGGCCTCGGCACAACTTTGAAGGAAATCTGAAAACTCTCTGAGGGCTACTGGGTCATTGGGAGCTATTTTTGGCCATTTCATCAGTTTATCCCTGAAAGCCTTTTGGACGACAAATTAACTTCCATACCTCTCCTGAAGAATCTCCCAGGCACCCTGATATGCATCTTCTGAGTTTCGATAGAAGAATCCTTCGACCGCCTTCCGTGCCTCACCTGCAAGATAACTTTTCAAGTACAACATTTTTTCTCCTGCGGGGAGGGGTTTGTGGCCAATCAATGCCATAAAGGATATCTTCCAGTGTATAAACTTTAAAGGGTTACCAGTGAACACTGTGGGTTCAGGTGCAGGCAGACGGTTGGAGACGAACAAGCTTGCAAGCTCCTGTGTTAAGCTGACCTCCTGTTGCTTTTGCAAAATCTCAGGTGGTGCACACTGAGGTCGAAATGATTCAGCCTGTGGATTCAATGGATTCTGAGATTCAATGATTTGGCTATCAAGTTGTGATTTGTCATCTGCTTCATACTTAAGGCTTTCCAATCCATCGTAGTTGTTGTAAGCTCTCACTCTGGCTGCTGCTACTTTTACCTCATTTTCTGCCTGTAGCTGTTGCAGTTTAGTTCTCTCTTCCTCTAGCTTTGCTGTCATTTCTGCAATCATTTGTGCTTCCTTGATTTTCCACTCATGCTCTAAGCTACTCAACTTGGCTTGCTGTTCATGTATTCGTTGCATTGCCTTCGCCTGTTCTAGTTTAGCTGCAAGGTCAGCTTCGGCATCCACACGTTTGCTAGAAGTCGTAGAGGTGGCTCCAGAGTATGAATCTGAGCCCTTTGAATGCTCTGAAATAACTGTTTCTGTTTTCCCAAAAACAGATCCATACTCCTCCTTACTTAATATCATCCTTACACGCTCCTTCTCGAGCCTGTCATTAAAAGTCTTATCTATATCTTCTAGTCGTTTACTAATGAGATCACAAATTTCTGTTGTTAGGGCAACACACGCATTTTCTTGACAACATCTGGAGTAGAAGTATGATTACGTCGGATAGGCTCATACAGTTCATGCATTAATACTTCTTTAGCCTTAATGTCCGTTTGTGTTCTAACAAGGTCTTCGTTTGAGCAGAAACCTTTCAGCTTTGTTCTAACTCCTCTTGCTAACTCCTTCCAGGACTCATATGCCTTGCTAAATGACCTTTCATTTTTCTTGGCTTCCTGTTCATGCATCTCCTGCCCCTTTTCTGTTAGTCTTCGCTCTATGGAGCTGGACCTGGCCTCTTGTGCCTCTGTAGATTTGTCTATTTCTTCAACAGGGGACAACATTATTATTAATTTTATTTTTGGCTTGTTGCACCTGCCCTTTTAAGTGTATATATCTGAACTCAAATGGGTTGAGTGGTGGTTTCAAACTTATTAATGTCACACAGTGGAAAATTGTGTTTTTATATTTTGTTTTGGATCAGACTGTGTTGGTACAGGGTGTCGATTTTATTTGCATGATTTTATTGTAATAGTGATATTGCATGTTTGTTTATTGATATTCCTATTGCATGATTTTATCTCCATATTTATAGTGTGTGTTTAGTGTTGATTGAACAATATGTTTTTTATTATTCCACTGTGGATTAAGCGGACAATTGTAGGCACCTGTGAGGTGGGGGCGTTCCCCGTGGTGGCCTATCAGCCACCAAACTGACTTAAGGGAGATAGTGAGCGCAAAGACTAAAAAGAGAGAGACACACGAAAAGTGGAGAGCTGGAAAACAAAACGTGTGCAAGCCAGCATATGAGAAGAAGGACCTCTGGCCTGACTGTGGGGCGCCACGAGACATTCGGCGATCGGCCAGCACAACCCGGCGATCCAGTCCCGACGGACAGAATAGCGACCGTGGGAGGCGACGCGTGAAATCCACAGTAGGGCAGGGGTACGCCTCTGCCTGCATCTGGCGGAGCTACGAGGGAGGCCGTGCGCGGAGGTGGAGAGTAGCTGGACTGCACGATTGCGCACAGTCAGGTGGAGATAGGAGCCTCCTCCCTGGTCTTCTGCTGGCGAGAGTCCACATCCCGGAAGAGGAGTTCCTCTCCTGTCTCTCTCAGCTCAGGAGAATTTGCCCGTGTGTTGCGGGACTGGGAGAATTAGGACCCTGGGGGGGAGTTTTTAGTATAGGGAAAAACATTCATTTAGCTTTGTGTTTTTAGCGTTTAATCATTCCTGCCGGCAGGGTTTTTAGCGGGTTGTAAACACTATTTTTATTGTATACGGGGATTTTAGCTTGTATTTGGGGTTCTGACTGTGTTTTATCCTGAAAATAAATGGTGTGTTTGAAGCCAGCTAAATTTCTGTCCTCTGAGCTCTGACCCACTCACTCCCCTTTCTGCTTGTATAGGCGTGGTGGTGAAGATTTAGTTCCACCAGTTTAGCGGCTACATAATTTTGGCGTTTGTCGACAGGATACAAGTTTGGGGAGCAGTGTTCCGCACCTGGAGTGCAGATATAGAGATGATGATGCCGGTGTATCCGGGTGCCCCTTGGGTACCAAAATATAAGGGTCCTGAAGCAGATGTTTCATATGGAGATTGGAAAGAACAAATACAAGGTTTATTGAATGCTCAAGAAATAGCTGAGGCCCGGAAAGTAGAAATTTTAATTGGGGCTTTAAGCGGTGAGGCAAAGCGTCAAGTAAGCGTGTTAGAAGAAAAAGACCAGATTAGGAAAATATTCGCATATCTAGATTCTCTATATGGTGACAATAACTCCCTAGCGGTTTTGAGGTCGCAGTTTTTTAGCTGTATCCACAGGTTTCTGTAAGAGCATACGTAGGCTGCCATGACAGACCACTACTTCCGTTGTCCGGTTTTATACTTCCGGTTACTCAAAGCGAGACCCAGCGTTCAGTCGTTGCTAACAACAAAATCAGTTACTTTGTGCGGTAATAAGTGGCTTTACCTGTTCGAAGATGAGCTCGGGTTCAACGTGTGTCAGTCAGTCAGAGAGAAACCAGCAGTACTGACTGTGAAAGGAGAACCAGAATCATGGTGAATCTCTTTTCAGGAGTCACATCCAAGACTGACAGAACAAAAAATGAAACACACTCATGGTCTCGTAAAAAGTGACTGTGAGGAGAAGGAGGCAGGCCTTCATCAACACAAATCAAACAATTATTAATTAATTCGATTTTTGATGGAAACGGAAACAAGCAAAATACGCACTTACTTTGACAGTTAATGATAATTATACTACTGTTTAACACCGCGTGTTTCCGTTTGAGTTAATCTAATTATGGTTCTGTGAAATAACACTCAGTGATTTTCAGAGTTCAGTCAGACTGATCTCAGAGTTATGTCCGTGATCACCACTGTATGAAAGCTTTAGTCACATTTAAGGGCAATATCACCAAAATACAGTAAAAGATCTCCTTGAATGTTTCAGATAAAATGGAAAACAGACTCATGCAGTAAATATTCTTTTATTGGAGAGAAAACTGTGCAGTATAATTTACTCGAGATGTTGAAGATATGAGAGCATTAAACAGGCTGATGTTTGGAAGAGGCTCTGACAGGAGAGAGATGATACAGAAACATGGCATCCTTATAAAATACTGACACACTTTATGAACGGACAACTTTTCACAGCTCTTTGAACATTTAAATGAGCTGCATACTTTCCCCACTGAAACCAGCACAATCCCTCTGTGATGGAAACAATATTTGAACTAAATGTACTGTGGATAAATCAAAGCATTATCAAAGTTGTCCGTGGTTCCCTTATTTTTCCTTCTTTCCCTGTCAGATCCTGTCCTGCAGGATAAACATGACTGAGTGGTTCCCTGCATGCAGCTGTTACAGTTTGTGTTGGAGATACTTCTGCAAATACAGGAAGCAAATATCTAAAAACTGTTTTCAATGTTTTTACCAGTCTGTCAACTACAGAGAGCTGTCTGTTGTCCCCCTGTTCTCCTCTATATCTCTCAGCTGATGCTGGCTCCTTTAAATGTAACTTTATTAATCCCTCGGGAGGGGTCCTCTGGGGTTTTCACAAAGCTGAATAAACGTCAAACAGAAAACTGATTAAACAAAGTGTGAGACGGTGGAGAATTGACGCCAGCGCCCGGTTACATTTTAGACAGCAAGGAGCAGACGCAGTTTCACTCCACCGAGGGAGCTCGTGACGTACTACGCGGCTTTCTTTAGACCGCGAAGGCGGGTCCTCAGGTGGAAGCAGCCTCTGAATTTGGACACCCCCGCTGTTTCCGGCCAGCCAATAATAACGGTGACATTTAACGTATTTTGTCGAATAAATAAACACTGTAAAATATATTTGCCAAACTGATCCATTTTATCATTAGGCTAGTATATATGTGTATCGTCACACCTATCTTCCATTTGACAGTCCTCATATTCTCAATTAAAAACTAAAACAGACATTGAAAATAACAAAAGCTAAACATTTAAAGAGGAAACAAAAATGTAAACTAATAAAAAAAAATAAAACGCAAATTCTGCTCTACATTATCTTTATGTGAACCATAAAGACTCAACAAGAGCAGCACACTCAAGTGAAAGAATAAATAGATCTTTATTGGTCTCAGGGTCATGATTGTACAGAGCATGTGCAGAACATACAAAAGAAACGATGGCACTTGGAATGTTCCATTGTAAAAATGTTTTTTAAAAAAGCACAGTTCATAGCAATATACAGACTCACAAAGTAAGAACAAATATTCAAAGTTTGTTTCAAGGCTTTAGTGTCATCATGTCATCATCACAGTAAAAAGTATGGATGCTTTGCCCTTTGTAAAATACTAAACCCAAACTTTTTTGGACCAAGGAAATAAAAACAAACACAATGTTAAATAGTGTAACATAGGAAAGCACATTGAAAGACATGAAACTGTCGCTATAAATATAATGATAGGGCCACTTATCATTACCCTTTTGTTAGAGATACCAAGGAAATTTCATTAACCAGGTAAAAATGTGATCATGTACCTGAAAACATCCATTTCAACAGTTAAAGAGCAGTTATTATTGCTACAAAAATGTATACTCTGTATGTGCCTAATGCATTTCTTGGGGAGTCAAAAAACATACAGTATGGTCCCACAAATTCACTGTAATCAGGCCATGAAGCAGAAAACGACAGAAGATAAAAACGTAAGGCATGAATCACCTTTCTTTCCTTTAGTGATAAGCAGCTGGTAGCCAATGTCCCACAGCCCTCTGACTATGATCCTTCACATTCAACTTTCAACATTTGATAAAGTATCTAATAAAGTGCCCTAATGCTTAATGGGCACATTGTCTACCATACAGTATCACATAATACATAACCACATCTGGAATGCTACTCAAAGTTAAAGACTTCTATTATTCAGTATAATGCAGTGCTTTAGTGAAAATACAATAATGCTTAAATACTTGAACAGCTTGGGGTCGACTGGCGATTTACTTTGTGAACTCTGTAAACATCTCCCAGATGAGTTCATGCTGTCAGCCACCTTTTTCTAGTCTTATGAGATAAACATGATGCTCACTTTCTAAACCATGATCCCCATGAGAGTCATAAGGGAGATGAAGCAGGGTAATACCTTAAGCGTGTGGGTACCCTGTAAGTAAACTCAGTTTTTCAGAGAGATCCATCCCTCATTGTCATGTCCAGTTCGAAAACATCAAGACGGTGTCAGTAAAAATCCCTCATAATTTAAATCTTACTAAACAATTTACGGGACTTTTCCCTCTTAGCACCACAACACTGTTGTTTTTGGCAGCTAGAACAACCTAAAGACAAAACGGATCTGCGAACATGAAAACATTTTACTGGCAGAAAGTAACTTCAATAAAAACATGTTTCTCTTTTCAGGAAATTTGTGCTTGGATGTAAAACACACAAAATTCTGTCGGGAAAACGTAGGACCTTTTTTCATTTAGGAGTTTTAAAAGCACCTTTATACTAAAAACCAAATAAATAAATAAGAAAAAGTTTCAGTGCATTATAATAAATACTTTTGCATAAGGTTTACACATTTAGTGTATGACTTGTTAAGGTTCATGTTGTGAAGTAAAGCTTTGAAAGAAACTTAATTTGGACTCGTTCCAAATTTGGTGCATGAACTTGTTGTGCGCCATAATGTTTGCTCTGTTGACTTCGTTATGAAATATAAATTCTTTCGGTAATTTTTTTAAAATCAAAGTTAAAATTTCATTCTCGATGGGCTCCAGAGCGCTCTTAGTGGTAAACAGTGCAAAGAAATCTCTAAAAAATCCCAGCCAATCTATCACGTGACATATATACGGCCAGCATTAGAAAACATATGACAAAGGCACAAATCAAAGTGGTTCCGAGCCGAACCACAATCTGAATTTGCTTAATGTAGGTTAAACGATAAATGGATCCGAGCTTCTATTATTCTACTCTAATTAACTTCTCTGTGCTTTTCACTACAAGCCACACCTCAGCTTTTAACTGTCATTTTAAGTTTTAGATGTTTGGAATAAATTTGAGGGTCTTTCTAATTTAGACATGCTGAGATGTTGATGTCATTTCATAGTGGGGGGAAGCTGAGGATCCAATGTTAGTTTGGCACCTAATATAGATTAGAGAATACCAGCCACCAGAATGATCCCTGCAATAACTGACAGTGACACAATGAGACCAAGATGGTTTCTTCCTGTAGCTGCGCCACTGCTGACTCCATTCCTGCTTCCTTCATCTGTCGAGAAAAAAAAATGCATTGGTGTGAATTGTCAGGAGTCAGGGAGGTGAAAACTCTTTTAAAGTGTCATCATTTGACATGAGCACAAACTCACCTGACTGACTGACATTCAGGTTTACGATGCTGAGGATTTCAGAGTCCATCCCTGGTCTTCTCTGGAAGGCTATACACTCGTATGTTCCAATGTCAGCAGTCGTCATGTTCATCAGTATCATTGAGAAATCCCCATTCTGCATGTGGGTATTGGTCAGGTTTACCCGGCCCGTATAAGACGGATCCTGGTCGTCTGGATCAAGTTGGTCATCACGATAGTGCAGCACGTATTCTGTCAGGTCACGTCTGGACCACTGCATGGCGAGGACTACCATATTTCCAGGAGCATTACATGGCAGAATGACCTGCTGGCCAAGTGAACATATGATGTTTTTGCAGTCTGAAGGACAAAAGAAACAAGACAGAGGTTTAAGAATAAAAATATACATCAGAAATGCATGTACTAAACAAGAAGCACTCCAAGAGCGCAAACCTCCACCAAGGGAGCTCACTGTCTAGCCAGTATTTACTTTTAAGGGAATACTATCATATTTCTTTCATATATTTAAGTTGTTTTCTGAGTGCAGTTGTTTGCAGTGCAGTAAAAGTTGATTTTCTAAATCGATACATATAATATCCCACAGCCATAGCAGGGAATGAGCAAGAGAAGAAGAGAGGTGTGAGGAATACGAGGGTGAAGGAAGAAATGACTTTATAACCTATTAATACAGTCAGTTATAACTAGTCTTGTTCTCAGTTATAGCAATCTAATGTAACCGAGGATTTAACAGTAGTTTACAAACTTTTTAGCAAAACCTACTTACCCACAGCGTCAACTATTGAAGTAAGCGCCAAAGAAAGCCATATGCAGATTTGAAGACACATCCTGAAGAAACAATAAAGACAGAGGGATACATCCTTTAAATCACAAAGTGTTTCCTGGGTAAAGTTATTTGCTAGAAAAGCTGGTTTATTCTGCCTCAAAAGAACTTTCAAACTAACAGTTTTGAAAACTTTCAGACATATGACAACTCTAATACTAAGTCTATCACAATAAATAACTTACTTCGAGAGGTTTTTGCACGATCTTTGTGGTGACAGGATTGAACGGGCTGTGAAAATCATCTTCTTCCTCTTGAGTGGTTATTGGCAGCTGAGGTGTGGAAATGGAGCATGGGCACAAGTGTCAGACTGCAGGAAATAAGAGAAAAAACGGTTTCATGTAAAATAATACAAATATCTGCGGTTTTCAGGAGACAAAACAATGAAAAATCAGAGTGTCTTCCAAATGACTAAAACAGCTGATTTGTCCGTTTCCTATTTTTTTGGCAGTAGTACAATGTTAAACTCTTTCTTCTTGGCTACCTGCCTGGTTTTTAATTTGAGACTCAGATGTTATATCCGTTAACACTATAGGGAGGGAAGCAGGAAGTTTAAATGATGGACCTTACATTACTCTGTGCTTTATGCCAGCTCATCCCAAACTCATTAAATTTGATAGATCTGGCAAGTACAGTCTGCTGTGATGCCGAGTGAATATCCATAATGCCAAAATCAGCGAGCAACACATCACAAAAGGACCATCAAGAAAACGCTCAGCATCTGTGCAACAGTTCCTAATATAATGACACCGATGAGTCACATCAAGTGATTTAGCAGTGATTACTCCCAGTACAGTCTTGTATACGATACGAGCTCTGTGCAGCAAACTCTCCGGTGCTCTTCAACACAAACACTGCGTCACACAGCGAGCCACCACTGCCACCACAGATATGCGGCGTGTACTTAGCATTTACACAGCACATAATGAGCGCACGTTTTCTTTGTACAATTACGGAAATCGACACCGTTGAATATAAGTTGGCATCTTGGCTGGCTTCAGACGGTCAGGTCAGACGAGCTAACGTGTCACTGTACTACTGTACGGTCATTTGCTGTTACCGGTTACACAAATACTACCCAAATGTAGGAAGCTAAAGCTAGCAGACTCAGCAACTGGTTCATAGAACTTACTCAGAAGTGCATATCCGAGAAGAAAGTCCTTCAATAAATACAGGAAGAAACCCGCCACACAGACCACTTCCAATCCGAATGATGACACCCTGGACTCAGGTTGCTTCACCCCCTTCGGACAGAAAACCATAGGGGCGTGCTGATTGGTCGGTTGAGTACGAGCCCTGTTTTTGCTCGTACCCTCATTGGCTCGTACTCAACTCACGCGGTGTTTCACGAAGTTTCTGTGTTTTTATCCTTAAATTCCAATATCTTTCCTTATGTTGGCAGAAATCACCGGTTTTCCGAGTATATTTATGACTCAGCATTATTGTACGGACCTTGTATTCTACTTATAATCAGTCAAGTCATTTTTAGAAACTGTCATGTTATATTTGTTGCAATTTAAGTCATTTTTAGAAACTGTCATGTTATATTTTTTGCAATTTCTGACTCTTTCTCTGTTAGTGACAGTTTTTACTGGATAAATGCCAAAACCTGTTGCAGCTTGTACCTTTTTAAGGTAATGTACTTTCTGTCTGTTATGAACCAAATAGGGCCAGGCAATGACATGAGTGAGGCACTCGCCGTCACTTACATGAACAAACTCAGGTGCAGTACACACACTGTCTAGTTGGGTGCTTACCTATCAGCTGCAGCACCTGTGTGTCCTACCCCGAGACAAATGATTTCTTCTACTCCACTCCTACCCACTCCTCCCACAACCAACATGTTTTTCAATGTTGTATAGATGCTTTCCTGTATCACTGATGTCTCAGTACTCCTGCCATGATCTGTAGGTTTAAGTTCAGCTTTGCCTAATGGTATCTGTAAATTAAATGACTGTAATTTCACCTAATGTTTTGGTAATATGTACAAATCCTCATTTCCTTCTACACTTACATATGCAGGAACCCCAAAATCCAACATTTACACCCCCATTTCACAATCTTTGCGAACTTTGATATATTTCCTATATAATATCTAATCTATGTGATTTACCAAATCTAAGACCCATCAGTGCTTATAAACTACCAGATGACTTCTGCTGCTTCTTCTATGTGTCCAGAGAATGCATGGCAAACACCCAAGGAGGGACTGTCGGACAACACTGTAAGCCTAGATGTTCACTCTTTATATATGAAACCAGCAATGAATGGAATTTGCATGCATTCACATTCATTTACTCTGTTGGAGCTCCAGCCACTAGAAAGCAGATCAGCGTGTAGGCTAATTATTAGCAATAATATCACTCAATAAAAAGAGAAGTTCACTTTGATCTGTTGACAAACTGCAGCGATTTCCTTTGTTTACTTTATGAAGCTACAGGACAGAATCAGTGGAGGGGTGGCGATTCGGGCACCTTGCAGTCACTGAGATGACCATGAACATCTCTGCACACCAAAGTATTCTACAGTCAAATCTGAGGCCATGTGCATGACAGCTAGAGTTTGACCAAAATGGGTCAGGAAACAGGACAATGATCCGAAGCACAGCAGCAAATCTCCATAAGAAGAGCTTAAAGAGAATCAAAGTGCTGCAGCGATCCAGTCAAAGTCCAGAACTCAACCCGACTGAAAAGTGGGTCCACCATGTGCCATGCTACAGGTTTCTTCAATGTGTTACGTTCTTAGTCTAGGCATGTATTGAACGCAACAACAAATTGGCCCCACTCACGCACCACCCAAGAAAGAACACAAACAGTAGTATCTTTTAAAGCGCTAAGAAGCCATTTATTTGCTTCAGCAGTGAGCAGTGCCAAAAATAACAAACAAAACTCCCTAATGGTCCCTACACTTTCCTACACAAAATGAAAACCAACCAAAAGACAATTCACTTACCTAACTTTCTAAACGAAAAACAGGAGAAAACTTAATCAACAAAAATGGTTTGTCACGCCTACTAGGCTGCTGCAGTGAACAATATATACAAGGTGAACAAAATACACAATTGCTATTTTACAAATCTCCTGATTGGTTTTGCCTGCTCTGCCGCCGTTGCCGTGTGCACGGTCGGCCTCCGGAACTGTCTTGGTCCTTGTGTTGTCGACCCCCGTGTCGACCCCCTGAACTTTTCTCGGACTCTTGTTGAGCTCTGGTTTTGTTTTTGATCTGTTGTCCTGTGTTCTTGGACTGTTTTCTTGTGTTTTTGGTTTACTCTGGACTCTTGTGCTCCTTGTTTTTTGTTTCGGACGCTCCTTCCTGGATCCCCTCCGCCCACCCTGGTCTGGTGCTCGGTTTTGTTCTGGGTTTTTGTTTAGAGCTGTCGGGAGCCAGCCCTTGGAGGGGGGGTACTGTCACGGTTCTGGGTCAGTTTCGAACCAGTATTTTGAGTTTTGATTGTTAGTTTATTTTTGAATGATTGTTGTGGTTTTGGGTGCTATGATGATTATTATTAGAGTTCCATGTTTCTATTTATTTGTGTTCTCATGTTTTGTGTGGGTTTAGTTCCATGTGTCATTTTCTGTCTGTCTCTCAGTGTCGAGTCTGCGTCTTTGTGTAGTGTTCCTGTTTCCTGTTTTATTGTGAAGGTCTGCGTCTCGTGTGTGTGTGTTCAGTTTTACCTCTGTCTCGTCTTGTTGATTACTCCCAGCTGTGTTCCCTACCTGTGTGTAATCTCCCTGTGTTCTCTGTGTGTATTTAAGTCGCGTCTTCTGTCATTGTAGTTGGTCCGTCTATGTATCCACCATGTTTCATCTGTGTGTTTTTTTCTACAATTTTGCTTTGAGCGCTTCAAAGCTACACAGTTAAATTCACCTCTGCCGCTTTTAAACTGTAACCGTAATCAAGACCAAATCTGTCTGTGTGGATAAATACATGCACAGAAAAGTAGACCTAAGCTTTCTAAGTAAAGTAAAAATGAGTTAACTTCTTCTCTGCAGTGACAGCCTGTGACTGGCTCTGTTTCTGCTGGAACTGCCTCTTATTGTAACGTCATAAATAATTCATTCCTGTAAAAACATAAGCTCTAACAGTCCTGCTGTTGTTTAGCATCAAACCTCAAATGAAACGTGACGTATTATTTAACATCTGTTTGTCCTCCAGGCGACATTTAGAAATAATTTCCTTAATTTACTCAGTGATAAAGCAGCTTTAGAAACCACAGAACAGCATAAGGCTGGTACGGCTGTTTGATTTTATTCACTCGCTGCTTCGCTCGTGAGTCAGCACCGCCCCTCTCCTCGGCGTTAGTTGTCGGTGTTTGTCGTCAATACAATACTGTTAATTGTACTCTCTGCAGTGTTTAAATGCTTACATATACACACAGTTACTGTCCCTCCACACATACGACTCGGTTCTGCTTCTATGCCCCAGCTTTGTTTACTTTTTCCCACCGAGGCTTCTAGACTTCTGATTGGCCAACATTTCCGCACGGTTAGGAATCTAGCGCCACCTGCTGCTTTGGCATGTTCATAGCAGTGTTTTCCTTCATTTCTGCCTTTATGTGTGGACGGGATTATTTTTTTAAACGAAAACGGAAAATCTCCGTTTTCAAAAATACCCGTGTACGTGTGGACGTAGCCTCAGTCTCTGACTGGAAGCGCTAATTCGTCATTCGGCTTTTGTCAGACTAAAGTAACTGTTAAAACTGTTTGAAAAGCTCAGCTATACAACAAGGAGAGATTGAGAATTTCCTTTTAGTTTTCAGTTTATTTGATATTGACAAAAGTTAGTCAGTTTTGTCTGTTCTTCTGTAAAACAAACTAAGATTTATTTTTAGAATAAGTGGAATTGACAATTTAGTCTGTTTCGTTTGTTCTATTTTGAAACTTAAACGCTTTAGCGGCTGCCTTTTGTGTAGTTTGCAATATTTGCCTTTATTTATCTGAAAAAGTCTCATGTTCCTTAAGTACATCTACCCTGTTGAACTTATTATGGGAAATAAATATTTAAATAAAAACAAGCTGCTGATTATTTCACATTTTACTTGTGAGCAACGGCACATTTAAATCTTACAAATATAGTTATTTGGCTTATATCGTGATAGATATCGTTATCGCCTGAAATGAAAAAAAAACATATCGTGATATGAAAAAATCTCATATCGCCCAGCTCTAGGTCATGGTACTGCCTATTGGACCTTAATTTACAGATACCATTAGGCAAAGCTGAACTTAAACCTACAGATCATGGCAGGAGTACTGAGACATCAGTGATACAGGAAAGCATCTATACAACATTGAAAAACATGTTGGTTGTGGGAGGAGTGGGTAGGAGTGGAGTAGAAGAAATCATTTGTCTCTTTGGTAATAAACTGGGCTTGTAGATATGAATATGCAGTCAAAAAACTGCACTTTGTTTACCTCCAACGTTATACATGACTTTGTGCTGCCATAAAATATCAGATCTATTTAATCTAATATTTATTACTTTTACATGACAAAAATATTTCTCTGTTCTGTGCAGTTTAGAAATGATGCTCGATGGTGACCTCCATGATGTCAAAGTCCTCTGTCAGTTTCTGCTCAGGGTGGGGGTGTGGCGCTGTTGCTATGGAGACAAAGAGTTCAGTCATAATGAGGTAATAATAAGTGAGAAAAACAATCAGAATTTAAGGGGACCCATTTCCACATCTGTATTTTTCTTCTAAGGCCCTTCTAAAGTTGCTTTGCATGATTTACACTTCAAAGTAATCAACACAGCTTCACCTGTGCTCAATTTGTCTTACTTACACCTGAGAATTGATTGATAGATCAGATTGTCTTTGTTCTTACAGTATCTCGGATTTCGAGGCTCTCCCGACATTCCCAGTGTGTTAGCTAGTTTCAGTGTTTCCATGTATGATCCCATGCTTGTTTCTCAGTTTGTTTTCTTTATACTATATACTATGCAGACTGCCTATCTGTGCCAAACTGCCTACAATTTTTAAATAAAGATTTAGATTTTGGATTTTTTTAACAGGTCTTCTCTGTTCTGTTTTTGTGTCCTCTCTTCATTAATTGTTCTAACTTTGGCCGTTTCAGGCCTCTAATAGTCTTTATATATGGCAAAGTCCACCACCGTAGCTGCATGCATACAATTATGACAGAAAATAAACAAAAACACAACAGATCCCCTTTAATAGATTGATCATCTGACAGTGAAAGTTACCTGTGGGTCTTTGTCGATATAAAGACACCATTAGGACAGTTGTGATGACATATGGACAGAACACCACCAGGTGGCAGACCACTCTCAAGACAAGTGGTCGGTGAATGGAGACAGCTGGTGGAGCTGAATCAGTAGGCAGAGCTGTGGCAGAAGGAGACGCCATGGCAGTGGATTGGATCGGTGTGGTCATTGGGGTTGAGACAGAAAGCAAAGTTGAGGCAGAAGACAGGGTTGATGTAGAGGGTGGGGATAATGTGGAAGGCAGGGCTGTAGTTGTAGGTTTACCTGTAAAGAGAATGGCACTGTTCAGGTGATTCATGGATGAAATCTAAGATGGTAATCTTAGATGGACGCAACTTTCAGATCTCGTCTGAAAAGTGACGCTATCCATTGGCCACCAGGGGGCAACTCCTGTGGTAGGAAAAAAAACCTTTGGATGGTGTAGAGGTCTATGGGAAACTCAGCTTCCTCACTCTGCGACCTCACTAAGCACCTTCCTGATTACTTTATTGGGTAGTTTCAGGTTAAACAGAACACATAAGAAGTCTTTAGCCAATTAAAGTCTTTGGTTGGATCCGACCTGCAGGTTTGAAAACATCGAAGTGGTGATAGCTAAAAAGCCTGAGGTCTCATATTGGGACTTCACTGACTAATGGGTGACCTCATGCTATCTATGTCCATCTATGGATGAAATAAATGTTGATCATACTGAAAATTACCTGTGACAGTGATCCAGCTGGGTGGAGACTCCCCATGTTGACTGATGTGACATTTGTAGAGGCCTTCGTCAGACAGGGAAACATGAGGAATGGTCATGTGACCTGTCGACTCAGTCCTGATGACGGAGCCATCTTTATAGAAAACAGCTGAGAGGTTTGAATGTGGGGGCTTTGATTTACAGAGCAGCGTGATGCTGTCTCCCTCCATCACAGGAAGCACAGGACTCTGCAGGATCACTCGGCCACCTCCACACAGACACAAACTACAGCATTTCATCCACTGACACACAGCTTCACCAACACTAACTACACACAATATTCTTACCAGTCACAGTGATGTTGACGGTGTTACTGCTTATTCCCTCTCCGCACTCACACCAGTAAACACCACTGTCCCTTCTGAAGATGTAGGTGATGGTACAACACGAACCGACTTGTTTTCCCCACCCATCTCCACACCGACTCCTTTGTCGTTTGGGCGTGTTCCTCCTCACAGTCCATCCAGCAGGGCAGTCCTCAGCCTCACAGCTCAGAGACAAAAAGTCACCTTCAAACAGCTGAGAGCTGCTGGGGCTCACAGTCAGACGAGCTGTGGGGAAGATATGGATTATGCACATTTACAAAACCCTGAGGCAGCCATCAGATTGTCTCTGAGAATTACAGTGAAACAATTAATGCACACAGAACCATCCACAAACACCAACATTTAAGTATGGAAGGTGGTTTTTAAGGGCAGTAGTTGTTTGGGATCACTCCCATTTATCCAGGTTTATCTAGGGTATGGTTAAACTCCATGCAACCACAGTTATTCAGGATTAGATTACATTAGGTTAGACTGGAATTTCTTATATCCCCTGGGTCTTGGAATCTCATCATATGAGATAAAACATACAAACGCTCATTCACAATTTCATCTGTCAGTTTGATTGATAAAATCACTTAAGATATTTTGTGCCTATTTAACTAATAATTTGGTAACCTGTAGCTTTTCCTGAGGACATCAGTTTATAATCTTCATTAAGGATACCCATCAGTCTCTTCAAATATCTCCTGGAGGAAGTATGCCAATTATCTTTGAATTTGAGATCTGAAGTTGTCAGAATGATTACCAAAACATGTAGTAAAGCTATAATGAATAATAGGTTTGTCATAGAGTAGTGCAGCCCTTAGTTTCACAGTTGAAACCTGAGGACATTGTGGGGCATTTTATAGTCTTTGTGACTCGGGTGATTGCAGTTAATTGCAGAAGATTCATAGTGCAGAGTGATTGTTGATAAAGGTTAAAAAAGAAATCCACACCAAATGGAATGTCAGTGAAGTGGAATCCTTCAGAACGGAGAAATGAAACCGCCAAATGCTGCAGTTCCTTTAATGTCCACCTGAGACTGGCTCCAAAAGTGGGCCATTCACATGTTAAAATGTTCAACTTTAAAGCAGAAATAAACATGTTAATTGAATTGAATTGATATACCTTTATTAGTCCCACAAGGGGAAATTTCATAAGGCTGCCGACCTATTGCACGCAATGGCTGCGCCATCTTACCCTCCGACTATACATACATTACACAAAACATCACATGGGGAAGACAGGTCAGAGAGGTATAACAATGGAAAATGCACCACATGAGAAAGGATAAGGAGAAAAAAATAACTCCCCCCACACTGAGCTCCAACAGGGAGATCAGTTTGAGAACAGAAAAAAACACCTCTGCACATAAAACATGAAAAAACTTTTAATACACCAAAGAAACACATGAAAAGCAACAGGGGTGGGTAAAGGGTGCAGCATCGGAAGGGAATAAGCGTCGAAGGCGTTTGGAAAGGGAGGGGGGATGAGTGTGTGCATATCAGTGTATATGTCTGTGCGTGTCCAGAGTTCAGCTGAGACAGTGTCCTTCGCCCTGCTAGGCTAAGTAAACAGTCTTCCAGCCAACCCAAGTGGCCTTGCATGGAATGGGAACGAACAGTCTAAACACAGTCGTTATCAGGGTGTTTTTGTTCAGCTCCAGCCTTGAGACCGCAGCTGGCGCCAAAGGGGTATCCGCATGAAGTGATGGCGCTTTTTACTTTAGTGCGAACAGCTCATATGAATTTCAAAGCAGTTCTACAGTCCAACACTGGTCTCTCAATCTCCCGTTGGAGAGCCGCGAGCTTCGCCATACTTGCGTTCTGTGATGTTGTCATTTCATGTACTCAAGGATTCTGAGAACTCACGGCAGTGTGCCTCCCCCGAGATGTCATCCAATTTGCGCCCAGAGATGTTATTCCGAGCTAGCCCTTCCGAGATGTATCCAGTCTGCAGTCAGAGATCTTATTCTGAGTATTCACAGCAGCCGTAGCTTCTCCAAGATCTTATCCGTGCTGCACTCAATGAGCCCATTTTGAGAAACTCATGCCTCTCCCATCGTTTCAATCCCAGCGGGCAGCCTTGTGGGGGTTTGAACAGCCGGTTCCGCTTTCTTAATTCTTCAATAAGTCAGGGCCAAGTCAGCTCCGATCCGCCAGAACCCTGTTATCATGATTCCGAATAGGTAGATGTCTTCAGCACTCAAGCTCACCCAAGCTCAAACTTCTCGTTGAGAGAGGGGTGTCAATTGCATTCAGGGACCAGTTGATCCAATCCATAATTCCTCTTTTAGGTTTTAGAGAACAGACTGTGAGAGAGTGTTCCAGGGAAAAGTAATACAAAAAACACGAGACTAGACAAGGACATAAGAGGCTAAGCAGGGAAGCTAAGGGAGAGGAGGAGGAGGAGAGGAGAAAAGTGCGACCGCCTTCGTCAAGAGCAAGAGCAGAAAAACAAATGTTAACAGCCTGCTACAAAGCAATGTTTGGGTTTTTTGGGTAGTTTCCCTTGTTTTCATAACATAAATTCTTTTATTTAACTAATCCACTTGGATTTTGTTGAGGATTGGCCAGGTGTGGCACGTTAGACTGATAGTTGGATGGTGATATCGGCTGCTATAGATGCCAAAATTTGTACGGCTTTACCTCAGTTAATCAAAGTCACTCAACTGAACCTCTGAAGCATGATTGAGCTGCTGGCTCTATTTGAAGCATTTAAATTATGTTATTGAGCCTCCTGTGTGGTGCAGACCGTTGATTTTTCAGTTTTAATAACTGAAGTTGTAGGAATTGGATTGGTATGTTACTTAGTATCAATTAAAACATAAGTGTCTTTGCAGTGTATCCAGTTTGTGAATGCGGGTTTCTAACCAAGCATGCTAGCATTCATTTATCACTCAATTGTCAAGTCTAAATATGTTCACTTTTTATTTGGAATGGAAAGTTTATATATAGTTTGTGGTGATGGTGAGCAGCAGGTTAGGTCAAGATTCAAGGCGCAGAGCACACCATCTACACAGGATGTTTTCTGAGATGAGAGATGCCCAGTTTACTTATCTAAATGCTTCAAAATCAGGAAACAGTGTCTGTCATCAAGCTGAACAGGATGTTGTGGGTAAGTGAGCAACAGCTGTTGCAGAAGGTGCAATGGTGATCACCTTTCTTTCTGCAGGTCAAAAAAGGTTATGTGAATTCTCTTTTCTTGTTGTTATGGAGTCAGTCTGCCAGTCTGTTTATGCAGACATTGTTAAGAAGGCTCTGAAATGCTGGAAAAAAAAATAAAATGAGGCAGAATTTCAGAGCCCTCTTAACTAGAAAATATTCATAGTATAAAAGGTAAAATGTTGCAGAGCTTTAATTATTTTACTACTGAATGACCCACGTTCACATCTAATATGACCTTTTTTGTCAAGACTAATCACTGCTGATGAAAGCTGGGTCTCCAACCACAACCCACCGACCGAACAGTAGCTATAAGTTTAAGTTTGCAGTCGAAGTCCGAAGCTGACGAGTTTCAACATTCACGAGGTTGTGCATTATAAACTCGGGTCATATCATCAGTGAGGAGCTAACCAACCTGAACTGTGGTGACTGCTATCTTGTGCATGCATTTAAGAGGGTTTCTTGGCCACAGCAAAGCATTCAATGCACACCACTGCCCCCCCCCCCCCCCCCCCCCCCCCCCCCCCCCCCAGCAGCTCAGCCTCAAAATGAAATTCAAATGAACGTGGAGACAGTCCTTTTATGTGTAAATACAAAACTTCAGTATCAACACCACTGGATTTCACAGGAAACAATCAATCAATTTTACATCAGGTATTTTTTATTACTACGTTGGGCAAAATTGCTGAAGCTTTTTTTAAATACTTCCTTTTAGCTGGATATCATCTAATGATTTGAGAAATCTGTCTCTAATTGCATCTTTTCCTTGCTCAGCTCAACGACCCTTCATCAGATTCACTACAAAACTGTCGGGGTATTTTGTGGACGTGAGCAAGTTCCATTTTGAGTTTGAAGTTATTTGGACGAAAGGTTCCTCTGTTACCGCTGCTTCCTCCACGACAGCTGCTGCCTGCTGTGTATACATGAAGTGTTATACAATACACACACAGGCATGTATGTTTGGCTATATTTGTGAGGACATTTACTCTTATTAATGCTTTGCCAAACCTGTTACGCCTAAAACCAAGTCTTAACCCCTTAAATAGGCCTTTGAAAGGGTGTGAGGGGAAAAAATCCTTCATCACTTTGAATTCCTAAAATGTAAACTAGTTTGTACAAAGACAACTGGACATGACTGGATTTAGGCTTCTTTGTCTTTGGTTTCCTGTGAATCAGTCACTTCACCATAAAGTATATAGCAGTAAACCACGATTTAAAAAAACACATAATCATGCATGCACATTCAGCGAGCACATATCCTTCTAGCCTTACGCTTTTTAACCATTAATTAATGATTGGTTGTATCTGTGAACTGTAGTTCACAGATACACAGAGAGCATATAAACCAAGAGTACCTTGTTGAAGCAACTTTTATGTATTTGACTACATCTTTGTTATGAAGCCTTCATTTAAAAAAATCCAGATTTAGATGCATATCTATATTTATGTCTCTGAATCACTTTCCACTGAAACTGCCACCAGAAATTACCTTTTATTTTATTTTTATTGTATTAACCTTGATACTTAAACCTTTAGCTTATCTCTGTACCTTTTTCTGTCTCAGCTCAGTTACGAGCTACATGGAAATAATTCATGGGAAAACTACGGAGGCCTGTGAAATTATATGTTCTGGTAAGTGAAAGCATATCTTAAAACATTCGTTTGTTTTTTGTACACCATGTTGTATTTAAACATGTAATTGTATAAAGTGGGGTTTCCTGGTAGAATAAAACAAAGAGATCTAACCTTGATTTGTTGAGCCACACAGCAGGGAGATCAACCCTAAATAGAATAACACTCAGTTAGTTTAAGTTTCACAATAATCTGACAAAAGAATATGTGGTGTACTTACACAGCAGCCACAGGACATATGCACCCTTCATTCTTTCAATTGGTCATATTTGACTGAGACTTAATAATGACACTTCACTCAGTTTACAGTAAAATGAAACTCGCGTCCCCTCCCTTTGTGGTTTCTTTGTCTGAATATAACGAAAGACCCTTTTCCATTCCATAGAAGCAGAAAAATTACGTAGTAAGAGATTTGATTGGACCACAACCTTAAGTTAACCATCAGCTCTCTCGTGGTTTGTGTGTTTTTCTGTTTTCAGTCATTGATTTATATTTTTCAGTATTGGCCTCTGTTTGGAGTTTCTTGAATTGCAGTCAGTAATAAAGACAAGGTGGGAGTTTTGGCTCAGACAATAGTAAAGATCCAAAGCGCAGAAAGTATGACAGCTATAGCTGTAAAACAGTGTCTCATGGGCCCCGGCTGGTTAAGGATGTTGTCTGTTTTTGTGTTCTCTTCACCTGCTGTTTCTGAAAATGTTGGGCAGGTCCTGTCCAGACCCACCCACTGGGTGGAGTCCTCAGGTTCCCACTTAACCTGTCACTCCTGTTTACTCATCAGGCATCCAGTATTTAAGGACCCGGGCCCTGTTTCAGGAAGCCGGTTTAGAAAACTCAGAGTGAAAAACGATACGCAGGGTTGAGTAACCCCGAACTGTCCAACTCGGAATATTCGGTTTCAGAAAGGCTGATAACAATTAGTTCAGTCAACGCGGAGTTGCTTTAACCCCAAGTGAAGCGCGCGGACGAGGATACATAAAGCCCTGATAAGCGGAGCACAGATTAAGCGAGTCACCATGGAGACGGAGGGAAAGAAGGCGCGGTCAATGTATTTTACAGCGCTTGAGGCCGAAATTCTGATGGCAGTATATGCCGATAACATGCAAATTCCGCGGAAAAAAGTAACACAGCCACAGCTGCGAAAGACAGGGAGCATGTATGGCAAAACATAGCCGACAGAGTCAATGCGTGAGTGTTAATATAAACATTGATCTAGGGATTTCCACCCATTTAACACGTTATTTTATCATATGTTATTTTATTTGTTATTTTAAACATTTTATTTTGTGATGTGATGTGAGCGCAGGTGCAACCCAACAGGCCCCAAACGTTCCTGGCAGCAAGTAAAAATGAAATATAAAAATATAGTCCAAACAGGTAAGGTGTAATTGTATTATGAGCCATAGTGCTTGGTCTGTTTGTCCCATGTAAATCAATTGCAGTTAGAGGCTACATTAATTTTCTTTCTGTAAGCACTTATTGAAATTATCTGAGCACATTACAAGTACATATTTGCTTACTCTGTATGCTCAAATGTGGCCCGTTATAGCCAACAGAAAAAAAGCGGAGGCCCGAAAAACAGGTGGGGGTCCTCCACCACCACCACTCACAGAGGCTGAGCAGTTGGCCCTCAGCCAAAACAGTGGGCGCCCTGTGGCCGAAGGCATCTCTGCGGGGACATCCTCTGAGTCAATAACCCCGCAAGACACAAGTGCCTACATAGGGGGTAAATTCAAAATAATACATGATGTGCATACATCCTTTCTTCACAGTCACCTTTGCAGTGCTACTCATTCATTTGATAAACTCTTTACCATAATGGATTATTTTGTAGTGAAGTTATGTTCCTACTGATTTTGCCTTCCCTCAGGCTTGGTTGTCTTTGAGAGCATAATGACAATTATGTAAGGTGATTGGTATGTTTGTTAATTGCCATTTGGTCCCTTGTAAGTTATAAGTGACCTGTATAAACCTCATATTCTATCAGTTGATGGTGGTGGTGTACTGCATCTGGTGCAGCCTCCTGTTGAGCCAGACCAACATGCAGTTGTGAGTAATACTCCACAGATTATATGAGTTTACAGTAGAACAGCAATGTTGTTTATTTCTTTACTACAGGAAAATAATGAAGAAACATTGACAGCTGTTACAGAGGAGGAAGCAACAGAGACACTTTATGAGGTGTACATCTTTTAATACTTTGTGTACAGGAAACACAGGTGACCAATAAAGCCAGTTGAACAAAAAATCTGTTTATTCTTCTTTCAACATGTTGAGGTGATGGGTCAAAAGAAATGATTGTGACATATGGTGTCTCTGACTGCACTTCCATCTTGTATGTCCGTGGGAGGGTCAGGATGTTCATGGTTTGGATCACTGCTGATGTTTGGTTCAGAAGGACAGTGTTCTCCTCTAATTGTGGCAATGTTGTGAAGAATCACACATGCCACAATAATGTCACATGCCCTTTCTGGGGTGACCCTGAGTCTTTGCAGGCACTGGAACCGGGCCTTAAGCATTCCGATAGTCATTTCAATTCTGGCTCTTGTCCTGCAATTAGCCAGATTATATCGCTGCTGTGGGCCCGGTTCAGGGTCAGGGTAAGGGGTAAGCAAATAGGGTAAACATGGATACCCCCTATCACCAAGCAAGTAGCCAGTGAACTCTCCTAAGACAGAAGGATACACTTCAGTTCAAATGTCCCTGAAGCAATTGGTCTTTATATATTTTAAAGTATTCTCAACTCACCATGTCCAAATTTTGTGCTCAGTGTACATTCACGGAATATTTGTGAGTCATGGACAGAGCCTGGCCACTTGGCTTCCACATTTGTGATAATGTTGGCAGCATCACATATGATCTTCACAGTGCAGAGAACACAAATTAGCATCCATTACTATAATGAAATAATTTGTTAGTTTGAAATGCTACAGGGAACTATGTACCTGTACATTAATGCTGTGGAAAGACTTCCTATTCACATAGTCTCCTTCATTTACTAAAGGAGCAATGATTGGAATGTGAGTGCCATCTATACAGCCAATCACGCCTGGGAACCCTGAAAATAAATGTAAAATTTAAGTAGTAGTCCAAGTATCACCACACCATAAATTAAGTTTTGGTCATCCTGATACCTGCAATTTTGTGGAATCCCTCTTTGATGAATCTTGTGGGTCTATGACCGGGGAACACCACAAACGTGTACAGGAGACGTTTCAGTGCAACTGTAACATTCCTGACTGCCCGACAGACGGTAGCCTTGGAAACGTGCTCAGCATCACCAATATTATACAGAAAGCTCCCGTTTGCAAAAAAACGAAGCGCAATACAAATAATATGTACAGAACTGAGAGCATGTCCGCGATGTGTCACATGCGTAATATATGGCCTGAGGATGTTATTCAAATAACTTATAGATTGTGCTGAGAAACGGTAACGTTCGCACAGAAAATCATCAGGAAATGATAAAATGTCCAAACGCGCTCTAATCACTCTCTCCCGGCGGAGAGCTCTGCGGAGAATTTGGGCTTCACGATCTACTGGCTCTTCAAGGAAGGGACACGCCATGTCCGACACTTCCTACTGTCAGGTTTCCGACAAAGGGGCGGAGACAGTCAGGGTTAGTTGTAGTAAACCTGCTAGGGGGCAGGTTAGCTTCACGGCGTGTGTCGTCATAGTGACTCACTCAGGCTTCAGCTGAACTCGCTTTGTGAAACCGAAAACCCAGAGTTTTCGTTAACTCAGGGTATACTTACTCAGTTTTTCCACTAAACCGGCTTCCTGAAACAGGGCCCCGCTCGAGCTAGTGACAGCTAAATGAAGCTTCATGAAGTCTTTCAGCCAATTTGATTGCAAAAGAGTTTAATCCTCAGGCTTTATGTGCACACAGACCTCCCTCGCCACCTGCTGGTCAAAAACTGCCAAACACACAGACTTATCACTCTTCATTTTAAGTGCAGTCTTACATGTTGTGTTGTTTTTTTGTTTTGTTTTGGGGGTGTTGTTGTTTTTTCACTATGGATGCAAAGTCTGTCAATAAAGATTGACTGATTTACTGATCAGTAAAATTACAGATATTTGATTTTCAGATATCATTAAATAAAGCTGTGGTAAAACGAATCATAAATGATCAGACACAAAAAAATAGGGCAGAAGCACTGGGACATCAATGACACAAAAAGTAGTGTATACCATATTCAAAAGGAAAGCAACACAACCAATGGAACACCAACAGAAAATGTTAACAGAGAATAGAACAAAAGGCAGCCAACATCCAAAGAGGATCAAAAGCACTGGCAGCAATATCTAGGGACCTGTAGCCCCTAAAGCACCCACACCCATAGCTATATTATTATTATTATTATTATTATTATTAATAATAATAATAATAATAATAATAATAAAGTGTTTTCAGTAATAGGATCAAATTTGGAGACTGTATACAAAGACTCCAGTCATTTGTTTTTATTGTTGTGCTTTTTGTTAAGGACAATTAAAGACACTAAAATGTCATTTAGTGCTTTTATTATTATTTTATTATGATCATATTAGTTGACATTATCCCAAAAATCAGCTAACATGAGAAAAGTATAACAACACATTGTTGACAAACATGACACTCAAAATTACATTTTTCATTAGTATTCATGTGAGCCTTTTAGTGATATCAGCAGTGATGCTGGCACATTTGGGGAGAGCTGTCTTTATCTGAATCTGGACACAGGCACACACAGCAGGGAAAAGCAGAGAGAGGGGGAGGGAGACCTCTGACCTTTTAACTTGTCAAATGTTTTAAATACTGAGCTTCAGCAAACATTGAATGTGAAATTATTTCATATCACTTTATATCTTTTTTATCTCAAAGGCAAATGTCTCTTACACTGTATATAATGATGCATTATCTATCAAATAGATAAATATTGTTTTTCTAAATATTGTCTGAAAATGAAAGCTTACTTATACGATATGGGTAAAAAGAAAATCCCAAGATGTAAAAAATGTAATAAAATAAGTAGAGTAATATATTAAATATTATTTTATTGGGGGAGAAAATCAGACCTGTCAGTCATAACTGTCTTAATTCATATAGAATAGATATCAGAGGAAAAACAGGCTGACGTTTGCTAAATGGGTCAAACTGGGCAGAAATGATACACATAAAATCCTTATAAAATATGATGTAACACTATAGACCAGCAGGCACGTGCAGAGGGGGGGGGGGGGGGGGGGGGGGCTATAGGGGCTTGAGCACCCGCCCCTTTCCTGATGGGTGCCCAAAGTGCCCTTTTGTTGAGCCAACTTTTAAAAAAAAAAAAATTATTATTATTTTTTATGTGTGTGTGCGTGCGTGCGGAGTCCTGTCTGTGCCCCTCAACAATAATATTGAACTATTAATCACAGTTTTGCTAAATAAAAGGATCTGGCTTGCATCAGTCACATGATCACATTTAACCAATGATCGCCCTTGACGGAAGAACGCGCTGGTTACCAGCCGGGAACGAGCTCACAAAGAGCACGCGCATTTTTAGCGGTCCGGAGCTGTAGGAGAAACACAAGTTAACTCAGAGACACAGACTGATGCGACAAAACCAGTAAGTAGGTGTACAGCTAGGGTTGCCAACTCCCTGAAAAATAAATAAGGGACACCTCGTGGCCAGGGCCGGGCGACCCAATTGTCTTCACCCTTCCCAGTGTGGTGAATTTTCTAGCTCTTTTTTTGTGTGTGAAATTATTTTTTTTAACCATTTGACTTGAATTTGATTTAAGTAGATGTGTATTCTTTGTGATATGAACACATGTGAAACAAATGATCATTTAGCCATTTATTTTTAGCTCAAAATGACAACATTAACACGATAAAACAGGTCTCCTTCTTAAACAGAAGCCTGTCATGCTTAACTTTTGAGAATATAAGTAAATCTTTCTTTAAAAGAACTCTGTCCTGCTTAACTTAAAATAATAGAAAACAATAGAAAGAAAAACATTCTTGTAACAGTGCACATTTAGTGCATTTAGTACAATTGGCTTCAGTTGAGGTATTATTTCAGCTTTTCTAATGCTAATCAGCTGCTCCTGTTTGTAAACCCACTTGTTCCCATGATTACGCATCATAACTCATCATCATTATTCATCTATGTATTACTTTTATGTATTAGTCATCTATTTGTTGTAATCATCTATTCTTGCAGTTGTTTATTACACAAAATAAATTATATTATCACACTTCTGGCCACATAGCGCTGATATTCACTGCACATGCCCATATTAACGTTTTCCAGCCAGGTGTTTTCCTTTTCCCATTCTTCCCTTTCTCTGAACAAACATTGCTGCTCTAATGCTGGGCTTACACTGTGCAGTTTTAGGCCCATTTTGAGCCGATTTTTGAGTGATCGGACCGATTTTGGCCTTCATCGTGCATCGTGTAGTATACGTGGGGTAACGAGAAGTGATTAACACCTCACGACCAGCTCCCGATCATCAATCGCTCGTGAGGGTCTCACCACAGCCGCTCACACTGCTCGCGCGCAAACACGTAAACGTTGGTGTAAAAGACGGAGCAGCACGGCTGTGCAGCGTGTGATCTGGACACAAGCGATGGAGGCACAACTTGTAGAACTTTGGAAAGCTCATCCGAGCCTTTTCGATGTGGCATCACAAAATTATCACGACCACAACAACCGTGAAAATAGTTGGATTTACACTGCTGCTCAATCACAGCTGCCCGATCAATGTTTTTCATTAGCAATTTAGCAAAGTTGATGGTGGTGGTGTGTCTGTGTGAGTGAAAGACGGAGAGAGAGAGCGCGACAGATTTTCTGTTATAACCTTCATTTTATGGAGGCACAGTGTGAGCACTCAGGTCCCATCAGAGCATCGGGCGGTATAGTGTGAGACCTGCATCGTGACCTACCAACTGCGAGTCAATCGTGCAGTTTGAGCAGGAGCTGAATAACGTGACTGAAAAAAATTGCACAGTGTCTGCCCAGCTTTAGGTTTACTGTCGTCCGAGACTTGCACCGCAGTGTCTGCGTTTGTTTCCCTGTTGGCCATGCTTCTTGTTGTGGTCATTTGTTGTCTTCCGGTATTTTCTCCGTAAGCGACCTTTCCTCGACCAATGAGATGAGTGGTAATCTGAATTGTCATACTCGTAAGTGTGCTGTCAGCTCATTGGTCACAAAGCAGGAGAGGGGCTGGGAATTATGTTTTCAAACAAAGCGTTAATTCCATTAAAAGTTATAGACTACTTTTGATTCTCACTGTATTACGGGACAAAGTGCGTCCCTTATTAGCTCAATACGGGACGTGTACTTTTGTTTCGAAATACGGGACGATTCCGTATTTTAAGGGACGGTTGGCAACCCTATGTACAGCGTACACTGTAGTGTGTAGCACCCAGGAGTATTAGCTTATTACGTACACGTTGGTAAGTTGTCTTGTTGCAACTGACGCACTGAAACAAACGAGCGTGCTGTGTGTGCAACAGCGCGACAAACATTACCTGTCCTTTTATTAACTGCACAGGTAGTGCTAGTCATAGCTGCTGGCTACCTGTGTAAGGCTGTCATGGGTCTGTAGCTCTGTCACCGTTTTAGGGAACATATTTAGTTTTAAAGTAAGTTTCCGGGCTTTTCCTGCCTTTCTGGAGGGATTATATTTTACTAAAAACGATCTAATATGCATGTCCACATAATAATTATTATAATTAGAATATATTAAAAAAACACAAGCTGTATTTTAAAGAACATACATTAAGAAGCAGATTATATTAGATTTATATTTTAAATAAGACAAAATTTGGATTTTACAGCAGTAAAATTTATTGTATCTCTACAGTTTAAAAATGTAATAAGCTTTGCCCCTGCACAGAGTGGATAGTGAAACAAATGGAATCATCATAAATACATTATTTCATATTTATTACTTCCCCCTCCTCATTGCTTTATTATTGTAGCTCTAGTAATACATAATAATGTAAGGATTCTGGATCAGCACCATGATGCCCATTAGGGCTGGGCCATATTATACCGTTCACGGTAATACCGGTATAATGTTAGGCAACGATAGGAAAATGAAATATCGCGATAGAATATGAGTAAAACACGCATGCGCAGTGCCTTTGTTTTCATACGCACATGGCCGATTGTTGAGTGAAACAGATGAACCAGAATTGGTTTGTAAAAATGGTGCAACTTCAGTGATGTGGAACTGGTTTGGTGTTTGTCTGTCAGATACACGACAAAGCACATTTTTTTGCAGAACATGCAAGCGGCCGTCGGACTAAGATGCCCTTAAATCTGGGAGTAATCTGCGTCCTAAACTCCGTATACTTCAGGTCAAACGAAAACTGCAGCATCACTGAGAGTTAAAAACTGTCTAAATTCTTTCATCTTTAATAAAAACGATCAGCGTTGCTGCTTTACCAGGTGTAACTATAAAGTTTAACTTCCAGGCATCCATGAAAACAAAATGTATTACATTTAACGGAGTTAGAAGCTAGCAGGAAGCTAGCGGAAGTTAGCTCGCTAGTTTCGCTAGTTACCTAAGCATGATATAGCATGTTCTGACTTGAGAGATTTCTGAAAAAAATCAAACGTACAGCTCTGCTATCACTTCCAACATAAATGAAGACAGGAAACTAAACAGCAGTGACGTTTGTAGGGTTACTGAAGTTGGGCTAGCTGGTATATAATGATGTGCTACGTGATCGTTAGTGACACAGCTATGTTAGTGTTGCCCCCCTGGTGTGACAGGTGCCTGGGAGGGGTGCGATCCTAGATCCTGCAGCTGTGTATTGAAATAAAGAGGCACAGATCATGAACTTGTTTACGTTTCAACTGCAGGATTTATTCTGCTCATCAACAGGGGAACAAATCATTAATCGCCTCTCATAAGACCCAGCAATTCTTTGTAACGTGTGGCATAACAGCTGTCAGCGCATTGTCAAAAGTACAGGAATAACCTTGCCGAGTATACATTAACCATCATAAATATAGATAACATTGGCTCGCAGTGACCAGGTTGCCTCAGCCTTTGTTCCGGTTACACATACATATCACTGCATCAAGAAATACAATGTACTGTAACTCACAGCCCGTAAATAGCAAATAACCATTCGTATACAGCACATGAGCAGCTATGCAAGCATTAATTACAGCCTTTGCATCCTGTCTTACTTCAACAAGACATATAGAGAACACACAACTGAGAACGTGCCTTAGCATCGCTACGGTACTTGAGGCTCACTTCCCCCGCTAGCCAGTCCATTAGCCTAGCACGATCACGTTCACATCACGATCTCATTCAAAACACAATACTTAAACAGTACTTAACTTATAACGGTATACTTTCATTCACGAGTTCACAACAGTCTTATTGCTTCTACTGTGTTACCTATTAGTCATTTTGAGGACTAGTAACCCACCTGTGTATTGAAATAAAGAGGCACAGATCATGAACTTGTTTACGTTTCAACTGCAGGATTTATTCTGCAGATTTGCCTCCCAGGGGGGTTTACGCTCCTCCTGGCCGCTATGCGCCACCTAGTGGTATTTTTTAAGTAATGCCATGGAAGATGTAAAGTGTAATTAGAAAATACTGATTTAACACTGAACGATATAACAAAGACCAAAATATAACTGGGGTGTTCCCTTTATTTCCTTGTATGAAGACATAAACTGAACTAACATCCCCATAAGTCTTTTTATCTCTTAATTTTTTAACTATTAGTGTAATCCAGATTTACCAGCCACACATTTCAACTTAACACATATGTTAACCTTTTACATTAGCATAACATAAACAGTGAAGCTGAAGGACGAACACTAACACTTTTCCACTTATAAAAGTTAACGTGAAGGTTCTTCATGGTTAGAGACAAATGCAATCGCATGGCAGGATGTTGTAAACGGACCAATCTTCAGTCAGGAGAACAACTGAGATAATCCATCCACAATACGAGGTTAGTCATTAATATACTGCAGCAACATGGGAATAGAGCCGCTGCCAGAGAATTCAACATTAATGAATCAATGGTACAGAAGTGGAGGAAGCAAGAAGAATGAGTTTAATAAAGTTTGATTTATCTGACTGCTTTGTTTCGCTTAATGTGCCTTATAATCCCGTGCACCTTATGGTCCGAAAAATACGTACTGCACACTGCAGTTTAATGTTGCAAAGCACCTCTTTTTAACTTCAGTGGATATTATACATGGTTATGCTCAGTATATGTCAGCCTATTTCTACTGGAAATGCCTTTTGGTTAAACTTTCAGCAAGGAATTTGCATTTGCACTGTTAAATTTTTATAAAGCTTTAATGTACATAAAAACCAGCTTCTTGTTTAAGTGAAAATAAATGGAAGGTTGTCTGTTTGCGCTAGTAATGTTGTGGAGTTGTATTTTGTCTCGCATCAATTATATCGTCAGTTATATCGTTATTGCAAATTTATATAAATTTTCAAATATATATCGTGATAAATATTTTTGGCCATATCGCCCTGCTCCCCATAGTATATACGGTATTCTGAAGAAGGTCTAAAATGTCACTGTGTGTGCATGTGTGTGTTTTATTTAGATGGATTTTAAAAAAAAATATTACTCATGATATAACATTGTCCAGACATGCCTGGTAAGGACATGAGGAGGAAACAGCAGGAGCTGTGTGAGGCTACTAAATGCAGTGCTATAACATTTTTCTGTCATCATTTTATTATAGATTAAGTGCAAGAGTTGTTAGGTGTGGATAATTAGATTATAGTTTATTGCAATAGCAAGTTGTGCC
Source organism: Maylandia zebra (assembly GCF_041146795.1). Taxonomy (NCBI): domain Eukaryota; kingdom Metazoa; phylum Chordata; class Actinopteri; order Cichliformes; family Cichlidae; genus Maylandia; species Maylandia zebra. Next base: position 23,920,479 of record NC_135181.1, on the reverse strand, counting down.
TTCTTCTCAAGTGGAGAGGGATATATGAAATGATGGAAGGAAGAAGAGAAGCAAAGAGTGATTCACAAGCAGAGCCTAAATTATTTCTCACAGTGTTTTGTTGCCTTATGGTTCCAAGCGCTGTCACCAATCTTTGCATTTTGTTATTATCTCATGACACTTGTTTAATCAGCTACCATCTCTCCTATGGACTTTTTAATGTCTACAGTCTCAGATCAACACAGCCCTGCCCTTCCCATATTAGATTCTTGATGAATGTGTGTTGTTGTTATTCAGCCTGGTTCAATGTGCCCCTTTTTAACTTTGAGCACCCGCCCCTTTAAACCTCTCTGCACGGCCCTGTACACCAGGGGTGGGCAACTCCAGGCCTCGAGGGCCGGTTATAGACCCTGCTATAGTCCAACTAACCTCAGAATATATAAATCATGATGCAACAAACACAGCAGTATTATTAATCCAAAATGATGGCATTTATTTTCAGGTGCATTCTGCTGCTGATACTTACATACTTTAAGTTTCTGAATATATAACTTTTTACTACCTTATATAGTTTTTACTTGAAGAACTTGAGTAGTTTCTCCCACACTGAAAACACTTTAATGATAACATTATTTTAACATTAGCTAAAAAGATTGATTCCTTTTCTTCACACACTGCTGAGTTTGTCCTGTCTGATCATCACAGGTGGAAGGCCTTTGTCTCATCAGCTCTCCCTCAGAGATTATCACAGATGATCTGCAGCAGTGAGTTTCTCAGTCTGTCCTGACTCTGGACACTTGCATTTCTCAAGCATGGAAATCAAATGTGTGATAAACTGCAGAATTAAAACACAAGTTATTTTATAAATACATGTTATACTTTTATTTTACAATCACAAAGAAAACAAGAGAAGGGAAATGTGCAGGACAGACAGAAAGGTGGCAGGTTCAGAGAGCATACACTACTACAAAAAGAGCGCACTGAGTATTTCCTGTTCGTGTAAGTATTTGTGTTATTAGGGGTACTAAATAAAATGAGGATGTAAAGTGGTTAAATTACTACACTGGCCAAACGCCCCTGTGAATAAATTACCATTCTTTTAACTTTAACTTTCTCCTTAAAACAAACATACGTTTGACTTGACACCACCAAACAAAACCTGCTTAGGCACCACAATAAACAAACTCACATTAACATTAGTGTAATCGATCCTGATGTTTGTATGGGACTGTAAAAGTGATATTCAGTTGAGTGTCATGGTCCTCCTGTCCTCCACAGCTTTCTGTCAAGGTTTAGGCAGCATTCACAACCTGTCTACATTTTTCAGATTGAAGCAAAGGACCTTGTATGAAAAGCGGTTCATTACTAGAAGCTTTTTAACACAGTCATCTTTGGTGACATCTGGCAAAAAAAGTGGGCAAGTCTTTTTTTTTTTTCCTTTTCCAGACTTGTGAGCTTTTTTTTACTCACAATTCTGACTTTAATCTCAGAGTTTTGAAAAAAGAAAAAACATAAGACGTGCCCACTTTTTTTTCTTTCCAGTGGCACTAATCGTCTTCCGCAGCCCATGCGATCCCACATTTCCTGTTGGCTATCCCGGTGCTTGCTTCAGCTTCAAACGGGCACATACAGCCAAGGTAATTTGGAAAGCTGGATGATTTTATGCATTTACATACAACTTGAATGCTACGCAAACAGGTATTTACCCCCAAAACAAGTTTTCAAGTCTAAGACGTCAGATAAACTTTTAAGTTAACCTTTTCATTGATTCGCAGTGTGCTCGCTGAATGACTCGGCACGTTTTAGTTTAATGCTACATTTTCACGATTTAAACAGCATAAAACACATAAATAGACCTATGTCGGGCATTGTCTGACCCGCAGAATATTTTTTGCTAGTAAGTGTCTGTTCGCCTTTTTTATCGAACTGTCAATTTTGAGTTTTAACCAAACCGCTAGCTAATAACTCAGAACGGCTGTTTCCGGTATTCATCACGCCTATTATTTGATCCTACCCCGATCTCGTGCGTGCGAAAAAAGGATTGTATTAAAAGTTTTACTTCTTTATTACAGTTGATAATTTGTTATCAAGCTGCGTTCAGCTGCGACATTTTCACAAGTCACTGCCAAAAACTGATTGCAGCTTCTACCTATCGGAATGTTGTTTGTGGCTTAAAATGACTTGACATCATTCATGAGGGATACATTTGACATGTGCTTCACATATTATAGACCAACAAGTTATCCTTTTTTAAGCTTAGTAACTTAATTACTTTTGCTTGCAATACATACTATTTTTGTGATATTTACGTTTAAGCACTTGGTAAAATATTGCAAACCCTTTCACGCGTGGAACATTATTCTTTTATAGCTTTATTTGCAGCTTTCTGACATGAAAAAGCATGGTGGAATATCTTGCTGAACTGAACTTTTTTTTTTTCTCATAGAGAATTATATTTTATACAGTGATGCAAAAAACAAAAATGCCCATTGGCTGAAAATCGGGAGTGTTTGTTCTTGTCATTTCAGTTTGTGAAAATGGCTGTTAAGCACTATCTGATAATCCCGATTCTGGCGGTGTCTGTGTTGGCAGGTGAGCATCATGGTGAGTTTGTTCTGTAAATCATTGTAAAACCGCTCACACCTTGTCAGATCTGGACACAGTTATTTAATAAATACTACAGACACATACAGTGGGATGCAAAAGTTTGGGCAACCTTGTTAATAGTCATCATTTTCCGGTATAAGTCGTTGGTTGTTACAATAAAAAATGTCAGTTAAATATATCACATGGGAGAGTGATATTTGAGAAGTGAAATTAAGTTTATTGGATTTACAGAAAGTGTGCAATAATTGTTTAAACCAAATCGGGCAGGTGCATAAATTTGTGCACCACAAAAAAAAGAAATGAAATCAATATTTAGTAGATCCGCCTTTTGCAGAAATTACAGCCTCTAAACCACATGTGTCAAAGTCGAGGCCCGCGGGCCACAGCCGGACCAGCGTACATTTATATCCGCCCCGCGAGATCATTTTATATAGATTTATTATTATTGTTATGCATGACCCGGCGATATGAGGCGCTAATAACACACAAACTACAGATCCCATTATGCAGCGCTGCAGCCTCCTTGCAGAACGCTAGGCTACCTGGGAACATTCCCCCGTCAATCAGGTCAAACTTCTGTTAGCTAGCCCCTCACAATGGCGAAGAGAAAAGTTGATTCTGAAAACAGAGCCTTTCAGCACCGGCGGCGGGAGACTGAATATATGTTTACAAACATTGCTGGTAAACCTGTATCTTATTTGTGGCTGTAATTAAGGGGTTTAATTTAAGACGGCACTACGAGTCAAAACATAAGCTGAAAACTGAGCCTGTGGCCTTCCATTTTCTCAATATGTTCCTAACTGTGGAAACAGACAGCTTAAATCTCTGAGACAGCTTTCTGTATCCTTCCCCTAAACCAGTGGTTCCCAAACTTTTTTTTTTGTTAGGCCCCCCTTTGTTTTACAAGAAAATGTTTGCGCCCTCCCCCCATGCGTGCGCACAAACACATCCTCCAACAACACACACCCATATTTTGCTCCATTACGGTTTATTTCACACCTCAAACATTTAGTAAACAATTAAGCAAATACAAGTAATCTGCAATAAATTACAGGTATAATAAAATAAACTACTAACTCTTTTACGCTACATCCACACCTACACGGGTATTTTTGAAAACGCAGCTGTTTCTATGCGTTTGGGCCTTTCGTCCACACGTAAACAGCATTTCTAATTACAGAAAACTGAGATTTTTTAAAACTCCTTTTTTGCGTTTACGTGTGGACGAGGAATACAGAGTTCGTCACGCAACGTCAAAGGTATGTGCCTTTTTTCACGTCACGCTGTGCACCACGTTGTTTACATGAGATGACTTGCAGAATGGCAGATAGTCAGATTAACAGTATTTTATCTCTATCTGCAGGTTTTACACGCTTGCATATAAACACGCAATTACTGTCCCTCTATTTAGAAAGGCAGAGGCGTCACGGTGTGATTATTTTACGTGTAGTTGTTTTTTTCCTGTGTAATAATTTTCAACATTGCTATCAATACATTTTTCAAAAAATGCCTCTCTGTGCAAAATGGGTTTAAAAATATAAACAACTGTGGGATGCTGTTTGTCCGTGATTTGAACCGGGGGACAAATCATTGCAGGATCAGCCTGATATTATTTTTATCCCGCTGTAACTTTACTGTATAAAGAGCTAACATCTCCAAAATGTCAGGAGTAGTTAATCATTACAACAAGTGTTTGTGAACTAAAAATCAAGAATGTGGGATACCGTTTGTCCGTTTTTTTGAATAGCCCAGCGCTGCTCCCGACGCAGGGAAAACCAATTCTGCAGGGGAGACCTACCTCGGCACTTGTGCAGGTGAAGCCAAAGGGCAGATATGCGTCACCATATTTTCTAGTCTTTGGCTTAGAATGAAGTTGGTTTGGAAACCTATTCAGCGATGCTTCATCTCCTGCTTTGTGTTTGTGTGGGAGCCCCGTGCTAGCAGTGTCCAAGCGTTTTTTGTCGTCCCCCCCGCTTTTCATACCCCCCCCCTGCTCCCCCCTAAGGGGCGGGCCCCACACTTTGGGAAGCTCTGCCCTAAACCATGATGGTGAACAATCTTTGTCTTCAGGTCAATTGAAGGTTGTTTTGAGACCCCCATTGCTACTCTTCAGAGAAAATTAAAAGAGGAGGGAAACTTACAATTGGCCCCCTTAAATACTCTTTCTCATTATTGGATTCACCTGTGTATGTAGGTCAGGGGTCACTGAGCTTACCAAGCCAATTTGAGTTCCAGTAATTAGTTCTAAAGGTTTTGGACTCAATAAAATGGCAACAGTACCCAAATTTATGCACCGGCCTGATTTTTAAACAATTATTGCACACTTTCTGTAAATCCAATAAACTTCATTTCACTTCTCAACTATCACTGTGTGTCTCCTATAATATATATATTTAACTGACATTTTTTATTGTAACAACCAATGATTTATACAGGAAAATAATGACTATTAACAAAGTTGCCCAAACTTTTGCATCCCACTGTATCAATGTGTCTCCAGGAGTTTAAATTGGTGCAGGGCTGCATTAAAATCCTCTACATTCAATCTTTTAGCCTTCTGATGAATTAACACTCAAATATAGACGCAATAAGTGTGATCTGGAAAACTGACTGCTTGTTAAATCAGTTTCTCCTTCAGCTCGCTATTTACCAGAACATTCTGCTATATCACAGGTAGACTGGTGCAGCATCAGCTATCTGTCTCACACGTCACTTTTCCATTATTCTTAATAACATGCAGATATACCCGATGAAGCTCTCACATCCTGCTTGCTGCTAGATATCTCACGTTCCTTCACAGGTATATCTGGACTGACATTAGTAGGTCTCAGATTCATAAAATCTCAGCTGGTGAACACGTACTCTTTTAAAAGGATATGCTTTTATCTCTCTTTGCTATTTATCAAGTGCGTTTGTTGTACGTTTGGCATTATTCAAAGTATTGAAACCGTTGTCCTTTGAAAGCTGTGACAGGTTCCAGCACAACCAATGACCCTGAAATGGATCAGCTGAAGGTGGGGGATGATTCTGCTCCTTCAGTACAGGAAAATGTCACAGCTGAACCTGGAGAGACTGTCATTCTCCCTTGCAGAAATCCTAAAAATATTCCAGTCAAGGTTTTAGAGTGGCACAGAGCTAACAGTAGTCAGTATGTGCTCAGCTATCGCGATGAACAACTTGATTCAGAAGACCAAGATCCATCTTTTATCAACCGAGTGGATGTGAAGGACAGAAATATGACACATGGGGATTTGTCTTTGATTATGACGAATGTAACAACTAATGACACAGGGATATACGAGTGCAGAGCCTTTCAGAGTGGACCAAGCCGCATGAAGAGAGAAATTCTTGTCGTCAGCATTGTCAACCTGAAAGTCGCTCACTCTGGTGAGTTTATAAAGATAAATAAGATAAATTTTGTTATAAAGATGTTGCAGAGGGCACTTTTCTATAAGATGATATCTAACAAAAGTCCAATCATACACCTCTGTCTGCAGGCCAAAAACCTGGCGAGAGGATCGATGGACTGAAAGTGGCCCTGTATGTTGGAGAAGGGGTGATTATTGCTGTTGCAGTTGCAGTTGTAGTTGCAGTTGCAGTTGCAGTAACGGCTGGAATTTGTATCTATAAAAGACCTTCTCGTAATTCTCAAGGGGTAATATAGAAAAGTACACAATTTTTTTTAACAAAGGTCATGACTGAAGAGCAGAATTCATTTCCTATCTGAACCTGGGATGGGAGGAAGCGAGGATGGATGTGTTGGACTGAAGACCAAATACTGCCGCTGTGTGTCTGTTTGCATTGCTCTCAGTCTTCACAGAAAGGATGACTTGATAAAAATCTACCAGGGCTGAGGTTACAGGACTCGCTTGTGTGCAGCTTCAAAAAGATTAGAATTTCTAACACACAACTAAATTCAAATTTAAGAAACAAAAGTGACAGTGCCCGTTTTTTAACTAATTTTCCCCAGAGGTCTGGTGGTCCCTCTCTGAAGCCAGACTATTTATAACAGTTCCCAGAAAACTGAGAGTAATGAGTTAAACTCAGTCATCCAGATTTATTTGGTGGGAATTGTGCTCACTATCTTGATCTTTTAGAGCACAGGTAACAGACTCCAGTCCTCGAGGGTTGGTGTCCAGAAACTTTTCCATGTGCAGCACAACTGAATACAATTACTCAGGTGGCTCAAGAGTTGGCAATTCGTCTTGTAATCGGAAGGTTGCCGGTTCGAGCCCCAGCTCTGACAGTCTCGATCGTTGTGTCCTTGGGCAAGACACTTCACCCGTTCCCTAATGGTGGTGGTCAGAGGGCCAGCAGCCAGCAGCCTCGCCTCTGTCAGTGCGCCCCAGGGCAGCTGTGGCTACAATGTAGCTTGCCATCACCAGTGTGTGAAGGTGTGTGTGTGTGTGTGTGTGAATGGGTGGATGACTAAATGTAGTGTAAAGCGCTTTGGGGTCCATATTATATTAATTTAAAATAATTTCTTCCAACTTTCTTCCAACTTTCCTTTGATAATCAAAATATAATTAAAATGTTGTTACTGTTTCACTTTGTACTGTGCATAATGGCAATTGGTCCCTTTCCCGTCTATGTCTTCAACCAATCAGCGCACAAGCTTGTTCCTTCTGAGTCGGTTAAATTGTGACGGTGCTCAGCTGAGAGTTATGTAAACAGACACCAAAGCAAGAGCAAAAATCCAAGAAAAGGAAGTAAAATGAAATGTTTGTTATGACTTTATCTTTCAAAAGTCAGCTTTTAAACTGTCCCTTCCACTAACGCTAATTGATATCAAGTTGAATTACCTGCTTTTCCATGTTGACATTTTTCTTTCTTTCGTGGAGCTTTGTCACTTTTTGCTCTTCTGAAGTTTTTCAAGAAATTGCTTTCTAATGAAGAAAGTCATTTGTGTTTCCAGTAGAGTCCTACTGGAGGATATTGCAAACATTTTTACTTTTTTTTTTTTTTTTTTTTTAATGAAAATGAAGTTGTTAATTTTGTCATTTTGTTCATACACATATGGGCAGCAATGGAAAACATTTTACTCAGAAGAGATGGCTGTTGAAAACTGCACGTGCTTTTTATTTTTCTCTTTTTTTTGTAAACCTGGCTGTAATATGACCAACACTAGCAAGAAAAAGTACAAGATCAACAGAAGCAAGAATAGGATTCATTAAGAGAGAAGAAGGCTTTGCTGGCTGATGACACTCCAGAAGAAATTTAGCTGGGTTGCAGACAAAAAAATCATCAAGAAGATGTAAAAATGCCACGTCGACTCAACTTCATGGTCATTTTGGAGAAAAGTTTGGAGATGCAACAGGACTACACATGTTTGAAGCTCCTCATCAAAAATTACCTGATGTCCTGAAGTGTGACTGAATGGATCTTGTCCTTGACTACAGACCAGCGTGCTCAATCAGCGTGAGGCTAAAAGTGTCCCTACCAGCCTCACAACTGAAGACACCATCAGAAATAGCAGTCTGGAGTGATCTACTGAAAGGTAAATACTGTTTAACTGAAGTCACACTGGCACGCTAATCTGAAGACAGTTAAGCAGTTAACATTAGTTTCTCTTAAAGCAGAGGTTTCGAATTTAAACTCCTTAAGAAGAAACCACCTCAAGACATGTGTGTAGTTCATTGACAGGCTTTAATCTAACAGTTTTCTCTTGTACATGTACAGATCACAAACTGTCAACAAAAAGGTGCTTATTCAGCAAACAGCTTAATCAGTAATGCTTCCTGATTACACAAAGGCAGCCATACAGCCAACCAACAACAATATGTTTCACAAGCCTGAAAATGAGTCTTTTAGTTCTTGCACAGATTTCCACGCATCTCAAAGTGAAAGCTTCACAGGCCTGAACCATCAATTCAATGACTTAATTCGTTTAGCTGTACCACACATTCCTCCTGCTGCTAAAACCATCTGGAAAACATACAACTTCAAACAAACTTTGCTATGATGAAAACTGACTTCACAGCCAAATTCTGCTGTAGTTCCATTCATCTTTTTACTTCAGTGATGTTCTTTATATCTCCATCACTCACTGCTGCAGGTAACCAGGCCAAACTGTTTCTCAAAGTTTTCTGTTTGTGATTTTGTGTTTTAGATCGTCACATGGAGTTTTGGCATGAGCCATCAATATGGAGCTTCCCTGTCTTTCCCAGCCTTATAGATACATCCAAGGTGAATGACCTGTTGGCAGCATGCTGCTTAGTTTGTTTGCCTTGAGGTTTTTTGTTGTTTTTTTTTTGTTTTTTTTTTTGTTTTTTAGGGAACTAGACAGCCAGCCCAGAAACACTACTTACTTGAACAAATTATTACTATTTTATCAATGTACGAGGCCAGTAAATTGTTGTTTCTCAGATTTATGATGTCACCCGTCACTAGTTGGGGCTTTGGCAGGAAATTTTGGACAAAGAAAATAAGTGGTTGTAAACTCACATTAAACCACCTGATATCTCACAGGTGTGAAGTGGGGGGGGGGAATAAGAAAGCAAACCAACCATACATTTCAGGAATATTTAAAATAAACTTTTACCATTGAAGAAATTCACTATATCTTTTGGACACTGATTACTTTAAGAACCGTATTTAACCTCCTCCGTTACACAGACTGATTATATTTTAATGTTTTCAGAGTGTTTTTGTACTTTTTTCCCCCTCCTGCTTAAACAGCTAGAAAATTATTCACCAGCAATATTCCTTACACGAGTACATTAACTGTCTCTCTTTGTTAAAGACGTTGATGAAAAGTCCTGTCACCAGGGGGTGACTGCCCTGACCGCAAAAAATGATTTTTGGCCTTCTAGAAGTCTGATGAGTTCATGAGCTCAGTCACTCGCTTTGTGTTATACTTAATACTAAAAGGAGGATTATCCAGGAAATACCTGCATATATGTTTTATATGAGGGGTCAGATCCACCTGCTTACAAAAAACAGTACAAAAAACCAACCATTTGTACACATATTTACAAATGGCCTGCTGAATGGTGCATGGAGCATGTTCATTGGTTCATGGACCTCCCTGAACTAATGGCATTTATTGCAATTGTCATCTTGCGGGGGGTTAACAGGGTTCCATCTCTAAATGACTGCTGGTCAGCAAACCTGGGAAACCCACAGATAATTGGAACTATGGCACGAAACCGCTTCCAAGACATCACGCTAAAGCGTAGGTGTTGCATGGTTTTTTGTACTGGTTTTATCAATAAATCTCAGCAACAAAGGACATACACCCATGTGTGTTGATTTCTCCCTAAGATGGCAAACTGAAACACTCCAAGTTGGTGACTTTTGGAGATTTATTTCCCTGGATGATTGAGAATGCATCAAGATGAAACACAAAAGGAAGTGCACAGCTTTTAGCAGCTCCCCCACCCCCTCAATCACACACCCCCACTCCCCTCCCTCCAGAATTCCCAGGTAACAACCTAATATACATATGAATGACTAGCCAATTTAGCTTCCACTTGGCTGAAGCTAAAGCTTAGCTAAAAGCCTACCAGCCATTTGGCTGCTCTCCGGGTTTTATAGGTAGAAAAGCCAAATGGCTGCTCTCTGGGAGTTTAAGTGTAAAGACTGACCATTGAGGACTGAGATCTGGAAAGTTTTCTGTTCATGGCTTCAAAATGTTAATCTGAGCCACTTAATCATCACTTTTACCTTATGTAATGATCCTGTGTGATGTTGGAAAATACAGATTTGTTCCGTTTGGTCAGTCCTTAAAAAGCTGAAAGTCACAAACTGTGATCATCTAGGAGCTCTAATGAGGCAGGAATGGATCTCCATGAATCAGGATTTGACCCAGACACTGATGTCCATCATGCCACATAATTGATAATAATCAGTTTTATCATGTTTTTGTTTGTTTGTTTGTTTTTTCCAACAGGAAAGAGGAAATGAGGGGTGCATGTCCTTCGTGCACTGATGGAGATGTTAACGAGGCTAAGGAGAAACCTGAACACTTTACCCAGATGTTCAGGACATGAAGAAAGGGTGGCTGCTGCACAGAACCAGGATCGGGCAATCCACACTTGTTTTCTAAAGAGGATTTCTACCCAAAGTTGGGCAGATTTTCCCAAAGAAAATACTCCTGTGTCTCTACCAATGGATAAAAATGTTGTATTTTAAGTCTGTAAAATATTCTGTTTACTATTATAATGATGTGTATGCGTAGTTTTAAATCTTCTTTGATAATAGGCTTTTTAACAAAACTGGCTGATTTTAATGCTGTTAACTGTGCAGTTAAGTGATCATGCTCATTTAATCAAATTAAAACCTACTGATGTTCTGACCTTCATAGTCAATCTAGTATCTAGCTGTAGTAGTATGTTACAAGCAAAATGTATTTTAAGTATCACAATTACTCTTATAATCTCATACAATGTTGTGAATCAATGTTTGTTTCATTTGTACAGTCATTAGCAGCAGTCTTTAAGCAATTAGTTAGCAACTTGCAGTTATCTATAAAAAGAGATATTATGTAAAAATGCAAAAAAAATCTGAGCTAATAGACTCAACATTTAATATAGCGTCATGCACGCACCCATACATTACTTTTATTTCTGTAGAAATCTGTATTAGGACCTGTGTTTAACTGTATTTTAAATAAATTAACCTTAAAAAAAAGAATTCTTTGTTTACCTCAAACATTCAGGCGATCATACTTTATGATCGGATGATCAGGTTAAGAGCCTCGGATGACACAGAGGCTCTTAACCTGAGGAGAAGGGAAAACTGGAGTTATCGATGGTGGTAATTAAATGGGGGGGGAAATGATAGGTGAACAGATTCCTTAATAACAAACTACAAAAGAGAAAAGACAAACGTTGATGGGATGCTGTCATGCTTTATCAGAATAAGTCCATCTATTTTCCTCCAACTTTTTAAATTCAGGGTTGCAGCAGGGGTGGGGGTGTTGGAGTCTATCCTACGTGTTACACAGTCCACCCTGGACTTTCACACCTACACCCAGATCAGCTAACAAGCATGTCTGGATTGTTTGGGGAAGCTGGAGAGAACCCATTCATACACAGGGAGAACATACGAGCTCCTCACAGAAAGACCTCAGCCAACCGGCAGGTTCAAGCTCAAGAACTTCTTCCTATGAAAAGATAAAAAAAGATGCTAGCAATATCCCGTTAGCACTGCCTGAGTTTTTAATTCAACTAACCTCTGTACCACTGGGCTGGCCATGGTGGTAGGTCCTAGATTTAAATCTCCCTGCTGGCTGGTGTCTTTCTAGAAACGTATGTTCTCCGTGTGCTTGTATGTACTTCAGCTTCTTCCCACAGTCCAAAGACATGCATAGGTTAGGTTAACTGGCAATTCTAATTCTAAATTGGCTGTACATGTGAATGGTTTTCTGTCTACAGACTGGTGATCTGTCCAGACTGTACCCTGCCACTTTCTGTATGACAGCTGGGATACAGTGTTTTCCTGTTTTGTTTTGTTTTTTGGCGGGGCCACTGTGTTATACTGAAGTCTTTAAAACATAATGAGACCTGATGTGAGTAGAGGCACATTCATTCACATCCTTTTATCCAAACTGAGCAACAAAGTCACCACAGTTAAAATGAGCCACACCAATAGTGACTCGTTTAAACTGACTTTAAGTAGAAATATGTTCTAATTAAAGACATCTGATGTCTTTAATTAGTGCCTATAATGTAACTGTGTCCAGGAATATCGGCATTAGCACACAAGTGTCCAGAGACAGAGGGAAAGTTTTAATTGTAAGTACTTAAAAAGGAAGCAAACCTGGTTAAGAAAAAAGGAGTAAAATAATGAATCATCAAACACATCCATAAAACATGGGGTTAGCTACAGTGGTAACCATTGCACAGCCCTACTGTAGCATTTTCTTAGGTGGAAATGAAAACAAAAAATGAAGTTTCTTTTTTCTCATTTCATTTCTCATTGTATTTGTTCAAAAGTAAATGTTAAGCTTTGTAAACCTTTGACGACTTCACATGCTCCTGATCAAAGGCAAACCATCACAGCTCGTTGGTGTGTTCATCATCATCTTTAACCTCTTGCTTGAATGTCGCTCCCAAAAGAACAAATGTTTTCCTGACACGTATAAGACTGATAATTATACAAAATTGTCTTTCTAATGATCTTTGTGAAGTTATTGTCTGCTAGCGATAGCTTTGATAGTTTGTTTTTCCTATCTGAAGAACCTAATCTAAACTTTACAGGTGACTCAGGTAAAAAAAACGTGCCAGTGCTGCTGATGTCAGCCTCCATCTTTCCATCTTTAGTATGTTGGCGCTGCACATATGGTCATGGCAGCTTATTGTGGCGAGCAGAGCCGAGGCTGATGGCTTTACAGAAGCTTTGCGCTCCCTGGCAGAAAATGACTCTCAGGCTTTTGAACATTAAGACTCTATTTGGAAGTCTGACACAGCAGCTGGTCGCTGTAACGAGCCATCTCACCCACGATCACTTCTCAGGGTTTCTGACTTAAAGGGATTTCTCCCCCAGATTCCCATTTGGAAGGCAGACAGCTGCATCGTGCTGCTGAATGCAGAATGAGACGACAGGAAACCTCAGAATGATGACAAGATCTTTTTTTCCCTTTCAAATGAGAAAAGATTCATTATAAAACTGCAAGAGAGGAACTAAAGGGCAGCCGTGGTGTGTTTGGGCCGCTTTTCTATTGAATTTGAGCATTCAAAGTCCTTTTTTACTGCTAGCCTCATTTACTCATACATGTACTTTTAACTAAACACGCTTGCTATGTTGGATCGATGCACTGATGGATGCCTCACGGGCAACTTGGGATTCAGTATCTTGCCCAAGGATACTTCAACCTGCAGAATGGAGGAGCTGGGGATCAAATCACCAACCTTCCAATCAGTAGACAACTGAATCTACTTCTTGAGCCACATGTCATCCCTTGGAGCCCTCCAAGTTTCCTTGAAGTTTTCCTACCAAGGCCAGTGTCCTAACATATAATTCCCTAGTGACCTGATTTTGCATTACATCTTCAGATTATCTTCCATTTCTCTGAAATTTAACCTGGAAGTTTTTGCAAAATCTCAACAACACACCAAACAAACGGCACCAAAAACATTCTCCCAACTTTGCTTGACTTCAGTGGAGCAATAAATTTGGTAAACTCTACAAGCAGCTTTACTGGCTGGGATAATTTTGCATTTTTCACTTTTGTTGTACACATTTAGTGAAATCAGGACCTGAGCAAAACTGCATACCTCCATCAGGAGAGCAATCACATACTAAGCCTAATACTTTCTACCACCAGAGTCCTTGTGTGCTTCCTAACATGGATTATTTTCACTGTTTTAAAGTGAAAACCCTAAAATGCGTCATCTCATTAAAGCTTACAGAGGTTCCTTCATTAAGCTGAAGGAGTCCAGCACGTGTGGATGAATTTGTACCATCAGAAGCTTAAACAGCGAGTTGGGCTGAATGTAAAGCCTGAAGCTCGTCCACATATGGACCTCTTGTCACACATCTTTTTGTATCTCATGATTGGTAGCTAGAGGATGCTCCAACCCCCAACAAATGCTCCATTTCTGTCCATTCATTCTTTCTGTCACATCCATCCTCTTTATCCAAAGATGTCAAAACACGAAACAGTTTCTGCTCAGCAGTTCTTATTAATGTCTAATTTAAAAAACATCGAGCAGCATGTCTCCTGTAATGTCAGGGTAAAAACAAAAACAACTGAACAGAACTTCAGTGTTGATTTCTGCAGAAACACAGCTGTCCACTGGTGCTTCTGCACTTTGGCCAGCAGATGGTGCCCCTGCGCTGCTCCTCGTTCCACTGCGCTCCAAAAATAAAGAAGTGAAAAAAAAACATTCTGAGTCTTAAACATTCATAAAAGAAGCTGATAGCATAACAGGAAACTATAATAAAGAGAATAAATAATTAATGCACCTGAATATGTCTCAATTTAGAAATAGAGAGGAGAAAATAAAATAAGTACTTCTTTATTTCCACCTGTCCTTTTTAAATTATATGTATATTGTATAATATTTACTGTAATTCAAGCAATTTGATGACATTGACCATAAAAACAAGAATTCTTGTAAACGCTACAGAAATATAAGTTAAGACTCCTCTGTCCCCACAATTTAAATAAAACTATAACCAGCTGAGTCTCCCTGGTGACTGATTTTTAATATGCTCAACAACACCAGCTAAATCTAAGTTATTAATATGTTACGATGTCAGTTCAGCAGCAACAACAAAAACTCTTTTTTTCCAGATCTTCATGTGGCTGCTCATGAACTCAGGGTTATTTAGTAAAACCATGTGCATGCTGATGTCAAATTCAAGTAAAGAATTAGTTCTGCTCCTTAACCACGTGTGTCTATGTCAGTCTTGCTAGACCTGTTTTTACAGGCCTCAGCATAATAAATCAGATAAATCAGCGTTTGTGTAGACAGTTTACCTCTAACACACAATCTGACCTTTTGCAGTCAAACTGGCTCTACATAAAAATAAAAGCTGCCTTTACAGCTCCGTCATGTTGAGATTTGTATTACAGAAACATATTTTACTGCAGTTACATGCCTCTTCACAGTGTTCTCTGTTCATGTGAATGCGTGTGTGTGAGAATGCAAACGTGATCATCATTATGACACAGAATATGTTATTTAAAAGCTGAAATCACACATGGACTGCTCATTCTGTCACCTGAGATGCCTTCAGCATCAGCTTACACCTGTCCGTTCAGTATGGCTTTACATGCCGAGCACTGCTTTACAGACTGCAGCTTAAACTGAGCTGTCCATATTTTATTATCAGACCAACCAAGCTGGATTTGGCCTGCCTTACTTCGGATAAATGGGGTTTGCACCGTCACAAAAACAAATCTCTATAATTTAAATCATTAAACCTTTGGGCAAAGACTTGGTCTAAGATTCAGGGAGCTTTAGACTGGAAGGGTTAGGCGGCAGTGTTTCTCAAACTTTCTCCATCATGCTCCACACCACACTATGAACATCGCAATTTCTATCAATCACAACCGAAAAGATCCAAGTTGATATAACAGAAACTCCAAATGTCCCTGAAATGAAATAAAGTGAACGTATCTGAGTCGCATTTGAGCTCTGTTAGCTCTGAATGAGTTCCAGCAGCAGCAGATAAACAGACTGTTTGTTGTGGCTCAACGAGCCGCCGCTCATCTGGACTTTCACTCCTCTTCCTCTTCTTCTCTCAAATTGAACTTGAACTAACTGAGGACAGTTTGATATATTTATTTTGTTTGCTGCATTGCAAGATAACCAAAATAGGCTGATAATATTAGCCCCTGCTCTCCCACAACCAACCTTACAGTTAGCAAAGCATCATCTGGAGTCTTATAGATGTGTAATCTGCTTGAATTATTGACATCTTTTGGGATATTCTGCAGCCACAGCTGGCTTCCTGTCATTTAAAACCACAGCTGGAAGGAATCTTCCCTCCATGATCCTCAGAAGATTTTAAGATTTTCCAGGTTAAACCTGAGGAGATGCAGAACAAGCTTTTTATTTCCATGATCATCCTGTGAGCTTAAACACAAAGATGTCTTTTTTCTCTTTAGGTTTTGCCTTGAAGAACCCACATGCAAAATCGCCACCAGAGTCCATTTAAAAGACGGTCGTTTTTGGTTTATCTTAGCAAAAGTAGCTCATTTATAGAAACAGTGCAACAGAGTCTGTCAGATTTATCAGCTACACAAAACTTATATTCTTGAATGTCAATCAAATATTATTTTTCCTGTTCTTTAAGGACACAAACAAATGGGTTTCTTTAATATTTAACCCCAGAGGACGCAGCTTTATTCTCTGTGCTCTGGCATTCTTTGTTCAAGGCTTTTCATAGCTTGCTCAGCGTTTGCGGCCTCCTTAACAAAGAGCCACTAATGTGCTGATAGCACAGAGCACCAGATGTGTTTATCACTCCACTGTGTGCTTTACTTTGAATGACCTGCTCGTGGTTTTTAAGTGGAGGTCAGGAACGAGGCAGCAGGGAGTTTAGAGAAAGATAGATCTTTGTATGCAAAATGAGCTCTTTATTTGTGGCTGTTGAAACTTTTGACGAGTCCCATTTAGGGGGAAAAAATCCACTTTATTAGTTTTGTTCTCCAAATTAAAATGCATTGAAGCATTTTTTGATCTGAGAGCTCTGTGTAGATAAATCTACAGCGGTAACCTAAAACTTTGTGGTTCTTGACCTTTAGAGGACTTTCGTCTTCACTGGACGAATGAGCTGTCTAATGTCAAAGCTTCAATGACCTTAAAGAAAAAGCTGCATAAACTTTATAAATGTGTGGTCTCTGTCTCGTCTCTGACAGCCAACCTAGTCTCCATGAAAATACAACAAACCTGCCTGATTTACTTTTTATTTGATATGCGAGACTTAACCTATGTATTTTTCATCAGTCTGATATAAAATAATGATCATCTGCTGACTGATAGCCATGTACACGAAGTGAAGGGAGATGGGATGTGTCCACCATTCACACCTGAGATTCATTTCATTTTTACTTTCTTGTTTGTTTTGAAAAACATGATGTTGTAGGGTGAAATCATAGACTGTAATTAAAAGATGGACATAGCCACCGTGCCATGCTCCTTTTGGTTAGTAAAGTTAGCATAGCCTCAAACTGAGCACTTTTTAACCATCTTGGTGTTCGAAGTAACATGGCGAGGTGTGGACTGTGACCACATGGATCAGTTTACTCCAGGTAATCCATCTTTCTGGGGGGTTTTTTCATGTTCATAATCTACAAAATTAACTTTTATCCAATAAGGCCCAAAAGTAGAGGCCACAGAGCAAAGTAGCAAAGGCCTTTTTTCCTATTGGCTCGTCGACAACTCACCCCCTGCTGTTCAATGCAAAGAATGCAGGTATAAGACATGTTAATATGGATTTTACTATATACTGAAATAAAATGGTGATTTGAGGACCTAAACAATGTACTTTCTATGTAACCCTGAATTATTAGATAAATTGAATACAAATAGGCTAAGCATGATTTAAATTGGTGGCTGTGGTGTTAAAATGTGTTTGTGGGAGCAAGAGCTGTGGAGAAAAGATCTGCCAGAAAAATAGTTACTGGTTAGTAGTACAGGTCTTTGTTTGCATGGATTACCTTTGACTCCACCCTGTGTGTAATTCTTTTACCAAGTTATTAAACTTTTCTTTTAGTGATTTTCTGTAAAATCAGGTTCCTGAAAAAGAGATTTTCAAACTTTAGAAGTTGTCTATGTGGTTAAATAAAAGCTATCTAGTAAAAGTTCTGAAATGCTGTGAAACTTTAATCTGGGAGCCTTCGCCACTGATTTGTTGCTCCTCCATGCTCAGACTTCGGTATGATCCTTTGCCAGCTATGTTCAGCTCCTCGTGTACCTGGCGGTCTCTGGAGGAAAAGGCACAGCTAAAATAATCTTTAGACATAATCCTTAAAAACTGTTGACCATGAGCGAGCAAAGCATTCACATTTTTACTTTGAAATGATTCAAAACTAGAAACAAAGGGCTGAAAACAGAGTTGGACTCTCCCTGCTGCCCAATATTTGTGCACCTTGTGTATCGAGAAAGCTTTAATAATCTCCAATAAAACATTTCAGGGAGCGTTTGGTGATGGGTGGCCCGCCCCTTTGGCTTAAAGCAATTAATTCAGCTTTCTGACATCAAACTCTGGGCTCAGCGTGACAGCTTGGAGCTCAAATAAAAAAATAAAAAAGCCAAGTTCTCCTGGGAACAGAGTAAAGATGGCAGGCTCTTTTCTCCACTGTTTGCTCAGTGGCTCTGAGAGCAATCTTCCCCCAGCCTGAATGAAATGCGAGGGCACAAACAATGTGCCGGAGTAGAGAAAGGGCCGGCGGGGAATGAACAGTTTGGAGTATTTGCTTAGTGGAGGAGCCGCCACAAAGGCAGAGCCACAGCGTTCCCATGAATCAAGGCGCCGTCTCAGGCGCCTTTTTGTTGCGGCGGGTCTCCGTCGCCAGCTATTAAACAGCACTACATATAACTGGTTTCATGTCACTTAAAGCCTTTTCTCAGTGAAACTGTACCATCAGGTGACCTGCTCTTGCTTACTTTATCAGGCTGGTCGGCATCCAGGCGGTTGGCTGAGCTCTGCTCTGCACGTGGCACCGCAGTTCAGCTCTAAATATTCGTTTCTCATCGAGTGTTTTCGCACTTCAAAGTTGTGAGAATGAAGATGACGTTTAGACCAATAACTCTGACGTTTAGCCATAGTTGACCGTTGCCCTGCCAATTTCCATCCCCAACCCAAACGCCCAGACTCGGAGCTCTCTGGGTGGCCGTGCTGGAGGTCTGAAAGGCACCCAGATTGACGCTTAAGCTCTTTTTCGCCTTAAGAAAGCGTCATTGTAGATCTCCATGAATGGCAAACTGCTGTTTATCTAAGATGGACCCTTTTTTTCAAAGACGTTCCACCAACACAAGACCACAAATTCACAGTTCTCATCAGAGCAGGCGACTATTTTCATACTGAGATCAAAGATGAGAAATGGCCCTTTAAAGCAGCACTTGGCAAAACTTTACGGACAGCATCCAGCAGTCTGACCTGAGTGTCTGGCTTCAGGAGAGCTTGGGCAGCTGAAACTAACTCAAGGCCAGTTCATATGTGAACATATCCTCTGAGTTTATTTAAATCTGATCAATAAATCTGATTTCTCCTTCCCCTTTGAGTCATTCTGCAGAGCTGAAACAAACAAAATGTAATAAAGACAAATAATTTTTGATAAATTTGATTTCAGTTGTTCCTAAACATTGGAAACAAGCTTAACAAATCGATGCAAATAAACTACAGTCCATCTTTGTAACTCTGCCATATAAACTTCTCAAAGAGGGAAGAATGCCTTCATGAACCTCGTGATTAACATTAAAAAATGTTGTTTTTTTTTATATTTTAGTATATTTCAATTTTTAAATATACTCTCTTAGCCATCTATAGCTGGTGACAGGAGACAGTGGGTGTCTCTCATTCCTGTTATCATCTCGTACTCTGACTGTCATGGGAGGTTTTGGTAAAGCAGATCACCTGAACATTTAAGCCTTTAAAGACTGGCCTACATGTTCAAACACCTTCCACCTTCTTCACACTTCTTTGCCATTGTTTACAACATTTGGATGGTGGCGGGTGGACTCCTAAGTTTGCACCCACAGACACAGATTCCTCCTAATTAGTCCAAAGTAACAGTTTAATAAAACATCAAAGCTGAACCAAAAACTTTTTGATATTCATTACTGCACCACACGCACATTATCTGTCACATAATTATGTTAAAATGTTCCAATAGGCACTGGAAGAAATATACTCCAGTGTTGATGTCTATCAATCCAAGCAGCCATGATCCCAAAATTTTAAGCCTGTTGGGCTGAAAAAGAAGCTGCCCACGGAGACCCAGAAATATGCTACATTTTGTTTTTGTTTCGTTTTTATAGCAGGCTGTAAACGTGTTTATTTGACATTTTGACACAGGCGTCTGTGGGGAATGACTCGCAAGTCACTGTTGGAGCCAGCGTAAAGCGGACATTGGAGGAACTGCACTACACCCCTGATTCTAGTACTGAACTGAAGTCATTTGCACATTTAGAAACAGATGTTTCAGAGGCTGAAACAATAGATGATAGTTCAAAATAAAACACATAAAATAAATAAGCCAAGTAAAAAAATATCCAAAAATAAAATAACAAAGTCTGTTTTAAACTGCAAAGAAGAAACGTGGGTTTTCTGTTGTTGAAGCTTCTGCAGGAAGCATAAATTGGCCTGCAGCTCTCTGTGTTTTCACGCAGCATTTGGAGCACTTCCTGTAACGTCTTTCACTCTTGTATGTGCTTTGTCCTGGAAGGCCACCGCATACATCGCATCAGATCACAGTCAACATGACAGCTTTGGGCTTTTGACCCCTGAAGCCAACATGAGACCCTGCAGATCCTCGTCGCCTATGTTGAGCCGCTGAGCAAAGCAGAGCAAAGATCACGATTAACCGTCTTAAAAACCTGCTGCCTTTTGTAGACGGACGCAGCCTCGGGTGATCCGGCTGTTGCCGTGCTCTCTGCTGAGGCGAGAGGAACCCGCCGAGCAAATACAGGTGGCTGGAAGTCAGGGACGGTGGACAAAATTGAGATCTGTCTTTTCTTGTTGAAAAGTGTCCTTTGTTTCTTCAAGTCCTTTATTTGACACTTCACTCCTGCAATCCTGGTTTTATTCGCACATTTGGTGTGTGGCACCCATTTAAAGTATGTTTTTCAAAAACTCAGCTTCCACGCTGCGCTCCCTTTTCAAACCTGAAAGCTTGGTCCACCTTTTATATACAGTCTATTTGCGCTCTCGTTCACTTTTGGTCCGACACCTAATGTGATATCGCCATCTTAGTGTTGTTCCATCAGAGCAACTAACTGTGATGTGATGTCACAGACTCATGCTCTGCAGCAGGACTTTCTGTTTAGTTTTACACCTTTAGCTTTTGTTGTTTTTCTTTCATTTTGCCAGTTAAATCTCATTTTTCTTTCGCGCTTTAGCCCACCCCTGCATACTTCTGGTCTGCACCACCACTTGTGACAAGTTGTCAGAAAGGTTTGGCTTTTAGACTTTCTGGCAGAAACATTTTCAATCAGAAAAACTTTCAGAAGTCAGGTGTGCTGAAATAAGCAGTACAAGGAGCAGATTGTGGTGGATAAATAGCTCCATTTCACACAGAAGACTGAGGTTTGTGTCCTGTGTAAAGCCAGAAGTCAGTGCTTATTATTTCTAGACCTGGTTTACTTATATAATTATTTTAATATGTAATATTTTCAGTTGCAGTTTGGTTTGATTTGTTATGGATTGTAAAGGTTAAAGTCTCATATGCTTGGGGAAGATTATGCCAAACACAGTGCATCTGCTGCATTGCCTATTTTGCCTCCATCTCCACATTTTACCGGTTTTCAAAGTTTCATACACAGAGATATCAGATTGTGCATTAAGTGAGGGAATTTTCACCGTTTTTAATTGATATCTAACAACAACTGACACCACACGACCTCACACTGACCGCCAGCAGCACAGCATCATGTCCCTCCACCTCACATGCTCAGACACCCTTAATAAACCAAATAAATCTGTCCCCGAACTTTTAGAAGAGACGTGTCTGCTGGTCTTCACCCCGTCTGTAGTGTTTTTCTCCTGAGTGTGTTTTGGAAGCCGGTCGCAGGCCCGATAAAGCTGAGCGCAAATATGAGGAAGATGTGGAGGTTTGCTCAGTGTACACATGCTCAGACAACAGCAGAAGAGGCTCGGCCGAGAAGCAGCGGTCCGAGGAGGCAAAGGAGACAAAGAGATGAAACCAGGCTCTGAATTTGGGCAAATGAACCCAAACTCAGAAACAAAGAAGCAGCACACGAGTCTTTAAATTTCCCTCCAGATCGCCATCAACGCTGAAAACTGTCAGGATGTAGAGGAATGACTTCTGCAGGAGTGCTTTGTAGGACTGTAAAAAGAAGATAAATGGATTTAAAGGGACCACAAAAAAAAACAAATATTAAACAATTTTGTTCTGAAACAAGGTGTTGTTAAATGAAGTTAAGGGGTTTTTCACAAGAGCTAATCCCTTTTAGTGGATTAACAGCCTTAAAGTGCTGCAAACGGACTCGACACACTCTAAGAAATCAGATACTGTATATAAAAGATGCACATGCCTGTGACCACTGATTTGTGGATGTTTTGGTCATTACCCTTTTTTTTCTTTTTTCTGAGCCAGAGGTGGAGTGCTAAATACTTAAAAGGTCTGTACCTCACAGAAAGCCATAAATTAATACAGTACTGTGCAAAAGTGCTGAGCCACCCTTCACATCTTTACATTTTAGAGGAAAAATGGGAAATATGGGCAGCGATTCATTGAAACATTTTTCTATCCAGGTATGCTTTTACTGCATTGGCAGTGTGTTTGGGATGGTTGTCATGCTGAAAAATTAAACTGTTGCCAATCACATGTTTTCCAGATAGTATTGCACATAACTGCACATTTCTGTGTTCATAGTTCCAGAAGTTTTGACTTGATCTTCCACACTGCCGACTGAAATACAGCTCAAATCGTCACAGAGCCTCTACTTTTTTTTTCCAGATGACTACAGACTCTCACTGGTGGATCTCTTTCCCGACCTCCTCCTTTTCCTGTGGGTACAAAAATATATTTTTTATTCTGTCAAACTGAGTCAGCTTTGAGATTTCTCATTATGTTATCTCAGTTATGTGTCTGAAGATGCATTTTAAATTATTTAATATTCTTTGTTAAGTTTTCTGCTATGTGTTGACACAAGACTGGTTGGTCCAGTGAGTTTGGTGCCTTTGTTACGCTTGAATGATTCACAGGTCAGTGTTAAGTGGCTTAACAAACAAAAGCATTGATCTGAAAGGTACGAGGACTAGAATGAAAATGAGTGAAGAAGCAGCCTGACAGAGAAAATCTTTCACTGACCTTCAGAAAACCTGAAGAACTCTTCCTCCAAACCGCTTTTACAAAATTACAAGAAAGATTGGCTCCTCGGAAACTAAATATAAAGAAATAGGGGCTGGCTCAAGACATTTCTGTTATTTCATTAATTCATGGAGGTAAGGTCTAACAGATACTGGCAGGTGACAGGCAGCTGTCACCTGTCCGTCAATGTGAACACAATCCCTCCCAGCAAATACTGTCCCATAGATTTGTTTGTCAAAAGCAGAAGCTTAAAATATTTGAAAATAAAGGTCAAATGATTTTATTCATTAAATATTTGCTATTTTTTGTAAATGAGTGTAATATTTGGTACCAAAAAAGCCCCTGCATTTATGTCTTGGAGCGTTTGCTCAGGACTGTAGGAATAATTGTGCATACAGAGCTTACGTTAGGCCATCCCTTATATGTATGCATGTGTGTGTATGGGTGG
Organism: Maylandia zebra; assembly: GCF_041146795.1. NCBI lineage: Eukaryota > Metazoa > Chordata > Actinopteri > Cichliformes > Cichlidae > Maylandia > Maylandia zebra. Next base: position 23,896,993 of record NC_135181.1, on the reverse strand, counting down.
TAAATGCTCCTTGTCCAAACACAGCATCGCTGGCTAAGCTCTGACCTCGAGGCGCTCGGCATGCAGCCTTCCCATTATTCCTGGTCAGAAAGAGGTCATTATTATTCATAACGCGCTGATTGCTTTTCTTACGCAAACAGAGATGCTCAGCAAGGCGGCGAGTCTGATGAAGCCCCTCATCACATCCCATAACACCTCATCACACCTCAGCAGCAGCCTTTGTTTATGAGAAGTGACCATCGTTTTCCCTTTAAATTTCCAGTGACGCTGAATTTCCATTTGGATCTGCATGTTTTTCCTTTACCTTTTCTGCCATCAGGGAAAAAACAACCTTTGACATCTGCAGATTAAATCTGACCCTAAGCTTTCGATACAACTTTTCATTGTGGAATTATTGTGATTAGATGTCAAGAAAAGACTTCCAGTCAACAGTTTATTCAGCATCCAGTTGTTTTCTGGGTTGTTATTTGGTGAGTTTGAGAATAAGATTGTGGTTTTGGTTTCAAGCACATCAAAGTGGACATATTCTGCTCATTTGCACCTTTAAAATCATGCAAAGCTGCCCCTGTAAAGCTCAAAATAATCCTTCCTATCTTATACTTGGCCTTGGTGCTGCCCCTTAGTTGATCCTGTCTCTTTTAGCTCCTCCCCTTTTGAACTAATTCTGATCTGATTGGCTGCCCCTCACTAACAGCGCTGTTAAAAATCAGGTGGGCGGGACTTTTGTGCTCACAGTTGTGTATCTGAGCTGATATCGTTCAAGCCAAGAATACAAAACAGATAATAATGGATTGGATTTATATAGCGCTTTTCAATACCACCATTCATTCACACACTGGTGGAGGCAAGCTACAGTTGTAGCCACAGGTGCCCTAGGGCAGACTGACAGAAGCGAGGCTGCCATATCGCGCCATCGGCCCCTCTGGCCAACAGTAGGCAAGTAGGGTAAAGTGTCTTGCCCAAGGACACAACGACCAGGACAGAGAGCCCAGGGATCGAACCGGCGACCTTCCGGTTACAGATGCGATTCCCAACCCCCTGAGCCAAGATCGCCCCAGATATTGATTACTGCAGTTATTTATAGATTATTGATTAATTTATGGATTAATAAAAAGAATCCCAGTCTGGATGTTTACAGGTTTACTGGATTAATTCATCTCCCTGATCCATAGTCTTAATTAAAGAGTTTGTGTTCTTCATGTTAATTTATTGGTGGTTTTGGGGAGGGTATTTTTCATGGCGTAGCTTTGCACACACCTTAAAAATGTTACACCTAAACACTGTTTTTCTCTCCTTTGTGCTTCACTGATGATGCTTTAAAGATTCATATTAAAGTTTTACGACCAGATACTGAAGCTGAAACTGTGTCACCAGAAATGTAAAGAGCTTTGTCTTAAAAATGAAACTTCACGCAGGATCAGCAGGCACCAATCCCGTGTGAAGTTAATAAGCAACCTGCAGTGTCTGTAGACGGCTTTTCTCCTAAACCTTTGCAGACAGCTCATGAAAACCTCGCCGGTGTCGTTTCACTCTTTTCTTCTGACACCTCCACCTTCAGAGACAGCCTGGTGTGTCCCTCTTCCAGCACACAACCTGTGTTTTACAATCAGAGTCGATATGATTGGCCCAGAGGTGCGGCAAGCTATTTTTTTTAAAGACTAACCTATATTGCTCAGGTCAGCTTTGTTTGATTTCGCAACAACTAAACTCTTACAGCAGGTAGAGGCAGGCACCAGTCACACCGGCGCACAATTAAACAAACACACTGATTTCCGTGTCAAATATTCAATGCACACGGATGGAGTCTTGACCTTGTTTGAAGCTGTAAGTCATGCAAAATGGCCCGCTTTAGTCTTTGAAGATATTGTTTACTCATGGCTTTGTGCACAGAGTGAAGCTGCAGGATTTTAAACTGTAAATGAACCACATTCATACGGAGCTTTTAAAGAGCTTTCAGTCACAGATTCAATCGGTTCTTTAAAAATACTTGGAGCTGTTTTCAGACTTCTTTTTTTTTTTTTTTTGCCACAGTCCATTTCTAATCATTGCCAATAAGAAAAGGATCCAGATTAATTTTTTAATAAAATAAAAAAAATTCATTACACAAAAAGCAAAGTTTGTTATATTTCTGTTCATTAATTACATTTATTAGCCACAGCTTCACTCCACATGTTTCCCTGGATGTCTGCAGTGGCTCGATGCCCACCAGAGACGCAGCTCTCGGAAACAGATAGCCTATCATTTGAAAAGACTATAGGTGACTACAAAAGGAAGCTTTGGTGCAGCAGGACAAGTGGTACAAATGTGCTTTGGGGGTTTCGTCCAAAATGAAAGCTACAACAGTTCTAGTTAATCTATTAGACAGAAGACTGAGTTCCTCTTGTGTACATTCTTATTTCTGAAGTATTCGGCTGGTAAAATAAACCTTGGAGGACACCGCCATGGGCTCTTTATCCAAACTATCTATAAAAACAATTGAAAAGACCACTAAAACTGATGAACTGACTCATCCTGATGCTTGTAACTCATAAATGATATAAAGCATACATCACACCCCGCACACCACAGCGTCTTTATTTGGAGATGGCGAAGCATCGTTCTGCATATATTTTCATATTAATGAGGGAAAACGGATCTCCTTCTCTTTGCAAGCTAAGTTCAAATTGATATGAGTATAAAGTACACAGAGACAAAATGCTGAAATTAAAAAAAATAAAAAGGATAATTAATGTGCTGACTGGAAGAAAATTGTTTTTTTTTTTCTAAAAGGAACTCGATAACTAAAGAAGAAAATGTACACAGTCTACAGGGTTGGGTTTGTTTGTTTGTTTTGTTGTTTGTTTGTGGAGATGATCCATTTACACTGCGGAGCGTCCTTCTGCATCAGCTGAAATATTACTGAAGCTCTGTTACTGTCAGCAAACTCGTCCTTTTGTGGCTTTTGGAGTGTTTGGACAGTAAAATCAGACCATAGAGACATTGAGGAATATTTTCCATATTTTTACAACATTTAATAAACTGATTAAAATTGTTGATCAAGAAAATAATCAGCACTGGTTTCTTGTTTGTGTTCTATTTTTTGGCTGGAGTTCTGGAACCTGGGTTAGGGTTAAATTTCATAAACTCGGGTGATTTATTAATTACCAAAACAGCTGCAGCCTGGTTTCCAGTGAGTATGAATGTGAATATATGTGACCAATGATACCGCAATAATATTCATTTTTAATGGATTTTATTATGTTGTTTGTGCTATGTACAGAAGATAAACAATTAAAAACGAAAAGAAAATGTCAAACAGAAGATTTAGATCTCAGTGGAGATGCAGGGAACACCTAGAAAATTTAAAAAAAGAAGAAGCTGAGTTTTTATAAGCACAACAACAGTAAACAATAACAACAACAACGTCTCCAATATGTGAAGGTCTTTTCCTTACACAGGGTTTTTCCCAAAAAACATCTAAAGGTTTATTAGAACATTTTTTTTAAGTAAAAATGACTTATTTTTCTAATCTTGTTAGTTTGCTTACTAATTTTAGGAAGAAGTCACCTGACCTTTTTGTTGTCAGTCTGCCTCAATTTGCATTACACCTCCAAACCCTAATCCTAAACCTCGGGGTTATTGTATAGTTTTTTTATTAGAGTCAGTTGGATCTTTTTTTCCTTGATTGCCAAAACCTTGTGACATAATTTTAAACACTCTGATGTGTAATTTGGGGTTAGGATAATTGAGACATCACAGGGTTAAATTCCAGGAGTTTATACATGAAAACAAATGACTTCACCATTTGAGCGGGTGTGATGTGCACATTAAAACAGATTATTACCCAAACAAAAGACAAAACATCATCCTGATATTAAACAGAGCTGAACTGGCTCTTTACACTCTGCCTCTCACATCAGGAGCGAAGCAAACATGACAGAGGACCGCAGAGTGAAGCGTGAATATGTGTGTTGGCTCAGCAGGAACAATAGGAAACAAGATTATTTAAAGACAGTAGAGGAGCCTCCCTCTCTACGCACACCATACAAACAAGCTGAAAATGTGCAAAGTGATGCATAAAAATTCACCAGAATACAGAAAATGAAAAACCCTCACTGAATGTCGTCACTCCTACTCTGCCATATGTTTTCACATCAGTGCTTAACCTGTTGTAGTTTTTTAAATTTCATGTATAAACATGTGCGTTCAATTTATTTAAAGCATTCGGCTTATTTGAGCCAGAATGTCTTTGTGCTGAATAACTGTTTTCTTGACTGTGACCATGTGACCCGTGCAGCCTGTTATCTGCAGTTCAACATCACTTCTGTGTGACATTAATGTGCTTTAAGAGGAGAGCTTGTCACCTTTTCATGGGCTATTGTTCCAGTTGTTATCTGCTTTTATGTTATCTGTGACCCTGCGGGTGTCAATCAAGCCATTTAGTGCTAATGCTGCCTCAGAGTTTACTCACAGTCTTTATCTCAGTAACACGTTTTGCACCTTTAAGGATACTGCAGCTCAGCTCCCCCTCTGTGGTATTCCTGTTAGGCAGAAGATATTTGTATCCTTTATAATTTAGTGTCTTGATATACAAAAACTGACATAAAAAAGTTGCATTAATTTAATAAACACCTCAAAAGTATTTATTGATTTACTTCTAAAAGCAGACTTTAATAGATTTACTTTGATCACTTTAACTTTTTAAAAATTATTTATGCATTAGTGTTTAAATCTACTGTACTTTTTTTGCATTAAATTAAACATTTTATTTTATTCTGTTTCATTTTTAGGCTAATGCGTAGTTTTCTGTTTGAGTTTAATATTCTGCTTGTGCTTGTCTGTAAAGCGTGTTTAATTATATAGGTTATTTGGAGATGGGCTGGCATTTGTGCAGATTTTTTTCTAGTATTATTGACTCCTTAATGCTTTATATGCCTCACATCTGAACCTGAAGCTTCCTTAGAGAAACCAAACATAACCTCAGACGCATGTGTTTGTATTGTAGGAAGAAGCCGAAGAACACAGAGAAGAAGAAAGGGAGAACAAAGACCCGAGGAAGATTTGACGGTGTAGAATTGATATTTCACCTAATTTGGTTTTGTATTTGGACAAACACGGGCTACATCCTGACATTCCACCTTAAAAATTAAGAAAAAATATGCATATTTTACTGCTTGGGAAAGTGTGCATCATTTTAGTCCTCAAAAAGGTGCACATAATCACCTTGAGGTCCAATAATCTAACCGAAAACAATTATTAAAATCATTTTGGTCACACTCCAGTTTTATATCTGTAAATACATAATAATTGTATTTTACCAAAAAGCAAAACAACCTGAAATCTTTCTCTTCTTTAACTCTGGAGCTACAAAAGGACAAATCATTCCCACTCATACTTTTTGGAATTAAAAGAAGCTCCACTGTGAATCTTTACTTTTAATTTTCACACCTGTGTAGCCATGCTGGCATCACCACTCCTGAAACAGCAGCACATTTTAGAGAAAACCTAAGATGTTACACACCCCTGAGGAGTACATTTGTGTATGTTATATTTGCTGGTATGCTGGGATCATCTGTTACAGACTTCTGAGCACAAATGTTTGATGAGCCAGAGCCAACATCTTCAGGAAGACACTCATGTGAAACAAGAATCTCGAGAATCTTTTTTTACCTTTCAAAACGACTTTGTCTGCCAAAGCAGGAACACTGAGATCCTGCTTTGTCTTCCAGAACCTGTAGAACATTCATTTATTCTCAATTTTATGTAAATACTGAGATTTTTAAATAATATTTTTGGACTAATGATGAAGAATTATGCAATTGTAAGTCATAAATGGAGAATTGTGGAAAAATATACAACCTCATTGCAGGAAAATATAAATGCATGTGTGCAGGCCTCCACTAGCATTTACAAAGGATCTTCCAGGATGTTGTGAGCTCCTAATATTCTCCACATAAATGTTCCTTAAAGAGTCCTCAAAGTGAGAAAGATGGATTCATATGGAGAGGTTTTCCTAAAGTCATCCTCAGAATAGCTTGAAAGTATCTGATGTTACATGGGTGGGAGGTTTTTAAAAATTCTGTTGAATAGAGTCCTGGCACACCTCTGGTCTCCTTCCTCTCTGTTAATTGTGTTATTCTGTTGTGCTTAGATATATGTATACACACAAAGAAGTCAAATTTAAGGGAAAACAAACCTTATAAGTAATTTTTTTGGCTGCTTGAGTGGGCCCCGTTGTCCTGTCCGGTTTAACCTTTGTGAACTTTCAGCTGAATAAAAACGACACAACAAAGATTTCATATGAAGCTTTTTATCAGATGGATGAAAAACAGGGGAATTGCCCTTTATCACATTTACAAATGTACAGATCAGAGTTTTTGCAGTGGGGACTCCGGCGGGCCTCAGGAGGAGTTCATTATGGGCCTGCCGTACACGCCGTGATAGTACCCGCTGTCGCTGTGCACGGGCTCCAGGCCGGGTTTGGCCGCCATCAGAGCCCCGGACACCGGGCAGCCGTAACCTCCGTACTGCACCACCGGCTCCAGCTTGTGGTGCTGCGGCTCCGACATGAGGTTGTTGATGGAGAATGGGTGGTTGAAGGAGTAGTGGGTGTGGTAGGGGTCCGTTTTCAGGTGCGCGGCCTCGTGCAGCAGCAGCGGGTGCGGGTGGTGCGAGAGCAGGTGCTGCGTGTGTGTGGGCGGGGAGGGCACGCGCACGGGGCTTGAGGCTGGCGGTTCTCCTCGGTGGGGTTTGAGGTCGGCGCCCTTTCCGTCAGATGACTGAGGTGACGATGAGGAGGAGGAGGGCGGGGAGTCCGAGCCTCTGCCTGGCGCTCCGGCCTCACAGCCCGGCTCGCTGTCCGCCTTCTTCCCGCACTTAAAGCGCTTCTGCCGCCGCAGGTAGCAGCCGTTCTCGAACATGTTCCCGGAATCCGGGTGCAGCGTCCAGAACGAGCCCTTCCCCGGCTTGTCAGGCGCGCGCGGCACCTTGATGAAGCAGTCGTTGAAGGAGAGCGAGTGGCGGATGGAGTTCTGCCAGCGCTGCTGGTTCTGACGGTAGAACGGGAACAGGTCCATGATCCACTGGTAGATCTCGTTGAGCGTCAGCATCTTGCTGCCGGACTGCTGGATCGCCATGGTGATCAGGGAGATGTACGAGTACGGCGGCTTGGCGTGCGTGTAGCTGCGCCGGTAGGCCTTGGACTCCCGTGGTCTGATGGCGCAGGCCTGCCCGTACACCTGGCTCATCACCGGCACGTTCCCGTACGGCGGCGGGCTCATGGGGCTCATACTGGGCGGCAGCGCGGCGGCCCCGGCGCTCTGCGTCATTCCGGAGGCCACCGAAGAGCCGCTCACCCCCACCGGGTGGCTCACGTAATGCGCGTTCATGTGGCCGGTGGCCGTCATGCCAGGCGTGCCCATGTAGGTGCTCATGGAGTTCATGTTGGCCGCTGGGGGGTAACACTGCGACACAGAGAAAGCCAATTAACATTAATTAATGCACGAGGACACACACACACACACACACACACACACACACACACACACACACACACTGAGTTTAATCCCTAAATAATTTAATTTAATTTAAAGTTAACAGCCTGATAATGTCGCATAAATACACAATAATAAACCCAGCGGATTTATTTCAGCCTGACACAAAGATCAGAGTCAGAAAAGACCAAAACAGGCCAAAAAAGAGCGGAATAATTCGTTCTTGATCCGTGCTACGATCTGTCACTGATCGTAAAGTCTAAAAATAGTGAAATGAGTGAAAAAAGGAGGCTGGAAACTTGAAAAATACACATAAAAACTCAAATAAAGCGTCACAGGCGCAGAGATAAAAATACACCAAAGCTTCTGATTAGTTTCAAATAACTGATCGGAAGTTATTTAAAACAGTGAAAACTGCTCACCACGAGATTCTGATTATTATAATAAAGACTAAGACTAACTTTCTGTTTGATTTTCCAATCACCCAGTTTAACAGTATCCATGTTTTTAGGGTTTCTAATACACCTGTATTCCTCTGTCTAATTCATCCATAACTCCTTTTATTAAAGATGTTAAATGAGCTGTATTTGCTATAATCCGAGTCCGTCCATGTCTTTAAATCTATAAGCACGCACATCCTTGTAAAGGCTGCTTTCACTCTGTGGTTTTCTTGTTGAAGGTGAAGTCCAAATCTTCCACTTTACCTGTCTGTGACGTCTTTATACTTTATTTTTATTTATTTTTTTAAAATAGACCCGAGCTCACGCGCAGGGTGTGGGGACTACTGGTGATGTTAAATAAATCACTAATGCAACTTTTAGAGGGGACAGTTTTATTTGAATAGAACAAAATTATCACGAGAACTACAATTTTTAAAAAGAAGGTTTTTCACTTTAGATGTATAAACATTTTATTCAGCAAAAACGTCCAAGGAAATTATTTTTCTAACTAGAATAAAATCTTTTTTTGTCTTTTTGTTTTTAAAAAAATACATTTTTAGATAAATATTCCACATTTATTTTTCTTATTTTATTCTCTTGTTAACTGATTTTAACGCTTTTGTTTTATTAACCCAAATTCTTTGTGAATTAAAATCAGTTACACAGAGTTTTAACAGGAAGTCAAAGCGCTTGTTAAAATCTGTCCCTCAAGAATGAAAAGCTTGTGTGAAATTTCGTAAATCCTGCAGAAAAATAAAGGTGACGTTTAATCGCGTAAAAACGTACATTTTGTTGCCCGTGTGTGTCCTCGCTGGCAGCTGCAGCCATTTTTCTATTGCTCGGTGTTTGTTTTGCAGTTATGATCGAATTTAAAGCAGGTATCGTTTTTAAGTGTTACACAGTTTAGATTATTTGACACAGCCGAGTACTGAAGGTCAAACAGCCTTCCGATTTTCGCTTTAATTACCTGGATTTCTAAGAACAAACTAGATCCCAGTTTAACAAATTCTACTGCAAATATTTACTTAGTTTACTTAAAATGAAAAACATGGCTCCTTGTTTTTACTTGAAATCCAGCCGAAAAGTGGCTCCTTTGACAAACTTAACATGCTCTAAAACGACTTTAAAAACTCTTTAATCTCTAATTTTATTAAACTAAACTTTAGCCTACACTCAGTAATACTAATAACTGGTTATACTTTTATATGAAACATTCAAACTGTGCGTAAACGTCTGGGGTAAATTGTGTAGGCTCGGTACAGCTGAGCCTCTCAGATTCCAGCTCAGATCCTGTAAGTGACCCTCAGTTATCGTTTTTCCATCACTGAGATTTTCCGGCCCGTGATCGGGTTTTATCTGCCTCCTCTGGGAAACCTCTGCCTCTGATCGATATTTAACCAATAAGCCAACGTCCCCACTGACTGATAACACCCACGGGTGAAATTCACGGACCTCGGGCTCTGCGTAGTAGTAGCTGCTGCTCCAGTCCGGATGCTCGTGTCCCTCCATTTTAACGGCGCTCAGCATCGTGCACGCTCCAGCTCCAGATTCATCCAAACAGCTCCACGCAAGGCTGGAAAACAACCACGTGAACCTGTCCTCAGCTGGCAGCCGGTACCGGGCCGCTGAATCCCCCCTGTCTGTTTATGACCGGAGCTGCTGCCTCTCACCTGTGCACGCACTGTGGCCGACGGACGGTTTGTGCGCACTGAGCGTCTGCGACACCTGCTGCTCGCTGCTGCGCAGCCGCTGTCCAATCAGCCGCCTGCATCCCAGGGCCGGGTAATAAACACCCCGAGGGGGGTTGGTACGTATGCTCAGCTGGCCCCTGTAGGAGGCTCACAGCAGATTCAGGTTTAATTTTGACTCTCAAAAAATTATTAAAAGTGAAAAGAATTAAAGAAAAATGGCACCAAATCTGCCGCACAGTCAAGCAACGAAATGGACAGAATCAGATCCACAGATTCGATAGCTTTAAAGATTTTTCTTACCTCCTGTAACTCATTTCATGCATCAAAATGATCACTATTACACCTTTTTTCTGTTTTACACCTATGTGTGTTTTCTTTTTCAGTCTCATCTTCAACTTTTGTTTGGTTACATTTTGCCATAAAATTAGTTTGTGTTACGTTCTGTATTTTTATTTTTTTGTAAACATTTCAAATTTCATTTAAAACATTTAAAACGTCTCTTTCAACAGAGTGATAAGCTAGCATAAAGTTAGCAGCATCTAAGCACAGAGTATTAACATTGTTGAAGTATTAAGATATAGGAGTTACATTACAGATGCATATAACAAATCCAAAGGGGCAAAAAATGAGAGCAGGGAACTCGGGTGCAGGGCAGTAAAGCATGAGGCCATCTCTGGTACATGCAGAGGAAAACCAGGGGTCACTGTATTGTATAAGCACTGGATGGAAGCTTTTCTTGTGAAGGTGGTCTGACCAAAAGACATTTTTCTGTCTTTATGATATAAAGGATGTGGTAGTTTGTTTAGTATGTATAATTTCAACTAAGAATCCTCAAGAATTTAGATTTACATACAGTGGTTTTAAATACCAAAACGATGCCAGTTAATATCATAATCCTCATGTTTACAATTCAAGGCCGAGGGACCAGATCAGGCCTCTATGAATCCAGAATCATGAAGCTTGAGGTTCTCACAAAATCTTGGCCCACCTATACGCAGAGTGGAAATACACATTTTTCTTTCATTTTAAGAATAATGCATGTCTCAAATGTAGTTTATGAAGCTCAAAAAGCTGTAGGAGTGATAAAACACAAAACATGCTGGTTCTAGAGAGGCTGATCTTTAATGTCTTTATATAACCGTGAAATATGAACCTTTCCCTTTGTGTGAAAGTGTTTAGTTCCCGGCAGACCGGGATCTCCTCCTTCCTTTTCAGCTGCAGGGTTCACTGTTTGTGCGCTGACAGTGTGTGTTTACCTGCCAGTGAATCTGAAAGGATAGCCGAGGTGAAGGAACAAGAGAAGCTGGACCACCATGCTCTCTGCACACAGCCGCTGTTTTATCTTCTGTGGCCATCAAATATTTCCCTTCATTTGTCGGTTGCACATGAAGACCGAGAGGGGGTCGAAGTGTTTATCAAAGCTGTGACACAACGAAGGGCTTCCCTCACCTGCACAGGATCACGAAAAGTATTTACAAGTCATAAGTTATGGATTAAACATTGACTGAAGACTTTAAAGAGGCTTCAGATACAACACAGGAAGACTTAACGAAGAATCAGTGGGCATGAAGGATGAATATGGAATCTGTGGCCAGGAAAGAGCTCTTCCTGTAAAAATTTGCAAAATCTTTATTATTAGCTTTAGCTCTTTTATTTAAACAGGTAGTCTCATTGAAAATCGAGAGTTACCTTATTAAAAGTCACTTTATACATTATCATAAAATAAGAAAAACACACACAAGATTCTTTACAGGTACGAACCTTTAAAATGTCCCAGTTTTTTAATTTTTCTCTCACTGAAAACTTCACCTCCACATGAACACAGTCAGCGTTTTGGGATTTCCCTACCTGGATGATTGAGCTTGAAAGATATTTTTTTATTTTGCATCCTGAGTTAAGATGGGCAAGTATGGGGAGAACATGGAACTACCACCTGTCTAGAGATCCTCATGGGGAATAAATGATGAAAAATAGCTGTGATTTATTGATTTGTTATAAATATTTTATTTTCATCAGCTAAAAATGATAATACTCCTTACTCTGCATCCACAGCCTCCAAATTCTTGACACAGGAAACAAACAGAGATGTTGTGTGCTTGATCGGCTCTTCATTACCCACCATACATATAACAATAATCCGAATGTTGTGATTTTTTTTTAAATTGGCATCACCTCCTGACCCTGCTATAAATTCAGCGACAAAACAGATAGAAACAGATTATTCTTTACTTCTTCTGACTACACCCAGCTCCCAAACATTATCCATGAACACTCTGTGTTTATTTGTGTGCATGAGTTCAGCAGGTCTCTGTCCTCCTGCCAGTCTGTGCTCTGTGTTGAAGGACACATCAGCTCCTAAAATGCATCACGAGGGCAGCAAAGAGAGAAGACTCCAGGAGGAGCTATAACTGGGGAAAGTGTGTCCTTTCCAAAAGTGTTTTTACCTTTAAGTATCACTAAATCATAACCACAACTGAGATATACGAACCACGGAGAGAGGAGGAGTCTTTAAACAACTTGTCCTTCATATTCAAACATTTGAAACTGCCTTCCAGCATTTGTCTGTGTGCCTGTGATTACAAAAGTTTTTTTTTTAATCTTCTCACATTGTGCCATGTAGTGAATTTAAATAACAGAAGTCCTATGGAAAAAATGTTATGATCACATCAGTATAATGAAAAAATTTCACATCATATTTAACTGACATGACTTTAAAATGAGGCTCCAACATGGAGACGTTTCATTTTTACAGAACAAAGACACTCTGTGGAAGAGAGCCAGAGATTAATAGTAACTAAGGAGGACAGTTTCTGTGTCCTGAATCCAAACTGGGAGCTGGTTCCACTAAAGAGGGGCCTGAAAACTGAAGGCTCTCCCTCCCATTCTACTTTTTTTTTTTTTTTTTTGTCCCATTTGGATCTTTAGCCATCAGAATTGTTGTCTTAAGGCCAAGAAAGATGCCAAGCAGATTTATTTTACCAAGTGGATCATCATGGCCTTGCCATATTGGTCCATTTGATTGACCTGTATTATAATTATGTATCTATTTTATTTTCGGTTGCCACAAATGGGACAGACATGACTGGGGGATAGGACAGGGAGAAAGAATGAAAGAAAGAGGGAGAGAAAGAAAAACAGGGGAGAAGAGACGGTGAGAAGGGGGGGAAGAAAGAAAGAAAAACAAAACACCTGGATCACCTGTATGGAGAAAAAAAAACAGAAGAGAAAGCAAACCAAAAAGAGCAACATCATAAATACAACACCATCACAATAAACTAGCTAGCAGTAGATAACAGTAGATACTAAATATTAAACGATATTGTGCAGCACGCAAGATAGACAGCGCACAATGTGCTTTGAGGCAGCAGCCAAGAAAGGTGTAGTCCACGTCTGTGAACACCTGTGTGCACACCTGTGTGGATCAGCATGCTTGTATTCCAAAGGTTTCTCCATGTAACGATCTGCTAGGGAGTGTGGGGAGCCATAGCCCCGTCCCCCAGGGCATGAAGCAGGTATGGAGGAGATCCAGGCCCCAGACATTCAGAGGCCCCAGAGTACGAGGACCCGAGGAGGACCACCAAAAGGGGGTGAACCGTGCCACCCTCCTGGGAAGAGCTGAGTAGAGCCCCAAACAAGAGGTCACCCAGCAGCTACGGAGCAGAAGCCAGACGGGGTTGCAGTGGCGTGCCCGCGGGCTCTGCCGGCAGCCAGCTGTGCCAGAGAGGACCGAGCTTCAGGCCCAGAGGCCTAAGGGCACCCCACCCCCCGGAAGGGGCCCAGCCGGGCCACAGGCGCCAGGCCCCACCAATCGGCCACCAGGAGTGAGCCAGTACATACATGAGCACCCAGCCCAGGTCGACAAGAACCACCAAAACACCAACGTCTGAGGGCATCAGCCACCGGCAGGGAGTGTGGTGAGGGGAGATAGGCCTCCGTACTTTAGAGGGCCTGAGATGTACCCAGAGAGGTTGAGTCTACTTTTAAATACTCTAGGATCAACAAGTAGGCCTGCAGCGTGAGAGCGAAGTGCTCTAATAGGGTGATATGGTACTACAAGGTCATTAAGATAAGATGGGGGCTGATTATTTAAGACCTTGTATGTGAGGAGCAGGATTTTAAATTAAATTCTGGATTTAACAGGAAGCCAATGAAGGACAGCCAATACAGGAGAAATATGCTCTCTCTTTCTAGTCCCTGTCAGGACTCTTGCTGGCTGCAGCGTTTTGGATCAATTGAAGCCTTTTCAGGGAGTTTTTAGGACATCCTGATAACAATGAACTACAGTAGTCCAGCCAAGAAGTAATAAATGCATGAACTAGTTTGAGGAGATGCTCAGAGAGGAGTTAAAGAAAGGAATCGAGGATGTGCAGTTGACAGAGGAGGTGCTGTGGTGATTGTTCTTCCTGTTGTGCTTCATGGGCCATCGTGTTTGCAAGAAATCAACTGTTTGATTAGCCATTCTTTGAAAGTGTGGACATACAATTTATATAAACTGTATGGATCCCACATTATGGAAATTCCCTTGTTACAGCAGCAGAGGAAGAAGCGATAGGAAGAGAAAGTGAATTAGAGATATAATAGAAAAAATGAAAAAATGAATCGTATACACTGTGATTGTTTACATGTACAGAAAGTGCAGTGGAAGTAATAATGAGAATACACATGTATTTTTTTAGACTGTATAAATGGTGTGTGCTGTACATACAATACACATATCATAGATGGCAGTATTTGAGATGGATGTCAGCAGCTGTAAGGCTGTATTTTTTATTTATTTTATTTATTTTGTTGATTGCATAAATTGCCTAAAGGTTTTTTGCTTTTTGTTTTTTGTTTTTTGTTTAAAAAAAACAACCTTTTGTTTCATTCAAAATTTAAAAAATAAATAAATACTCACAACTTTATTAACAGCAACCCACTACACATATTTACAGTAAAATGCGGTATTTGCATTGTACATTCAAAAATCACAAATTATTAAGTGTTGCCATGGTTATTTCAGTTGTTTTGCATGCTGAGGATATATTTTGCTGTTTCCGTTGTTTGAATGTTCGTGTGAGTCGGTCAGGATGAGGACATGTATTTATATTTAACAGTAACAAGCTGTTTGTGGAGATTAAATTAGAAACACTAAAATTAAAGCAAAATGGTGGTAGATACTGTAATTACTGTAAAAATCCTCTGTGGTTATGTGTTTAGCAACATTTGTGCTGTTTCACCAGCTGAAATTTGACTTTTAAAGTATTTTTCACAGCAACATAGAATAGATTCCACCATCATGCCTGATTATAGATTTGTTATGAGACATATGTGACTTAAGAATGGACAAAAGGAAACTGTATGTGGGAGAAAGTAGTAAATAATTTTAGAAATTAAACACATTTGTTGAAGACCTCTGATGCCCTCTGAGTGCAGTAGCTTTTAATGAGTTTCCAGCCCTGCAGAGGACTCTTTTCTAGCTCCTATTTCTGCACCTAATCATGCTGTAAAGTGAGGTTTTTGTGACCCAGGTGAGCAAATATTGTCTCTTAGTCTAAACCCGTTTGGCTGCTGCTTTGCTGAGATTCCTGCAGGAATAGCAGCTGTAAAACCGAGGCAGCCTCTGGGAAAACTGGGAATCTAACCTGCAGCTGGTGCTCATTCAGCTAAGAATATAAAAACGAAATGACATTAGATTTTATTTCCTCAAAAAAAAAAAAAACAAAAAAAAAACCAGAAATTGCAGGTGTCTTCAGTGGAATCTGCTCATGAAAGTGAATTCTTTCCTTATGACTGCTTCACAACTAAAAATTAAAAACAATTATTCAGACTTTCATCAGGTGCATCAGGTGTTTTATTAGACGTACCCCTTGTTTTTATGACAGGAGCTGTCATCTTGTTTTGTTCATCTTGCCACAACGCTGACACCTCCTGGTAACATCCCATAACTACAATGATTAAATCACAATTCAACATCAGAATTTCAGCTGACCGAAATTTTGTTGTTATGATAATTAAAAGAAAATATATATAGCAAAAACAGTAATAAAAGACGCTTTTAGAGCAGACGATTCAAGAGTTGATTCTATGTTGTTGTTGTTGTTTTATTATCACAGGGGGGAGAGAGAGTGAGAAACGGTGACATTATCTAAGACAGTTTTTGTATTTCTAAAAACAAGGCACTCGTACTTAGTCCTTTTAATCAGTTATTTATTTATTCATGCAATTAACCCCTTAGGTGACCGGACAACCGGTAAGATGGGTGAGGCCAACATTCAGCTTTTCTTGTAAGGTCTTTTTTTTATTTTTTTATTGAGTATGTAAAATTTAAAATTTCAGATTTTTCATCTTTTCACAGGGAATTCAGCTAAATAGTTTTTATTCAAACTGTGCATTCATTTTTATTTTTAATTTTCTGTTTTGCTTTGCGTTTGGTTAAATTTCATTTATGTATTGTGATATCTAGTTTGTCAATAAATAAATAAATAAATAAATACAATAAAATAGTCAAGAAAAATTATTATAAATTATTATAGCAAGGAGTTGTTACGTGATTGTTCTTTACTAGTGATTATATTGATTTGATGAAAAAAAATTAATAGAAAATAATTTAATAATTAGTCTTAATTCATTTATCAAATTACTATTTTATTGAATAAAAAAGAGAATTATCAAATGTAAAGGAGCCTCTTTTAGCCGTGTTATCACTAAAAGTCGCTGCCTTTCTATTTACGGTAAACAGCGGTTTTAATGGTTTTAATGAGGTAAGGACGCCAAAAAAAGTCGATATGTCCCTACCGAGCTTCCGTACCCCGGAAGCAGCGTGTTAGTAGTTTGCTGTGGTTGTTACAAGGGCAGAAGATTTGTTTTTGCAAGCAGTTTACTCTACTGATATAATTTATAGTGCTCTGATTTAGATTTAAAGCAGTTATTCATTTATCTCAAGTACCACAAATCTAATATAAGGTAAGTTCAGACGTAACAAAGGCGTTAAATAAAACGCCTTCAGTTCAAAACGAAGAAATAAGCGACCGTTTGCTAACATATTGATGTTTCCTGAGTGCCCGGCTTGTTGTGTCATGCTGTCATTAAACAAACGCGTTAAGGTTGAAAATCCAACTCGGATTTTTATTTTGGAAGAGTAGCAAACTATTTTCAAAATAAAGTTACAGCCTTTTTCTTCTGTCTGAATTTAATATAAAATATTGACGATCTGTTGTTTTTGTTATAGGTTTTAAATGTACAAAATTACATATAATCACAACAAAATAAGGTATTCTCATTCTAATCTAAAATATGTGCAGACATTATTTTAACTTTCACTGAAGAGCGAGGTCTGCTGTCTGTTATCTGTACTAGAGGTGCAGAGCTGAGTACCTCTGTGTAGCAGTGAAATAAAAATATTCTATCAGGAAAGTTAGATGCAGTGTAATGAATTAATGTGACCTTCATAATGGAGGCAAAATGAAAGAAGAGAACACGCTGTCTATCCCTGTCTTTGTAAATAAAGTTGTTTGTATTTGTTGGTCTCCCCTCAGATGTCTCCGAAACCTCTGGAGCCGCTGGCTAAGAAGCTCATGAAGGGCGTGATTGCTCTGGAGCTGCTGGGCGTCCTCGGGGCTTACGGTCTGTTTCACACAATGGACACCAGTCGAGGTATGAAATTATGATGTTAAATGGATCTGAAATAGGTCTGGCTTTATATCATCCTAAATTTCATGTTTTATATCCTGCACCACCTGCAGATTTCAGGAACACTATGAACAGGAGGTTCCCATCCATCCTAGAAGGTAAGAAGAATCTCCAGGTTCAAACTGGGGCTTAGCAGAAGGTGTTTTTCAACTCTAACATGGACACTGGCTTCTTTCATAATAATAATTACTGTTTATATAGTGTGGTCCAGATTTAAAATCATTACTAAATTAGAAAATCAGAAACACACCTGCACAACGTATGAAAATAAAAATGTCAGAGCACAGATAACGTTGAAATGTACATACAACAGATGAAAATGAGGTCATATTTAAATCAATTAAAACCCAAGTTGGTGAAATAAATCAATTCATATGAAAATAAAAATGATTAGTGCAATTTCAGCAGAACAACAAAGTTTTTTTGAAGTTCATCTGAAGATACCAACATAGCACCAAATAAAGACAATATACATTAAATCAAGTAATGTGTAAAAGTATATTAGGTACACATTTACTGCAGAACAACCTGATTTTTTGAGCCATAAAATAAACAACATGTTTATAAACCTTCCTTCTGCTTTATGTGAACATCATATCATAATTTCTGTAAGTTAATCAGCTGCACAGCTCTGCTGCCAGTCTCTCAACCCACAAATTTCCAACACAACAAAATTAATTTTGTGACGTCCGCTTCCTCCCAGTTTACTACAAGTCCAACGAGTGGGCGGGGATCTACGGCATCCGAGAGAGAGACCAGGAGGCCTGGTCAGCCAAACAGGATTGAAGGTGTCCATCGACGTCATCGTCATTATCACGTGCAGCGCCTTGGCATCTGAGTCTGGAGCCTCCCGGCTGCTTCAGCACTGCACATTAGGAAAAAAGACATCACTTCCTGTAAAGACTCATCAGACCTCATTCATTTATACAGGAATTGTCTTTTCTCTGTGGAGAAGTTATTAAATGTGGCTGGTATCCAGCCCAGTCAAGGATATCCTGCCTTTGTTGTTATTTTTAAACACACATACTTTGTATATATTTGCTGCTGTATGAAGCAGCCAAACCCAAAAACCTCTTTTTGGGGTTTTTTGTCTCACACTTGGTACCCAAGTACAATCTCAAGTGGGGGTGATGATATGGTAAATGGACTGGTTCTTATGTAGCGCTTTTCTACTCTATATGAGCAGTCAAAGCGCTTTATACAACTAATTCATTCACCCAATCACACAACCACTTTTTCTAACTGTTAAGTGCTTACTGTCTAACATTCATACACATTCACACTCTGATGGATGCATCGGAGAGCAACATGGGGTTAGTATCTTGCCTAAGGATATTTGGCATGCAGCCTGGGATCGAACCACCAACCTTCCAGTAGATGACCTGCTCTACCACCTGAGCTATAGCCACCCCCTTCCCCCTGACCTGACATCCTGGTTCCCTCTTGCGAGAGCATTTGTAGACACCCTGGTCGGGAGTCAAACCACTCACCTGAACTTCCAAAGGCGAGTGGTGTTACCACTATGCTATTGATCAATGGATATACATATATATGTAGAGGTGTGTGTGTGTATTCATGAACTTTCTTGATGTCCCTGTTACTCCCGCTTTTTCTTTGCTGACCTTTAGCATTACATTCTTGCACTTCCTATTACTTTAGTTTGATATAATAGCTGTAAACTAACAACAGCCACAAGAGGTGTTATAGCTGTTGTACAAAATCAGTTAGTTTTTCTTTTTGTCTGTTGATAACATTAATTATATCATTACTGCTGTAAACTATCCATCCATCCATTCGCTTCCGCTTATCCTTTTCAGGGTCGCGGCTCTCATAGGGCGAGAGGCGGGGTACACCCTGGACAGGTCGCCAGTCTGTCGCAGGGCCAACATACAGGGACAGACAACCATTCGCACTCACTTTCATTCGCACATTCACACCTAGTGACAATTTGGGTTATCCAATTAACCTATCCCCACTAAGTGCATGTCTTTGGACGGTGGGAGGAAGCCGGAGTACCCGGAGGGAACCCACGCAAACACGGGGAGAACATGCAAACTCCACACAGAAAGACCCCTGCCTGATGTTGGAATTGAACTCAGGACCTTCTTGCTGTGCGGCAACAGTGCTAACCACCGTGCCACCTTGCTGTAAACTAATTTACAGCAATTTGTAAACTAATTTAAAATGACCACATTTATTGAGCAAGTGTACCTAATAATCTCCCATCAGTTCAGTTGCAAAATACTTTCTAGATTAATCATTTGGTCTATTAAAAGTTAGGAATTTGTGAAACAGCGACAGAAAATCAGAAAAATAGTATTGCTTGATATTAAATTACATTTAAAATGGTTTAATGTTAACTGCTATATTTGATCATTTTATCCATTCATCCATCTTCTTTTGCTTATTCAATTCAGGTTGCGGGCAGGAGCCGGAGCCTATCCCAGTTGATACTTAATAAGTTTTAATGGTTAATACCTCACCAACAAAAAACCTGAACCAATTTAAATTTGTAAATGTAAAACAACAAAACCTTGAAATGGTGCAGACCGTTCTACAAATGGCACATTATGATCAGTATGTTCAAACAGAAACAATCATTAAACCTGTAAACACACTGAACAGGATCATGAAACACTTAAATGTTTGTCTCACACAAACACAGGTTGTATGTGAATTGATTTGTTAAGACACAAGGAAATCTGCTGCTTATGTGTCAAACAGGCTCATCCCATGTCAGCTCAGATTTGCCTGAAAGAAAATTCTGACTTCTTAAAAGGAACGAATCATGAGATTTCTCAAAAATAACCAGCCTCCTGGTAGACACACCAGCAGTCTCAATTTGAAGTTCTTGAGGTTGTGCTTGAATTATCGCACTCATAGACTTCAGCCTCTCACAGCTGAGGATGAAGGTCGGGATGTTTTTACACATCACTCTGAAATCCTTTTTTTGAGGGAGCACTTTAAAATTCCAATATCTAGAAAACTCCCAGAGCTTCAAATGTGTTAGAGTAAATATGAATGTGGAGCGTCAGCAGTGCAGCTCCAGTTAACGTAAAACGGGCGTTTGAAGTCCCTAAAATATTTAAATGTGTGATCTCCGACAGCGGATTTGGAGACTTGTAGAAACCACAGTAGATTTTATTTAGAGCTTCTCACATACAAGACACGGGATATTCTTGAAAACAGTCCGAAGGTGAAAAACAAACCAAGAAAACGGCACAGCGGCACACACCCTCTCATTGGCCAGAGAAATTTGGGCCATGAGGCTGGAACTAAAAACAAAGCAATATTTCCCTTCTCTACATAATTATGAGTTATATGTGAGAGAAGAGCGTAACAAATTTTGGATTTAATAAATTTACTTGGACTTTGTATATTGCGTCATACCTGGAAATATCACAGTGAACTTTTCCCCCAACATTTAAGCTTTAACGAGTGTAACGATTCACTTTTAGACTGTTTTAAGACAATTCTGTGTAAACAACATTGTGTGAGAAGCAAAAGTTTCTACAGGCTGTAGACATCTAAATATTTCAGCAACTTCAAGCATCCTTCATTCGTCCATTTTCATAGAGGCACAGGACCAGATATTTACCTTAAAACACAAATGTTCCCTCAAAAACATCATGAAACAGCCCTGCTTTCATCCCATGAAGTATTCATTTATGCATTTTAAAACCAAAGTTTATTTTAAACATGATGGACTGAGATGGAATGATCCAGATGAGATTTGCAGCAAAATGTTCAGCACAAAGTCTTTGATTTTACAAAAAAATAAAACAAGCTAAATGTGGCTCCTCTTCACCAGCCCCCAGATTGAATCTGTAAACACCGTTTTATGTCCGCGTCCTCCCGGTTTACGATGAGACCGCTGAGTGTCCGGGAATCTACAGCGTCCGGGAGACAGACGAGGAAGGCGTGGTCACCGAAGGTGTCCCTCAGCTTTAGGCCAACATCTTCAGCATCCTCGTCATCTACTTCCTCTTCTTCTTGCTCCCAAACGTCCCGCTTCCCGTCCTGGCTTGGCCGAACCCCATCTTCTTCTTGTTGAACGTGGTCTTCTTCTTGCGCAGCGTCTTGGCGTCACGGCCGTGGATCCAGTCGTCGCGCTGAGCTTCCCACTTCAGCTGCTTCAGACCTGCACACAGGAAGTGTTAGAAAAGAAAACACATTTGGTTTATCTGTGCAGCGCAGCTGAGTGGGACTGACAGCACTTTCACTGTGTGGAGAAGTTATGAAACGTGAGACACCGGCCTTCATCTCGTCTGTTTGTTTTTAACCCTGTTATAACCTGAAACAGCCTCAGCATCCTTCAGCTCTCACATGTCAGTCTGAATGTAATCATTCTTAGTTTCAAGGTCCATTAAATGACATCACTGTAATAACAGAGATGGCTGTTGGGTCAATATAAGGAATAAAACTAACTTACTAATGAACATTTTAGTTATACAGAACATTTCAGGTGCTGTAATTATAATAGAAACCATAACGATGACCTAGAGGTCATATTTTTAAAAGGCATCGCAGCACAAAATCCTATCCTCAGCCTTCAGGTGGCCACTGGGCTTGCTCCTGCAGTAGTATGAGCTGTTCAAGGTGAAGCTCTGTGATCTCACCTGCTTTGTCTCTATTGGCCATGGCGTTCAGCCCGATGTTGTCAAACTTGGAGCCGGCATTCTCGTCCAGCAGGCAGCCAAACTGACAAAAATAAATAAAATTAAATTAAAAAAAGAACAATAATGATGTTATAAGACCTTTGAAATATTTATGATTCCATAATCCTGTTGTGCTTGTTTCCATGAATTCTCTGAAGTCAAACTGACCTCTTCAGCAGAAGCAAACATGGCTGCATCTTTCTTTTCCTTCTTCTTCTTCTGTTTGGAACCTGAAACATTGAACAGTGATCAATAAAATAACCTCCGGAGTCGCTGACTGAGTTTTCTATACACAGCCAAAACAAACTGACACATTAAATTATGTTAATAATTCTTTGAGCTACAGATCCAGCATTAACCTAAAGATCCGGAGAAGTCGAGTTCCTCGGAGGATTTTCTCTTTCCCTTCTTGGTCTGTGGGGTGATGTCTGGAGCTTCCATCTCATCGTCTTCTGAATCTATACAGTGGAAAAGGTTTTTCCCAGTTTCAATATTACATTTGAAAAGAATTATTTTCTCTCATATCTTCTGTTCCAGTGATGGACGTTCATATTCAACACGGCCCAAGTTCAAATAAGGAGCTTAGTACGTGCACAGCTAATCCTTTCAGCCTCAGACTGCTCTAAACACTCAGTTTCACACTGATTTTCCTCCTCCTGGATCTTTATGATGTCACAAAGAGCAAATATTCTGAATATGGCCATCACAGGAATAAACGCCCCACTGACAAGTCTTCTGTGAGGGGCAGCCAATGAGGAGGAGCTATAACTGCTCATTTCAGACAGAGCATGGACTCAGTATAAGATAGGGAAGGATTATTCTGAAATGTGAATCATGCAAAGCTGCTCTACAAGAGTCCAAGAATGAAAATAAGGAGCTGAAAATAAGCAGAATAATTCCACATTAGCAGAAGGATAAATTCCAGCCATCTTTCATAATTTAGCATAGAACCCCAAATTTTGCATTCATTTATTAAATGTTTTTAAGTTAACTGTAAGATATTATATTTTAATTAGGTGCTGCTTTAACAGATGAGTTGACTGAATTTATTAATCTGTATTTTTATAATGATTAAACTTCACTGGTTCCAGAACCTTAAATGTAAATGTTTAGTAGTTTTCTTTGAATTATGGGGTGCTCGTCTAAAATAGGCTTACAGATTATTGGCTCAGATATCCCATGATGCACTGTGTTCCCTCTTCAGTATGTAAAAAACAGTGGTTAGGATTTCTAAAGGTACTGACCTCCAAATGCAGCATCTTCATCCTCCAGCTCAGGAACTGAAAGAAGAGGAGAAGGATCAGGTGTCTGTAAGAGCTCAGGTCGATTCTGTCCTTTAACTCATAACAGCGTGGACTTGAATATATGAACATCAATATAATCTCAAGTCAAATAATGACAAAAAAGACATTTATACAGGCAGAAAAAAATAAAGGTATTGGTGTATTAATTTAAAAACAGAGAATATTGAACTGGCACTCGAAACAAAGCTGGATTAAAATAAGTTTTCGTACTTTGTCATATTTTTTTTACCTTCATCATCATCATCATCATCACCCTCTTCGTCTCCATCAGGGTCCATGAACATCCCTCCTTCTTCCTCCAGTTCGTCTCCGAAGTCTTCCTCGTCCATGCTGCCCAGAGACACCTCCTCATCGTCCAGGTCGTCCATGTCCGAGTTGTCCACGTCCGACTCAGAGTCGTCTCCTGATTTCTTATCTTTTTTACTCTTTACATTACTGACAGAAAAACAAAAAACGTTGTGAGGAAGAGGATGGTTCAGTCAGTGTGTAAAAGTCTTTAAAGTCTTTATTTGTTTTTTTTAAAACAAAACCAAAATCGTGTTCGAGTCTCACAGCCAATCAGATTATTCTGTTTTTAAGACTAAATAAATACCAACATAATGCTCTTCCTAGTATTTCCTGTATTTGCTTTCCCATGTGTAGCAACAGTAATACAGAAATAAATAAAACAATAATACTGTAAACAGAAGGAAAATAAATTTAAGAATGACAAAGTAAATCAATAAATGAATGGAAATAAAACCCAAGAGTAAACCTGAAAACTCACCCTGCAAAGTCCAGATTATCACTGCCGAGGTCGGTAAAGTACGAATCACCTTCAAAGGTGTCTGCCAAAAAACAAACAAACAGTTACTTAGCCAGAGAACTTTAAGTTATACTACAAGCAAAGGAGGAAGAACAGGAGGAGCACAGCCAGCCTCCGGTGGGCTGCTTGTCCTTTAGCGGGAACCCTGTCACAGCCCAGAGCCGAGCATTCCCCCGCGAACACCAGAACCGGCAGGTCGACCACTAACGGCCTGGTCTCTTCACGGATGAGAGCAGGTTGACACTGAGCACACGTGCCAAATGTTTAACTGTTGAAGGGCAGCAGCAAACAGCACCTCAGACTGGCCAGGAGTTCACCGATTCCTCATCAGGAAGATCCTCCCATCATCAGGTTCACGCCCAGGTGTTATCAGGCACGTGTGGGCCAAACTCACAGTGAGCCAAACTACACTCAGACTGGATCAGCCTGCGATTTAAATTTTTACCTTTTATTTGAAATATAAAAGATTTTAAATGCAGTTCTGTTTACGTCGAAATGTCAGTGTTTTATGTAATCCGTGTTTATAAATTTAACTGTACAAGTGTCTCGACTGAAGCCATTAACCAAGGATCTGTGATGTTTTCATGAGGAGATACTGAGCATTAAATTAGAGACGATGGTTTATTTACCAAGAAGTTTCTCAAACTCATCATCGTCCACATCCTCCAGGCTCTCGTCGTCATCGTCACCTCGTGGCCGGCGTTGCTGCTTCTCCTGCTGTCGTTTCTTGAAGAAGCTGACGAATGAAACAAAGAAACAAAACTCATTAAACAGAATACAATCAAAAAACAGTGGAAATATGTCAGGTGACTTTGCTGGGACGCACCGATGGAAGAAGATCTCATCAACAGGAACCTGACTTTCTTCTTTGGACAGAAACTCTGCGCTGTTCACTGACACACACAAATAATTTAAAGGATCCACACTTCATCTGACATCAGAGCAGGTGAAGGAAAAAAAACAAACATAGAAAGTGTGAAATTTGTTTAAAGTTACCTGGTAGCAAGCTGACAGGTAATCTGTGTTTGGGCTTCATCACAGCGGCGTCGGTGTTTTCTAAAGAATAAAAAATATTAAAAAAACGAAAGTTTACACTTAAAATTATTAATATTAGTTCATTAAAGCCGTCAATAAACTGTCACAATGTGTGAAGTCAGCGTGATTAAATCTGTTTTGAGCCGAGACAGCAATGAAACCACAGACTAATAATAACAACTCTTCAGGATGTTTTTTATCGTTTTCCATCTTTCTGAGTTTGAATTTTTTTATTTTTCTGTCGTTTTTAGCTTGTAAAGACTTATTTAGATTGTCTTTACCGTCCACTGTCTCTTGTTTCTCTGCAGGTTGCTGCTGTTTTGCAGCTTTGTGCGTTTTTTGTATTTTATTTCATCCCCTCTTCATTGTTTTTGTTCCTCTTTTAAGTCCGTTTGTTTTAATCATCCTTTCTTTTTTGAATTATTTGAACTATTTATTGAACTATTTCACAAATGTGAACATTTGACACCAGTTTTCGTCATTTTCCCATCTACATGTGATCATTTTGTATCCATCTGTGTTTATGTTGCATCATTTTTGATCCATTTTACAAAATGCATCCAATAGAATTCGGTGCTTGTTTGTCTTACGTTCTGCTTTGAGCTGTTTGGGGTTTCTGAAGACAAATCGATCGAGGAAGCGGATGAGGGTGAAGTCCTGCAGAGGGTCCCCAGAGTACTGGATGAAGTCTCCCTGTGGAAATAAAATCATATCAAACATTAACAGCAACAATCATGACGACTACAGAGCTCCTGAGCATGTGGAAAGGGGCGGGGCTTTTACCTGCAGAATGGTTTTTGCAAACAGCGACACTGACGGATGGAAGTGCAGAGCGAGCTGCAGAGAACATCAGACATTAGGTTATACACAGCAGCTTGTGAACACAAGCTCTGGTTACGAACTTTGTGTTTATTAGGACAGATTTTTTTACCTTCTGCAGCTCCCATAAAGTCGAGCGATCTGCACCGCAGAATAACGGGTTTCTGTGCAGCGGGTCGTAGCTCTGAACACTCTTCATTCCTGAAAGAAAACAGGACGGAGAAACAAACATGATGAAGCTCGTCTTCTTATTTACTGTCCTGCTTTATTTTAATCAGCCAGGTGCAACAAACACACAAAATTAGCTGGAATAGAGATTACAACATGATCTAAAAGTTTTTCCTGATTCAGGCAAATAAAAAAAATCTGCAATTAGTTTCATGAAGCTAAAACAAAACAACTAGCTATTAAACAATAGCCTCCCAGGAAGACAGTGGGTGGAAATGGTGGAAAGTACCAGGGGCACTGGCGGTTATGTTAGATTAAACCCATCCTTCAACAACAGTTTTCAAACAGAGAACGTCAGCACTAATCTTTGCGTTTCACAGACCTTCCAGGTTCTGGTGATGTACCCATGATGCTGCAGGTTTGACCTCCTCTGCCTCTGTGTTTGTTTGTTCCTCTAGTTTGTCAGCATCCACAAATCGCTCCTCTTCATCATCATCATCTGCAGCGAGGTCTTTGAACGCCTCCTCTTCCTCATTCTGAATGAAGCCATAATTCAAAAGTTTAAAGCAGTTCATCTTTGAGAGCATTTTTGTCCAAAAGGAAAATCTAAAGCATCAGTTTTACACCCTCTGAGATTTCTTACCCCCTCCGCCTCCTGCAGCAGTATCTTCAGGCCCGGTTTGGCCCTCATGACCTCCGACACCAAGAAGAGCGCCCCACAGGCGAAGCTGGCGCTCTGCTCGGCGCTGATCTGCAGCAGCCGTTTGACAAAGGCTTTGACCCGCCTCAGCGCCACGTCAGCCTTCATGGATTTGTACAGCAGGTTCAGGAACATGTTCGGGCGGGAGGACGACGACAGCCCGGGGTCCAGCAGCTTCCTGCAACACAGGTGGAGAAAGTAAACACCTGAATGTTGTCTGTTTAGAGCCCACAAACAAGCTGCCAGGCAAGGTTTTCCTTACCTGTACAGAGCCACATAGTACCGGTCCGAGATGCTCTGCTGGGAGTCCATCACCTGGAACAGCAGCATGAGCGCCTGCACGGCTGTGTTGAACTTCACCAGATGAACCACTTTGAAGAGTGTGTCCATCTGCTCTCTCACTTTGTCGTCCCCGGTGCTGGTGTAGGGATACGCCCTGTTCACGCCCGCCAACAGCGCACTCAGCATCTTCGACTCAATGTCCTTCTTTTTGACGCAGGCACGGAAGAAGGAGAAGTAGATGGTGATGAGCTTGGCGGCGAGCCCGTCCTCGTCGTGGCTCAGGATCACCTGGCTGAGGAAGCACACGGCGTAGTACTGCGCCTTCGGGCTGATGTTGGGTCGGAACAGGAGCCGCTCCACCTCGCAGCACACCACCCCTTTCATGTTGGGGTGTTTGTGCAGCAGTGTCTCCAGCAGGTACGATGCCTTTGCCGCCGTCTTGTACTCGGGGTCTCCAAGCTTGTTTACCACTTGGGTGAGCAGCGCCTTCTCTTGTTCTGGACGGCTGCACAGCAGCTCATGGGCAGTGGCTAACGCCTTTGCCTTGGTGGCAGGCACTGTGTCGTGAGCCACCGAGTCCAGCGCCACCACAAACTCAGCCACGTGGTGCTTCAGCTGGTGCTCAAAGTACCAGAGGATGAGGCGGCGGTCGCGGGCGTCGCGGTTGCCGCTGGCCTTCTCCTCAAGCTGGTCGAACGGGTGCTGGGCAAAGGTGCGGAGCTTCCTGTCCCCGGGCAGCAGGTTGGACAGCAGCAGCTCTCGCAGCGTGTCCATTGCCATCAGACCCATCCGCCGACTGCCCTTCTTCTTCACCATGGTGACTAGGTTCTCCACGTGCTCCAGCATGTGCACCGGAGCGTCCTGAATCAGAACCGTCATGGCTGCCATTCTGTCCGCCAGCACGCCAGAGGAGACAACTGTCTTCATCCAGGCCGAGTTGGCGCCTTTCTGCAAGCTCTTCTTGGTCTTGTAGAGGGTCACCTCAGCCTCGAACAGCTGCTGAGCGAGCGTCTTGTACTGCGAGACCAGGGCAGCATCCTGTGGCGCCGACGAGCCCTCTTCTGTGTAATCCAGCTCGAACCACTTACCACCAGGTTTGATCAGCAGCACCTGCCGTGGCTGGAACTCAAACACGGTCTGGCTCTGCTTCGCCTTTTTTGCCGCCGATACCCGCGCCTCTTTTGTCTTCTTCTGCTTCTGATCGACGACGTTGGGCTGAGTGTCAGGTGCCGTCTCCTCTGCTTTCTCCACTTTGACCTTTTTAGCTTTCTTCTCGCCAGCAGCTGTGGCAGCCGTGGCGGCTTCACCCTCAGGCTTGTCCGGAATGGTTTGCTGCGTCGCGTATGCCCGGATGCCCAGCTTGGTGATGAATGACTCCAGCTCGCCCTCCTCCAGGTCATCTATCGCTCCTTTCATGCCGCCATCAACGAGCTCGTTGGAGTCTTCGAGGCCGGCGAGGAGGATATAGTCGGCCTAAAGACGTAGAGAAGAACCACAAAGAAAAGATTAAAAATATGTGACAAAGAATTCTGATTAACATTTGTGTATAAATTGTATTTAAATGTTTACTTTATTTGATACGTTTTTATTTATTTATGTAAATAATACCATGGAAGCATGGATCCATCCTGAGTGTATAACAACTGTTCAGCCAGCGGTCTAATGGTGTGGGGATATTTACTTGGCACACTTTGTGTCCCTTAGTACCAACTGAGCATTGTTAAAACACCACAGCCTTCCTGGTTACTTGAACATGACACTGAGTTCACTGTACTCAAATGGCCTCCAAAAGGATCGGAGCTCAATACAGGAGAGCACCAACAGGAGATCCGCATCATGGATGAGCAGCAGCTGTCTGATACGATCACGTCATTAAGGACCAAAATCTCCTAGGAATGTTTCGAGCGTCTTGTTGAATCTATGAAGAAATACGGCAGCTCTGAAAGCAAAAGTGGATCCAACCCAGTAACAGCAAAGTGTACCTAATAAACTGTCCGGGGACTGTGCTTTTACGTCACATAAACTTTCGTGTCAGTTCAGAAAACTATAAAAACAAACCGACCTGCACAAGTTAAAACGCTCCCTGACTCTGTGAGTGTTGGCCCTGTTTCACCAGGTAAATTCACCTTAGTTCCTCCGAGCCGTAAAACCTCCTCCAGACTGAGCTCCTCTTCCTCTCTCTCCTCCTCTTTCGTATTCTTCTCTTCACCTTCATCCTCCTCTCCGCCGCTGTTTTTCGCCTCCGGCTCGTTTTCTTCGGCCTCAAATGTCACTTTTTTGGACTTTTTACGTTGCTTGTTTTTCGCTGCCATGCTGTTTGCAGCGTGAGGAAAACTGACCCGGATGTTGAACGAAACGTTTCCGGTGCACGGTTACCAGATCTCATAGTGGGGTGCTATCAGAATTCAACTCAGAATCCATTTATTGTCACTAAACATCAAATGAGAACCAGCTCCCTGGTAGCAGAATTTAGAATAAAGACTAATTTATAAAAATCTTAAAATGTAATTATACAAATGTACAAGGTCATTATGTGTTAGCCAATATTTTTCACATTTGTGAACAATAAGAAGCCCGAATTGACTATTGGGAGGCTGTAATTGACGTAATGTAGTTTTTACACTGGTAACATCAATTAGTTGCATTATTACGGAAGAAACCTTTAAAATGTGACAATTTTCAGGCAAGTTCTGGTCTCCCAGAGAAGCATCCCTTCTAAGTTCGTTTACGGACCTTTATTTGAAATGAACCTCAGATATAAGATATAAAACAGACAGCGTCGGTTTTTATTTTTATATTTTTGTAGTCATATATGACTGAGGTGTGATGTCGATACTTGGCCAAAGATTTTTGGCGGCATTTCCGGCCAATATGGCAACACGCACGCTTTACTTTTTTTTTTTTAGATTGATTCGTTACATAAAAACAAATAAATCTAAATGATATGTTTTACACAAATAACTAAGGTAAATTATGTTGATGAGCACGCTAAAAAAATATTAAATCAAATATTAAAAACGAGTCCCCTACGTAACCGTCTGTCCTCCAATCACAGCGTTTGTTGTCCGTCTGAAGCGTCAAGATGCTGTTTTAAAACACGATATCAAAGGAAATGGAGAAAGCTCTTTCAAAATAAAATGTCAATGACTATTAATGGGAAAGAATCCATTTATTGAAAGCTACTTTCCACAATGGACTTAAAAAAATCTAACGGGACACTGAAGGGCAGGTGTTGGCTTAATGTGCTCTGGAATAAACAGAGACAAATTCACAGAGACTGAAGATTAAGAAAGAAGAAAGATGTATCGCTGTGGTTTTCATGTCGTGCAGAATGTATCAAGTTTATAGGCATGAAACATAATTCAGATACATTAGAAAGATGTAGGCCGATTTATACTATTACTGTATCATTTCTTTATTGTTTTATTGCTGCTTTGGGTTTTCGTACAATAATTTATATTTACTGTATATCTTTAATCACTCGTTGAGATTCATTTTCTTTAAGTTTTATTTTGACACTTAACCGGATGGTATCTCTATTACTGCGACGAGCTTAGCGTTAGCATGTGTTGCTTTAACGCTTTTGCACGGGGACGGTGCAGCGTTTGACCTGCGGTAACTTACACACGGATATCCATAAACGCATTCAGACGTTTTTATCTTGTGTACCAGGAGATGAAACGTCGCCTCCGACGGCAGGTTTCTGTTGTTTTTGTATCCTTAAAAACAACAGAAACCTCGTAGTTGAAGCTAACCGGCTAGCCGCTGTGCTGTCAAAGAGCAGAGAGTCCCTCCATGTGGTTAAAGTAATATCCAGTAATGAGGTGGTTCTGTTCTTTCCTGTGAAGCAGAATGAGGGCTCTTCTCTGTGTTAAAGCACAGCAGCTGCTCAGCAGAGGTTTTATCCACCCTGTCAGGCCGGCAGCAGCAGGTGAGAGGTCAATCCAGATAATAAATTCAAATTCAATTAATAGTTTATTAGTGTAGATAAACATGGGGACGGTATGAGATTTTAAATGTATGAATTGAATGTTTCTGTGTGACAGTGCGATGGCAAGCAGCCCCTTCCAAACTCTTCTGCAGCTCTGCACCTGATGGAAACAACAAACCACCCTCCATGCTGCGCCACCTGACCTCTAAAATAAAAGCCACGGGGCCGATCCCTGTGGCAGAGTACATGAGGGAGGTGCTCACCAACCCTGTGACGGTACAGAATGATTAACTCCACCTTAAGTGTGTGCCAGAGTACCACTTGCAGGTCATGGATCAGAATTCAAAAGCAAAGCTTTTGTTCACTTTTGAATCCTCTGACTTTACTATAACAAATTTAAATAACCCTTATTTCTGTCTTTCTGGGCCTTAGTTCAGTCTCTCAGGTCATCCTCTGTCTGTAACAAACTTAAACTCAAATTATGAACACCCAGACCTCACAGTGACTCCTGTGGTCTGAACTCTCTGGGGCTTTGTGGTAACCACCAATCCAATGATAGTGTTAGCATGTAAAAGCAGCTGCTGGTTTTCCTGTTTTTAGTGAGTATCTTTTCCTTGTTTGTTTTCCCCCTTCTCAGGGTTATTATGTGAGGAACAACATGCTGGGACCTGAAGGAGATTTCATCACTTCACCAGAAATCAGCCAGATCTTTGGAGAGGTGAGGCTGGAAAAACCCCTCAAACTTTCAGTTTCATTCCACATGATGTTTCCACTCAGCCGGCCTCTGATATACACTGTTCACATCAGGTAAACGTGTCTTTGATCGGCCTTCGTCGGTCATTTTACTGTTAGCGGTTGACACATACTTCATCAATAGTAAATATTAGGGGTGCAGCGATATTCGTATCGATATTGAACCGTTCGATACAGTGCTTTCGGTTCGGTACGCATATGTATCGAACAATACAACATTTGTAATTTATTTTATAAATTTTCCTTCTGACGATGCTGTCTGTGTTGAGCGCTCAGTGAATCTGTGTTCGACTACTCCGCCTAGGCTGCACTGTCGAGCGCAGATCCACTGAGCGCTCAACACAGACAGCATAGTCAGAAGGAAGAGCGCAGGGCAAGCTAGCGAGACAGAAGTTAAGCTCTACTTGCAACAGGCAAATTGAACCTCATTCAGATCTGGCGTTTGGAATTATTTTGGTTTTCATGTGACGTATGACCCTGAAGGTAAGCGAGTCATGGACTAAAGTAAAACAGTATGTTGGATGTGCCATGCAATGCTCAATTACATTGGTGTGAACTAGTGTGTTAGCGCAGTTAGCTCGTTAAGGTGTTGGCCGTCTAGCCCCATGCACGGAGCGATCGGCGGTAGCTCGTTAACGGAGATTTGCCGTGTTGTGGCGTTAAGGTCATTTCAACGAGATTAACCTGAAAGCACTAGTGGGAACACAACGAATATGACTGCACATTTACGCCGACATCATCCTAGTGCAAAGACAAGTGGAAGCAGACAAAAAAAAGCAAGCATGCTACTAACTTTAGCCGAGTCATTTAGACAGCTGTTAGCACATGATTCTCCTTATGCTGCTGAGAATATAGCCCAGAAGAAGCGGATAGTATAGCTTTTATTTTGGAAAGAGACATTTCTCTGTAATAAACTCTCTTTTCCAAAGATGAGTGATTCCTCAATCAGATACAGGGCTTGCAATATCGCTAGCCCGACGTCCCGGAGCTAGCGATTTTTTTTCAGTCGGGCTACCAAAATCTATCTCTTCCCTGCCCGTCGGGCTATTGTAGGAAAAATATATGTCAATGCTTTTGCATTCTTTCAGAAATGTAGCTGGGTAATTATGTCATTGGCATCGGTGAGCCACTGTCAATATGTGACATATTGAAGTCGCGTTTGAATTTGCGCTTGTTTTTTTGCTTTCACTTTGCAATCATGCGAACTGTGTATAGAGAGCGACAGCACTGATCTGTGAGTGATGATAATTTGTGCACCAATTCCTCTGACATCGTCTTATTAATCGTTAGCTTACTATGCAAACATGACGCAGCAAGCTTAAACATGTGAGAGGTTGATCGCGCAGAGAATCGCTGAGCTTATGTGAGTGAGCGTGTAAAAGCATTTCAGTTCTGCTGAGCCAAATAAGACAGGTCAGGGTGAAGAAGTGACAGCCAAAGAAAAGCTTACCGCAAAACGGAGAAGTTATGACAAATCAGACTATAAGGCAAAAAGAAAGTGCAGCTTTATGGTTTCATGGACAAAAGAATTTCTGTGGCTGCAATATGACGAGCTAAATAACCAGGGCTGCACATAAGTGGTCCGCAGGTGCGCATTCGCTGTCAAAATAAAAAACACGCACAAGGGTTAGGGTTAAATTTAAAAACTGTACTTTTGAGTTAAAATATATATTTATAATTTTAATAAATGACAAATTAAAAATGCATGAACATTTTTTTGTATCGAAAAAATATCGAACCGTGACACCAAAGTATCGAACCGAACCGAACCGTGAATTTTGTGTATCGTTGCACCCCTAGTAAATATGTTCCAAAATATTTTCAATTAAAAATTAAAATAGGCCCATTAAAAATTATTATTAATTGGTTTTCAGTTGTTGTGCGTGCTGGGGAGAATAACAGGATGGTCCTGTGTCATAGATATCATGATATGATGCTTTTATATCATGTAAAAAAAAAAATTATAGCGGTATTTGCAAGTATGGTATAAAATGACGCAGCCCTGTTCTCACGGCACGTGGGATCAGCTTCTAGGTCAAATGCTGATAGATGACGATAAATTCCTGCTTCATTGGTGCTCCGATCGTGTCAGAGCTGGTCACAGTTTGTGGGCTTCTGCTTGTCCTCTTGCTTTTTGAGGAATGAACAAAACTAAAAACGTACTTAAAAAACGAGATCTTCCAGCAATCCAGGAGTCACACAGAAAAAGTGATGCCTCAGAGGCTCAAAGAGTTTGGAACTGAGATTGTGGCTTCAAACACCTATGGTCGGTCAATGCATTTTCTTAGCACAGAGGCTAAGTGAATACAGTTTGTGAATACAGACTTTCAGTATGAATGCATATGATGACTATGAATGTATAATAAAATACATACATACTTTATTTTAAAAAAAATTTGGCTCCTACCGAAAAGATAAATCACAGGCAGTGTGGTTTTAAAGAAGTTTTTTTGTGAGTTTTCCTTGTTTAAACCCTGGATTACGATAAGTATGATGTGATCAGGACAAGAAGACAGATGAGTAAGACACCTTACAGTGAGGGCTTTTGTGTTTTTTCATGCTGCTTGAAATCAGTGTTCATGTGCAGTAAAAAAAAAGTTCCTTTTGCATAAAGTTCAGCTGTTTAATGTCACAGACCTGGTGATCCAGGTATGAAGCTCTCTGCACCGTGTTGTGTCTGTATTGTGCTGTTGCACTGTTTGTTTGCCATTTTCACACACTTGCACTTTATGCGGTCCTGTCTCTACTGTTATGTGTAGCACCATGGTCTTCACTGTGTACTGTACTGCTACATATGGTGGAAATGACTTGACTTTCCTTGAAAGCAGCACGTTTAGATTCAGTAAGATAAGAAAACTTTGTGCTTCTCCTGCTGGTTCAAACATGTTTGGTCTCCTCCAGCTGATCGGAGTGTGGATCATCAGTGAGTGGATGGGAGCTGGTCAACCCAAACAGCTGCAGCTGGTTGAGCTCGGACCTGGAAAAGGATCGCTGGCGAGTGACGTCATCAGAGTACGTCAGCCAGGCTTAACGCTTTTCTATGAAAGACTAAAGATTTCACCCCAAAGTGGAAACATCTGTGTCATCAAGTTGCAATTTTTTCTCTCTTCAGGTGTTCAGTCAGTTGCAGTCGGTGCTGGGCGGGGCCTCTGTGTCGCTGCACCTGGTCGAGGTGAGTCCGGCTCTGAGTCTGCTTCAGGCTCAGAATCTGACGGGAAACCGCAGCCAGGAGGCAGACGCAGAAGATGATCTGGTTTACCGTCGCGGAGAAACTGAAGCAGGGCTACCGGTGTCGTGGTACCGCCGGTTAGACGATGTCCCGACAGGTACACCGGAGCAGAAAGCAGGCTGTGGTCGTACTGGTTTATATGGAACAACTCCATGCCACAAAATTAGAGAACCTGAAGATGTTAGCAGGGTGTTTCCTGGTTAAAGTAAGCACATAAGCACAGTTAGTCCATCTATAGTTTAGGAGTTTGTGTAAAAATGACAAATACCTGAAACTGGTTACCAAAGTCATTGTTTTGTTTTATGAGTGTTTTGGCCATAGACATTTTATGTTTTGAAGCCAGATTTGACAAATGAGGTACACTGCACACTCATCAAACATACCCTACTTTAACATCAACACTAAATTAGACTGTTAATCACACATTAAACCTCGTGTTTTATTCAGTAAGACTTTACTAACACCGAGTCCATAAGGTCATTAGGAAAGCCTCTGCTTGTGCTTCAAATGAAAAGTTGGGTCATTACCTCAGAAATATCTTTACAATAAGAAGCCATTCTGCTACCAGAGGAGTCGCCCTCTGGTGGACAATAAAAAAAATGCAGGTTTGAGGAAGTGTTCCCTGTTTTTATATACAGTTTATGGTTTTGACAGTGAGTATTTTCAGTGCTGAATTGATCTGAGGACATCAGGCTTCAGGCTGATACTGTTACTGTTTCCATTTGAGTTCTTTATGTGTTCGCTTTTAATCTCTATTAAAATATGTTTTTTCACTTCCGGCGCCCCCCGTGCGTGGCAGCCTGTTACAGCAGCTCCACTCATTCTGCGCTTCCTTCTTATCTCCTCTTTACTTTCTCGTAATTTTTTGTAACTAAAGTTTTAGCAGTTAGATTATGTAATTATGGGCTACCGTTTTGTGCTAGTCTTGGTTGTCTTTCTCTGTTTTTATTTAACAAATTTCCCACGTGTGGGACTAATAAAGGTTATCTTATCTTCATTGAGTTTTTCCTCTTCTTCCAGGATTTAGTATCTTTGTCGCTCATGAGTTCTTTGACGCCCTGCCAATTCACAAATTCCAGGTGAGATTTAAAAACACAGTGTGTGAAATATTTATGTAGCAATAAAGCTTTTTCTTTACTGTCATATTAGTCCTTAAAGTCCTCTGTATACTGTGGTCTTGCATTGCATTTGACTACACTGTCATGATTGTTCCTACCACCAGATGGCACCAAATCAAAACACAAGACGGCCATAAAACTGTGTTTAACGGCTGTATTTGGTGAAAGATAGGCTGTTTATGTGATAGGTTATTTGTGTAATTTAGCAGCAACTGTTCTTTGATTAATTTTTCCGTATCTGAGTTTTAGCAAAGTGAAAATTGGTGAATCTTTGTGTTAACAAGAAAAACCTGTAGCGAAGTCATTATGCTCTGCTTTAAGTTTAAATAAAACCATATGAAAAACAGATTTCATGTCTTGTGCAAAGGTTTCTGAGTGGCTGTTCCTCTGATGTTTGCTGTTGACGCCTGCAGCGCCCTCATAATAAGAACGCCTTTCAGCTGTTTTGTCCACAGAGGCCCATCTAAACATGTCCGTTTCTCTGTTTGGGGCAGAGGACGGAGAAAGGCTGGAGGGAGGTGTTGGTGGACATCGACCCAGAGAAGCCGGACACGCTGAGGTTTGTCGTGGCGCCGGCTCCGACCCTGGCCTCGACGTCGCTCGTGCAGGTCAGTAAATGTAGAGCTTCTGTGTCCAGGAAAGCAAAGCACACATTTATTAACATCTGCTTTTTACAGTTTCCAAATAAAATCTACACTCCTTTATGGTTACCACATCACAGTTTATTAAGGCCTCTCTGGTTCTTGAAACCAGATAAAGTGGCTCATTGTTTGAATTTTAAAAGTTCAGATGACCTCAAAGAGAAATGAATCCCGCCTTTTATTAAGACCCGCTTCTGCCGAGGAAGACGATGACAGTAATAATGATGATGATGTCAGACCTTTGGCAGGATGTTCAAAGTGTCTGAGCTGAGCTGGAGAGGCCAAATCAAGCAGGCTGTGGATGTGTAGATGGCATAAATGTGGGCAATAAAAAACCAGATGAGGGCTGTAAAACAAACCTCAGAGAGTCTGTCTGAAGAGTCAATTTCCACAACGTTTAAAAGACTGAAGGACATCAGTTTTTAAAGTGGGTGAAAAAAAATGCTTTGTAAGTTCAGATAAACCTCCAAGGATATAAAAGTCTGGATGTTTGGATTAAAGGGGAATTGTTTCTCCTTTGCACTGTGGAAAATATAAACACTTAAGTAGATGTAGTTTTGGAACAGTTTGAAGTCATGTGCTGGCTGTTGAGGTGATGAGATTTCTGGCCAGTGGTCTGAATGTCGAAGTGAAGAAATTTCAGAAAGTGCAGGTAAACTGCAGGAGTAATCGTGACTCTTAAGGGAGTATTACTGCTGGAAATGTTCTACAGGACTAGAACTACCCTCCTGAAGGTTCCATTGGTACTTTTGATGGATGCAGCTATCCCGGGTAGGAAGATGTCGAGGACCTTTAGTTGTAAGGCTCTTTTCTTCACTGTGTTAATCAGGTGTGGGGAACTCCAGGCCTCAAGGACCAGTGTCCTGCAGATTTTAGATCTCACCCTGGGTCAACACACCTGAATCAAATGATTAGTTCATTACCAGGCCTCTGGAGAACTTCAAGACATGTTGAGGAGGTCGTTTAGCCATTTGAATCAGCTGGGACACATCTAAAACCTGCAGGACACCGGCACTCGAGGCCTGGAGTTCCCCCACCCGTGGTGTAAATGGTGCGAAAGGTCCTGGTAGTCGTGATGCTCCACGTGGAGGTTGCATAAAATGTGACATATGAAGATCACTAATCTTTGTGCCAGGACCTGACTGACCATCCAACGAACACTAACGTTGTTTCGATGAGTTTACAGTAACCAGACATTTTGTTTGTCCGGGTCAGGAGGTGTAGCGGGTTCGTCAGTCTTTATTTCCTCATTATGGGGCGTCACCCATGCTTGAATGCTGGCTGGTTTGATTGCAACCTGGGAACGATGTCTTGGTTTGCCTTCACAATAGGTGCACATCCCTGTGGGTGGCAAGGGGCTTGGTTCAGCCTTCATGGTGTCATAGCTATGATTATGAATACAAACTGATGAAGCTCATCTGTCGCAGATACAGTCCCCTTAAGATGGTTTGAGGGATCTGCAAGGCAACAGAAAGGAAGAAAAAAATGTCTGTTTACTATTTCTGGCTGATTAACTGACTATAAAAGAAGGGCGTGGCCATCGTAATCTCACCGATTTTTGAAACTCTGTTTCAGCCAGTGTTATTTCTGCGTCTGTAGTGAAGATTCACCTTTTAAATGATCCTTTTCTTGCCTTAAATGATGGATAACTGTACCTGAGGGTTGTTTATGAGGTATCATGGAAAATGTAGGAAGACAAAATGAGAAATTAAGTTCAGCTTTTTTTTAAACAGGAGACGAACTGCTGAATTGAACTCTCCTCACTTGTTCCGATCAAGTTTATCACACTGCATTTGTTTATGGACTGTTTGAAAAAGGGAAAATGTTCAGAGTTCAACAAGACGTCTGTAAGTGTCATTTGTTCCAGTCAAAGAAAAATGAACGCTAAATAAAGCAGAAAAGAAAACATCACATTTGAGAAGCTCGAACTTGAGGAAATTTCAGCTTTTTGATTAATAAATAATTCCAAAAGATGTCCAGTCCACCTTTAAAAGGTGGAAACCTGACCTGTGTGTGTTTACAGTCCAGCCATGTTTTTGTCTCCAGCAGAGATGATAGAGTGAAGCAATGTACTATTAAGTTAGTGTGTGTGTGTGTGTGTGTGTGTGTGTGTGTGTGTGTGTGTGTGTGTGTGTGTGTGTGTGTGTGTCAGGCAGATGAAAAGCGGGATCATGTGGAAGTGTCTGCAGAGGGCGGGGTCATTGTGCAGCAGCTGGCCCGGCGCATCATAGAGGACGGCGGTGCGGCGCTGATCATCGACTATGGCCACAATGGAACCAAGACGGACACGTTCAGAGTACGACACACGCATCAAGCCCGTCTGCTAAAGCTTCCTGTGTCACATATGTTCAAAGTCAGCCAGATAAAAACGTCCAAGTCTGCATATTGTAAAAAATCCTCAGTTACTGCGATGGATTGTGCCAGCGTGAAATGGAACTGTGGGGCACATGTAGGCATCGTACAGTGGGGCGTGTGTGGGGCACGTAGGGCAGCCCTCACCTAGGGTCTGGGCGTACGGTGGGTGGGTGGGTTGGTACACTGCGGGTCCCACTGTGGGCAGCACACAGTGCAGATGTGCCCTACATGTGCAGCTACTGAGTCCCACAGTGAGCAGGGTGGGTCTGCCCACTGTGACCCCACCTGGGCCTCAAGGAGGGATTTTTGGGATGTCATTCACGCTAGTTATAAAATTACTGATACCTGCGAATACAACAGAATGGTAAGACTTATTTTTCTTTCATGTTTGGTAGTTTTTATCCAACTACGCCTAACAACAAGAGGGACTGGCCATAGACTGTACACAAAAGATGGAGGTTACCACCATTTCTAGCTATGTTAGCACGCTTTATCATAAACTGTACAGCTGATACAGATACCTGCTAATTAGTGCTAATTAACATACTAATATCATCCAAGAATTTCATCTTTCAACACAGGTAACCTCGAGAGAGGAAGCAGTCTGCCAGAGTGACCACGCCCCTAACTTTAAGCATTAATGGAGTATAAATGTGAATGAACTGGGAAAAAATCTCCCCTATACAGTTCTTTTGAAGGGTGAAGCTTTCCAGAAGCCAAAACAGTTTTTTTGTAGCAGGCTGTAAACATGTTGGACGTTTTTGTGTATGGGAACTGACTCGTTTTTCAAGACAGCCTCAAGTGGACATTAGAGGAACTGCAGTTTTTGTGCACTTAAATGTTGTAGCCTCAGAAGCTGCTGCTAGGCTGCAACCAAAGATTTTTGTTAATAAACTGAATGCTTTAGTGTTTAAACTGAATTAGTAAGTATGAGTATGCAGTTAATCAACTAATAAACAATCATTTCAGGAATAAAGGTTTAGAGCAGCTCAACGGACCTGCTTATTTTACACAACAGTGGTAAAAACAGGTTGACTTTAATGCAGTCTCTAATACTTCCATCAGTATTTTAGGACCTCATGCACACATTTTGATAGGAACAATTCAGAGTTGGATGTATGTTGAGTCTTTAATTTGTCGTTTTTATTGATCACATACAGTGCACTCCGTGTGTCCTCCAGCTGTCGTGCTTTGTAATTCTTTTGTCTTCGTGAGGACCAGTTTGAGGTTTAGACCTTCATGTGAGCATGTTTTGTTCAGCTCTAGTGGAAGGAAGCAGCTGTAGGAAGCAGAAAGGCTCCTGTGCGTCAGGCAGGGGGAAACCAGGGTCAACCGGCCCGTCGCTCCTCTTCCTCAATTCTTCTTCTGAGGTTGCCAAGATTTCACAGCTTTTTTTTTTTTTTTTTACTGGGTTAGAATCGTTTTAGATGGTTAGAAATAGGTTTAGTTTTAAACCTTTTATTCATGCTGTACTTCTTAAACATCCCCTCATGTAGTTTGAAGGAAAAACTGTGTAAGAAGCCGCTACTTAGCTCAAATTTGCTACTGCCACTGTAAATAAGGTTTTGCGTTGAACCCATCATAGGTTTGCTCATCATTTTGCTCCTTTGCTGTTGGTCAGGGTTTTAAAGGTCACCAGCTTCATGACGTCCTCGCCTCCCCTGGCTCTGCCGACCTCACCGCAGACGTGGATTTCAACTATCTGCGGAGGATGGCGGGAGGAGGCGTGGCCTGTCTGGGCCCCGTCACTCAGAATACGTTCCTGAAGAACATGGGTATTGACACCAGGATGCAGGTGAGTCTTCATCACTGACAGATGCCAATAAAAACAATCAGCATGATTTCTTTTAGTGTCATTTCCTCATTTGGTGGAAATCCAACATCAAAGAGTGTGACTCACTGCTCCTTTTTCTTAGTTTCAGGTTAAAATTTGAATACACAGACCTAGGGTGCATTCCCACCAGGTTTATGCAAAAGTTCATTCACGAGTTTAAAAATATTACAACCTCTGCAGAAAAATGCTGTGCAGGGAAAAACTTTCAGCAGACATATTGTCGCCATTTCTGGGCAGGTGAAGCTGTTAGTTCAGTGAAACTTACTTTGTGACAGAACTAAAAAAATGAGCACAAAGAAAAGTAAAACATCGTATGATTGTAAGATGATCCAAAAACATTTTAGTGTTTCTGAGTGACACGCTGTGGCCCACAGTTAGAAAACCAGGATATCAGACACACAGTATGCCCCGAGGCTTTAACCCCCAGTTGTTCTCCACAGATTCTGCTGAGGAACTGCAGCGACCCGTCCACCAGGAAGCAGCTTATCAGCAGCTACAACATGCTGACCAACCCCGCCAAGATGGGCGAGCGCTTCCATTTCTTCAGCCTGCTGCACCCCAGTCGCCTTGCCAAGCCCCAGAAACCACAGGGGCTGAAGCTTGAGAAGAAGAAGAGCCCGGCACCGCTGCCTGTGGCCGGATTCACCGAGCTCAAGTTCGCCTGAAAGAGACGACTTTGAAATTTTGGCTGCCGGGTCAGTAGTGAGTGTAAACAACTACACTGTCCCAAACTTCTTGAACTGACTGCACCACAAAGCAAACAAAGAGATTTACAGAGCTAAAAACGAGCAGACAGCTGCTTCATCACTTCCTTTAAGCCTGTGTGAAATCCAAAATGGGTGAGTCATTAATTAGATTCACTCCTGTAGAGTCATTATAAAGGAGGA
Organism: Maylandia zebra; assembly: GCF_041146795.1. Lineage (NCBI taxonomy): Eukaryota > Metazoa > Chordata > Actinopteri > Cichliformes > Cichlidae > Maylandia > Maylandia zebra. The sequence continues at coordinate 23,855,200 of NC_135181.1, read as the reverse complement.
AACTATCCAAAAAGGCCAAAACTGTTCTTTTGTAGCTGTAAACATGTTTGTTTCTGCTGTAAAGTTGAACTTTTTAATATGGAAGTCTATGGGGCCTTTTGGAGAAAGCCTCAAGTGGACATTAGAGGAACTGCAGTTTTTGGCACTTTAACTTGGGGAGTGAGAGTTTGGACATTACGAAATGTCTGTTGGTTTAAAAGATCATGTTCTGATGTGTTTTAACAAATATTTAAGGAAAACACATTTTGTAGTTTTATGACCTATAAATAAAAATTTCAAAACATTAAAACATTCGTGGACTGTTCTTGTCAGATTTGTCAGATTATGGACACCAGACACTGAATGACTGGATTAAACTGTGCAGCACTTCGTTCCATTGGTCAGCCGGCTGCCATCCTGCACATCTTGAAGCAGTTAGCTGAGCTCACTGTTGTGCAGCAGCCATTCACAACGAGCCCATCGCTCCTCCGGTAGAAATTAAAAGATTCGGTTACATGTGGTGGCGGTGGGGTCGCTGCTGCCAAAACAAGCAGCGGCCCTCCAGATGAGCGGCGATCGGGTTCAGGACTGGTAATTAAATGATCATTTCCAAACATCCTGCAGATCGCTATCAGCTTTTCCTCTGATTCATGGTGTCCCTCGCTGGAGAGTCTGACTAGTACATTTGGAAGGGATTGCATGATTTCATTAAACCTGTTTTGAGCGAAGACGTTTGAAACGTTTATCACCTTGAATCTGCCACCGGCATCCGAAATTTTAGAAACACTTGTGCTTTTTAAATCCTTGAGATTGGAACAATTCACAATAGATACATCAGACTTTGTGTGTAGCTTAAACAGTCCACCCCAAATTCAAATTCATGCTACATCCAACCAAAATATGTATGTACACGTTGCCCAATTTTAGGGGGAACTTGTTCAGAAAAGACCTGCCTTCGATTCAGTGCAGTGGTTATTTAGAATTATTAAAATAGTAATTGAAAATTGAAAACAAAAACAAAAAAGTAGCAGCAGTAATGTGTATTGATCCAAAACTGATCCGTTCCTCAAGAAATCCACAAACCTCACTGCGAGCAGTTTATAAAAGATCTACACTGAAGATCTACAACCTTCATTAATATTTGTTCCACAGAACATTATTTAACTGAAACAAGTTAAAAATAAATGAATAAAATAAAGATTTGTGTTAGTCTTCATTAATTTGGTCAGATTTGGCATGGACACAGTCGAATCTCAAAATTTGACAAAATCCCCCCCACATGAACTTCATGTGTTCTCTCCAGGTACTCGGGCTTCCTTCCACAGTCCAAAGGCACGCAGTTAGTTGGGTTAGATCACTTGGTGATTCTAAGTTGGTTTGAATGGCGGTCAGTCCCTCTGTGTGTTAGGCCTGTGACCTGTCCAGAGTGTACCCCGCCTCTCACCCACCATAATTATGGTCAATTATTAAACCCACACTACAATTTTTCAAAATAAAAACAAAAAAACAAACAAACAAAAAAAGCCCAAATAATCAGATTTTTTTAAAAACATTTTGCCCACATAATTTGTTTCCATCAGTTTCATCTATGTGTGCAGGGTCACAAGGTTTCAGCTGTCACAGGGTGAGACGTGGAACACCTGTCCAGGTCATTAGTTAATCACAGGACTAACCTACAGTCAGTCAGAGCAATCAGTAAACCTAACACGCATGTCTTTGGACTGTGAGAGGAAGTCTGAGAGCGCACACAGGCACAGGGAGAACATGCAAACTTGGATAGGCTGTCGAAGTGTGACAAGAGTGCAAGTAGTCCTCGAGTAAAACACTGCTGGTGCCCAATGAAGGGTTTAAATCACTTCCTATGACTGATAAATAAAGGCAAAGTTTTTGTCTTGAGAGTGCGCAAAGCAAATGCCAGAAAAACTCAAACTCTATGGAGTAAGTCAAGACCTGTGAAGACGTCCGCCTGTTTTTTCCACAGTGCTGGAGCCTCGTCTAGAAGACGACTGGCACAGGAACAACAATGACGACTCACCCGCATTTTGCCGTTCATCTTTAATATTTTCATCCACATGACAAAACATTTCTTGCAAAAATATAAAACGTGAAATAAATTCTCAGGCTGGAGTCAGATCGGGATTGACGAACACGTTAGAGTTCAGAAAGACAAAGGAGACAATAGCAGCTCGATTCTTCTCAGCTCTTCCAGAGTTTCTGAAAATAACTCACGTTTGTTCCTCTGCAAAAGTTTCTGCCATACAGCCACATTATTACAGGTCGGAGACAGTGATGTATGTCCCACTTAACTTGAATATAACGTCCGCATCTGTCACCAGCTAAAATAAGTCTGTTAGCAAAAGAGTTTCTTTAAATAGAAAAACTAACCAACTCTACTAATAATTAATGGTACATAAAAAATATTTCTTATTTGAGTCCAGGAAGTGTTCATTAAATAAACTTCATACTTAAGAAGCATTGTTAGATGCAGGGCCAGCCTCAAGTGACCATTAGAGGAACTGCAGTCTTGGAACATAGCATTGATATTGTTTTGATGCTTTAAAGGCCAAATCTGTTCTCAAAACTAGTCAGATAAAAGTAATTTAATCTGCATTGAATAAATGTTTGGTTGACTATTTGGCCAACATTCATTTTCTAATTTTAAGATTGTAATTGCAGCCTCGAGGGAGGCTAAGATGGCTTCAAACTTTTGCAGATGATCAAACTGAGACTTACTGACAGTGAAATTCTCGTGAAAAAAAAAATTTCCCAATAGTGCAAAGACATCCCAACAAGAACAAAAACTACAGTCGGGAGAGAGCGCTTGTTTCTCGTGAGTTCCAGTTAGTCACAAAAGACGACATTGACATCTACACAGCTTTTTAGAACTACAATGTAACGGCCACCTGCTAAAACTGTGCTATCGAGCTGAAAAAGTGAGTTGAGTCTGGTTTTGGATTAGCCCTTCCACGACTCCGCTGGCAGTGCTGACGTATGTTGAAGCCCCAAGTTGAATTCTGGGGAGAAAAAACACGATGCTTCCGTGTTTCGGCTCTTAGCGTCCGTTTGTTTATGGCTTTGTAGAAACGAAAAAGAAACTGGAAAAAGATAAAATATTTGAAAAGTTTTAATTCTCTGGACCTGAATTATCGCTGCAGTGAGCTGCCTGATCAGCGTGTCCTCATGGGTCATCACACGCCGTCATGGGGGAAAGCCTGCGGCCTACACAGTGGCGCTTCTGTCAACAGTTTCCCGGGTTTGAGGCTAACCCTCTTAAGAAAAGTCAACATGGCCAAGGCCTCTAGGGGTCCTCCTCCATGTCATCCAGGTTGGGCGACATGATGAAGTGTTTGGGGTAGTGCAAGCCTCTCTCGTCAGCGTATTCCTCCCATCGGGCATCGTCGCTTTCGTGAGTGATGTATCGCTCACCTCGCCGTGTCTCGAACTCCCTGAGGTCCAGCCAGGTCTGGTAGTCCTGGACGACAATGACAACATTAAACACTTTTTTTATGCTCAGCTTTCACTCCATCTTTGACTGCTACAGGAGCTTTGCATGATTCATTGCTCAAAATAATCCTTATTTATGTTAGACTGGACCAGTTCATCCTCCATTTGAAACAAGCCATTTTAGCTCCTCCCCCCTATTAAGCCAACTTTCTTCTGATTGGTTGCCCCTTGGCTGTGGAAATCTGCTAAGAAGCATGTCTATAAGCCTGAGAAAATCTATTGTTGTATATTTGATATAGAGGTCAACTGTCCCTTTAAATCAGTGATTTAAGGTATGATTTGATCATTCAAAAACAGAGTTAAAATAATAACTTTATGTCCTGCATCACAGACTGTACACAAAAGATGGACACAGCTTCCAAGTCGAAAACATAAATATGAAGCCAACGTGAATCTGCATTCATTCTAATGGCCAGCAGGGGGCGACTCCTGTGGTTACACAAAGACTAGTGAATGAGAAACCAGCCTTGGCCCTTCTTGCTCTATGACCTCATTACATTTTTTCCTAAAGGGGGGAATAAATGTTTTACTTTCATTAAGTACTGCATATTCACTGTGAATCCACTGTTTGTTCATTTTATCTTGTGCTTTTATTTTATTGTTCTTATTCTGCCATTGTTTTACTAAGTGTTTTATCTTATTGTAAAGTGTCCTTGGGTGACTTGAAAGGCGCTCATAAATAAAATTTATTATTATTATTATTATTATTATTATTATTATTATTAAATCTTTATTTACTTTAATAACGCTCATGCGATACTGCAGACTCTTCTAAGGAAAGCAGTTTGGTTACCTGCAGCCAGGGGTGGCTCAGCGACTTGTCCACGCTGTAGCGCTTCCTCATCTTCACCTGCAGCAGGTTATTAATCAGGTCTTTGGCTGTCGGAGAAGAATAGTCAAGTAGCGTTAAAACACACAAACTGTTACAAATGTGAACATGAATGAACCCAAGTCCAGATGTTCCCTTACCCTCTTCTGAGATCTCCTTCCAGGGGTTGGCTGGGTACATGAAGGCGGCATTCTGGATCTGGTCATTGATGTCCTCGTCCTCATTGAAGGGAAACGTCCCGCTCAGACTGACGTAGACGATGACGCCGACCGACCACATGTCCAGAGATCGGTTGTAGCCTTTGCTGCGGAGCACCTCGGGCGCCAAGTAGGCCGGAGTGCCAACCACTGAGCGGCGGAACGACTTCTCCCCGATGATACGAGCGAAACCAAAGTCGCAGAGCTTCACCTGGTTGAGAGGGGGGGAAAAATGCAGCATTAATCCACTGGCTCTCCCGTGAGTTCCTCGTCCTTCTAATTTATAATTAAACAGAAGGTAGCTGTGGCGGCGACTATCGTTCTGCTCTGGACCCTTGGTGAGATCGGTACTATGAAAACTTCTGGTTCTTGTGGTCTGCAGTGCACTGGTGTGGAGTACTGTCAGACCCAAAGACAAGGCTCCCTGGAAAGCAGCTGAATGACATCAAGGACCAGCGCAATAGCAACCAAGTTCCAACCAATTGCAACACCTGGGTGAGCTGCCTCAGTGTGGGAAAGTGCATTTGTACTAACCTGAGGAAACGGCTCTGCAGAGGCCAGCAGGACGTTCTCAGGCTTCAGATCACAGTGGACGATGTTCTTGAAGTGAAGATGCCTCAGGGCTACCAGGATCTGCAGACCCAACAGTCACAAACTGAATGACTCCTATCAGAGTCCTATCAGACATCCACATAAACCCTGCCTAAGAAAACAGACAAAAAAGTGTCTCCTTCCGCCTGAGCTTTCACGTTCTAACCTGTGTAACCAGGAACTTGGTGAGCCGTTCGGGTAGCCGGCTCTTCTCGCTGGATAAAATCATCTCCAGCATGTCGCCGTGAAGCTTCTCCATGACCACAAACACCTGCTCGGGCGTCTCAAACATGCACTCCAGGTTAACAATCCCCGGATGGTGGAGGTTCTGTCACACATAGGAGACAATCTGTGAAAACTAGATTCTAACTGGAGCAATCTAATGAAGTAATTAACAGTTTTGTAAAGATGTTATCCATTTTTTAAAACTATAAAAAGGATTCCTCACACATGATGCTCGATTACATCTTAAATATTGTTTGATCACTGCATTCATCGTGGGAAGCCGAGATTGTGAGATTAAAATTTGATTGATTGTACAGCTCTAACTTAATCTCACATTAAATTGATAAAGCTCGCCACGTCTCACCTGAAGTATGGCCACCTCGTTCCTCAGCTGGCTCTCCTGCTTAGTAGGAAACCGCATTTTGTCGATGATTTTGATCGCCACGTCTCTGCCGGTCTTTCTGTGTTTACCTGCAGAAGATGAGAAAAGAGATCAATTTGATTGTTTGTAATTGCCTGTAATGCATATAAAATATGTCTCATTTTAACACGACCTCTCACCTCCATAAACGATCCCAAACTGTCCCGAGCCGAGGACCTCGTCAGCAAAGATCTGATACACTGAGCTGATATCCTGAACAAGACAGATTAGAGCACCTCAGACTGTGAGAACATCCTTAACTGTGTACGGACAAATCTGAAATAAAGAGGAAAAAAAAATCTGCTTGTGTGTGATGGCTTACCACATTTTCTTGTATCTGGGAGTTGGACACTGATATGCTGATAGACAGTTCCTCTGAGAAGACACAAAATAAAATACATATACATATTTATATATATTAAAAAAAAAAGGTGAAATCTGCAGGTATTTAACCCCCTTCACTTACAGCAAACACGTGTTTTTTTCCCCCCAACCTCCAAATCATTAAAATCTCATTTCCAACATTTCCTTGTTTATCAAAGACAGAGGTGACGGGAGATTTCCAGCTGGGATCAAACATGTGGATTTCTTTGTACACTGTACGACAAAAAGAGCCCTGACGACGTTTCGTTTCCAGCTGCGACAACGATCTCCAAATCGTTTTCCAGATCTCACAAGAATAAAAGCCTCTGTTTCCTGTCTCCTCCTTTCATGTGATGGGAGCATTAATTCGGGCTGACACTGAAAGCCGACGGCGCGTTCTGTGCAAAGAAAACTGATGAGCTGACATCGATTTCGGATCGCTGCCCGGGGTTTGATCGGGTCACCCCTCTGCGATCAATACCTGCAGTCTGATGTAGATAGGCAGCCTGTTGATATTTAGGTCACCATGCAGAGCTGATGTAGGTTTATCGAAGTGGGAAGCACACATATGCAAAGAGTGCTGAGGAATTTTGACCCAGGGATGCAATTCTTTCACTAGAGGCCTGGGAGTTTGCGCATCCGAAACATTCTTAGGACTGCACTCCTGTACACCTTGTGACATTTCCTCCAGTGACGTATCAGATCAAACATACAAAGTGCAAATGTTGGTTTGTGATTTTGTCTTTAGATTTAGAGACTCACCTGAGAATAAACTAATAAACCAATAGCATGTTTTTATCAAATATATTAAAGTTATTGCACAAAAACAGCTGATTCTGAGGGGGTCAGGTTGCTGAGTTTCCATGAAATGAGCCACATGAAAGCGATCCAGGAGCAATTTGTTGGCAATCTGCATTTTCCAGGAAGATGGAGCGTCACAAGGCAAAAGTGAGAACATCAAGTTAACATTTTGGATCCATGGAGTGGGAATTCCCAAGAGCTTAATCCGATCATGAATCTATAATCAATATTTAAAAAACAAAAACAAAAAACAGGTAGATAACCAAGAGCCCCTACACTGTGATCACCTTTGACCGCAGGGATGGATCAGACATGAAAAAACGGTTCTTTCTGTAAATACTGACTCTTTTAAATTGACGAAATGCTTCTTCCTGTCTAAACCTGTGCGATTACTGCTGTTCCCTAACAAAGACAAACCCCGACCACTGCAAGTTTATGTCGCGTAGATAGAATTTGTCAGATAGAATAACATTTCATAACAGTACAATAACAACAATAAAACGGTTGGACCACTGGAAAAAAAGAAGGATAACATCACATGAAGTCTTTAAATGCTTCAATAATCTCCACAGAACACCACACGACCTGTAAACGCAGCACCAGTGTTTGCATGCCTGCTGATTGCTTCCATTTATATAACTTTGACTCTAATGGATCTGCAGCAGAGCAGTGTCATTTCTTTCCTTTTTTTCTTTTGCGTGGGGGTGGATTTCCCTCGGTTATACATGACTATAAAGGTCCAGTGGCGGTCTGTGTGTCTATGAGGTAATAAAACAAAAAGTGGTGTTACATCACCAGTGCATTAACTTATTGATGCCATGATTTCAAAAACAAAACATCCATTTTCAGGAGGAAATTGAAGCTCCGCGTTAATTACTCAACAAGTGGAAAACGCCACTGCTGACTGCGTCCCCTGAAGCGCCGCACTTTTATAACACACCAACTGTGCTCAATAACAGCTAATGCTCTTTTACTTTAATTCCACGAGGTGCATTTAGGTGCTCTAATTTAAAGGATGAAACTTAAGACTCTTATTTTCAGACAAAGAGACAGTTTAACCTGAGATGGATCGGAGCTGAGATGAAGCGGAAAATCCTCTGAAATCCCTTCAATCATGTTAAAATGCCAGCAGACGGCGTGTGTCTGCGCGTGTTTGTGTGTGTTGTGTAACGGTGGCCTCCTAAAACAATATTTGGAAGCTTTTCACAGGCGAACAAACAAACGCACGTCCATTAAAGCATAAAAAGTCTAATCTGATTTCAGAAGCGACTCCATTACTGTATCAAAGGGCAAAGATGGGCATTAATATAGTGTGCATGAACCTCACTGGGTGTGCCTCCATTATCAAACATCTGCCTTTTATTACATAAAGATAAAATTTAGAAAGATATTCCATCTTTCTAAAAATATACAAACTGACACAGAAAGCTCGTCAGAGGTAGAACAAACCATAACAACGCTTTTCTACTACATGTACAACAAAAGTAGATGCAATCCATCAGTGGAAATATCCACAGGTTTAAAAATATGTCTATAAGTATACATACAATGGGGGAAATAATTTATCTCCTGCTGAATTTGTAAGTTTGTTCATTTACAAACAAATGAACAGTTTCTGATTTTTACAATAGTTTCATTTAAACAGAGAGAAACAGAGTATCAACCAAAAATCCAGAAAGAACACATTACATAAAAGTTAAATTGATTTGTGTCATTGAGTATGTATTTGATCTGTAACCCAGCTAGAGTTCCTGCTTCCACAGACTGGCTGTGAGCCAAATGGGCACGCAGATTAGAGTTAGTTAATCAATTACAGATACTCCTGATCTCTCCTTGTTGTGTATAAAGCACACCTCGCTAAAGAACCGGTTTCAAACATTCCAGCCTCTCCACCACTACGGACAAGAGCAACGAGATGTCAAAGAACAAGACTAGAACAGACTACAAGACGAGCAACACGAAGCTCAGTGAGAAGGTGATAAATGGGAAATGAAAGAAATCTAAAATGACCATCAGTCACCCTCGTGCTTTAGCTCCAAACAAGAGCTTGCCTCACAGGAGAAGCTTGTTAATGACCTGAAGGCACCAAGAAGACCATCAGTAACACATTCCCGCAGTCAAGCATGGAGGTGGAACCATTACGCTTTGGGAATGTTTCTGACTGTACGGAACGACTTTATCACATTGGGGAGCCAATGGACCATTAAATCTTGCAAGAGAACTGACGGTGCTTTCTCATTTTCAATCATTTAATTTAGCTGGAATGAACAAGCCAATATGAGTGTCATGTTATTGGGTTCACTTTTTTGATTGGTTGCCATTCCTCAAGAGGTTGGGTCTTATGTAACATGAATAAATGCAAGACTAATTCCTCAAATATTCTGTTTTTGTCTTTTTACACGCTTGTAAACCACAGAGAGAGTAAAAGAAAGACTGGTGTAGCCACCATGATCTTGGTTTGAAAAGCCTCAAACTAAACACTGTCACGGTCGACATCTTGGTGTTTTGAGTTGTGTCTGATAAGTCACGGGTTAAATCTCAATTTTTGACCTTAGAAATGACAATACTTCACAAAATTAATTCCTAGTTTGTTTTTTTCAGTATGACCTGCAGATAGCATAACATATCTACTGAAGTCATAGTTAAAAAAAATGAGAATGTTCCATTGCAGCAAGACCCACCGCCCCCTGCTGGCCGTTAGAATAAATGCAGGTTTATGACACTTCTATATTTATTTAGCCATTCAGTTCATGGTAGTATTGAGAGCTTGAAAAGAAAATGACTGGACTTTTTTGGGGGGGGTTGTTTGTTTGTTTGTTTTTTGGCTATTAACTTCTACATTGGCTTTTCAGACACAGCGGTCACATCCGTATTTTTTTTTACACAAAACTGAATTTCCTGCTGAAGGTACAGAAGGAACAGGCAAAACCAAGAACAGGACCAAAGACTAAAGAGGGTCCGTCACTCACTGTGATCCTTCCCCTGGCCTGGCCCCGTGCCGACGCTAGCCTTGGGTGTGACGGGCATCAGCGCCTGCCGGATGGCTTTCTCCCAACTCTGCCCTACATCCCGTCCCACGCCAGATGCTGCCAAAGCTGGGTTGTGGTAGAGGCCACCGTTGTCCTCCCCGACGTAGTACACCATGCTGCCCGTGATGATCTCAAAGCAGTGTGGGTTGCTACCCTGAGGCAGTCTGCCAAAGTCTTGCGCCGGCTCCACCTGCAGGATCTCAGACAGGGGGATCTCCTATGGAATAAAAAAGAAAGTTTAAATCCTGGGTCTTGTGGATGAAGTAATCTAAAAAGGTCCCTTTAGCCTGAACTTGAACTTCGGCACTTATAGAACATATCTTCTCTGATTTGATTTTATTCTTTAAGAGTCAGAATCATCCATGAGGTCTTGAAATTATCCAGAGGGCTCCATCCGAGCACCTCTCCTCTCCTTGCTAAAACTAAGACACTCTTTGAATGTCAGTGTTTAAAACTTCTCTTCCTTCCTTTTCTGGCAGAGTGCAGAAACCCTGCACCCCTCCACAAACCCTTAACCATGCCAGATCAAACATTTCAAAAAGAGCGATTGGCTCAGTGGTGTCTCCACGCTCCTCGGACTCATTTGAACCTTTTGCCAAGTTCACCCCGAGCCACGCCCTCCCATCACCATCTTTTCATCCTCTGATTAAAAGGCAGGACGTGCCTTAGAAGCTTCGGGCACTTGGCAGTGTGGCAGTGAGCCAAAGAGGCGGCAGGGAAGCGACCCGACATCTCCAAAAACCACCACAGATCCCCCACCCTCCAACCACCCCACCTCCCCAGCCTTGTGCTCCATACCTCCTCCCTGGCTTTCTCTTCAAAGGAGGATTTCTGCTGCGCTTTGTGCTAAAGGTCAACAGGTCGGCGGCAGGCGCAAGATAAAAGGACGTGAGGTATGAGAGAGGGAAGTGATGGAGCTGCAGCTGAATTCAGTGATCACAGTTTTCAAGGAAATTATTTAGTCCAACTTGGAAGTTCAAAATTGGATTAAAAAAATAAATAAAAGCCACAGATCTGCACTGTCATTAAAAACACATCAGTGAGCACACTGCTGCTAAAGTTTACAGGCACTCGTCATGGGCATAAATGTCGTGGTAATTTGGGTCTTTTAGTGACTTCTTTGAACTGTTGCTTTTCCAGTTAAATGACTGTGCAGCATGCATCTTTAATGACTTTAAAAACAAGAATTATGAGTTTGAATTTATTTTGGATTTTCTCTCATTCACACATGGTCAAAAGCCTACATACGGGCTCAGATATAAACATCACACCCAATATTTAGCAAGTTGACCAGAGTTGGTAGCCACCAACAAGCTTCTGGTTCAATATGAATATTTGACACCTTTTATTGGCAGAATTGGTAGAATTCATTCAAACTGGTTGGTTTCCTGGCATGGACATGGCTTTAAAGCGTAGCCCACAAATCTTTAATGGGGTTGAGGTCGAGGATTTGTGAAGCCCATTCCAGAAGCTTAAATTTAGCCTGTTCTGTTTGAACAGCTAATTGTATCCAAGTTTCAAGCATCTGTGGATTTGAAGTATTTTTTGTTTATTATTTCATCTACTTTGGCACAGAACATGATGTTACCACCGCCATGCTTTACAGTAGGTTTGAAAACCTCACCTTTACTTCTCAAACACCTCTTATCACTGTGGCTCTTTATCTTGTATAAATCATAAAGTTTTTCTTCAGCAGTTATTTGGCGTGTCCATGTGGGCAGCTGGAAATTTTAGTCAAGCTTGATGGTGCTGATTCTGGAGAGGGGGCTTCTTTCTTGGTCAGCAACCACTCAGTCTAGTGACGTAAAACTCACTTCACTGTGGACTGTTCATGGCAGGCTTCAACCTTGGTGGTTCCTGGGTTGTCCATCATCCGAGGGTGACAGTTTGGGTTTGTCTTCCCAACCTCACCAAAGTGGTGACATATCCAAACAACAATTTTTTGAACAATGATCTTGAATCTTGGATGACCTTTTTAGATCTTCACTGAATTCTTTGGACTTCTCCATGGTTTTGAGTATGGGTCAGTCCAATGAGTGGTGTCAAACAAATCCTTTTATGCTGGCAAAGAGGAACTACCAGTTGAAGCCAATTGTGATCACCAACAGTTAACAGGCCTTAGCAACGTGAACTTAAGACATTGTAGAAACATCAGCACCACTTCTTAAAAATATTTGAGTGAGCGAATGTATATGTTTGTCCTTGGATTAAAGAAAGTCTAAAATAAATTCAAACGTATGCACCCAGTTCTTGTTACAATCACAATGGGCGATCGTGGCTCAAGAGTTGGGAGGTCGCCTTGTAATCGGAAGGTTGCCAGTTCAAGCCCTGGCTTGGACAGTCTCGTCGTTGTGTCCAAAACCCGTTGCCTACTGGTGGTGGTCAGAGGGTCCGGTGGCGCCAGTGTCCGGCAGCCTCGCCTCTGTCAGCGCGCCCCAGGGTGGCCGTGGCTACAATGTAGCTTGCCATCACCAGTGTTTGAATGGGTGGATGACTGAATGTGTAAAGCGCTTTGGGGTCCTTAGGGACTAGTAAAGCGCTATACAAATACAGGCCATTTACTGAAATGGCCAGTAAATGGCACATTATTCAATGTCAGTGTCGGTACAACAGATAGTTTTAATGTTTCTTTGCCACCTTTCTTTAAATATATTAAGTTACATTATCAACACAGAGCTTTCAACCAATGATAGACAACCTGCTCTTGGAACAATTACAGTGGACAAGCAGACAGTGATGTGTGTTAATGTCTTATGAGGTTCATGCTGTGTTACGGTATGAACCCGACTCCCTCCAGCTCTTCTCTTCACGTCGCTGCTTTGTTTGGCCGAGCAGCTGAAACTAGATCCGGGGCTCACCGGGTCTCCTACCTTGTAATACTTGGCTCCACTTTCATTCTGAAACAGAGTCAGACTCTTGCTGTCCAGCCTCCAGTAATGTCTCTTCCTCTGCAAAGACAAAACTTGTCATTAGGGAGAATGCTTTGAATCTGAGTCCAGAGAGAAAATAAAAATCTTTAAATCTCTTTTAGTTTCCAGTAATCAAAGACTTTCCTTTGAGGTTTTGAGTGATGGATATAAATGGAAGTATCTGAAGTACAAGAAACCGTTTCAAACAGTACTATATGTAGGACAGAGTCTTTTTATTGACCAATAATTTAATTCCCTGGATGACAATAGATGTGTTCACCTGATGCACTTAACTGCTTGTTCATTTCTAGTAGAGCATTTGCATGTAGAACATGTTTCCAGATTGTGTGGATATATACCAAAAACCAAAGCTCAGTGATTAAAATGGATTTAATAATTTCTGCACTGACTTGATGAAGCACCTCGAACTTCCAGACTGCAGTGCTAAAGCTGACGTAAGTTATCAGTGCCCCGTGTTTGTTCATCTCCAAAAACTACCAAGCTGAAATATTTGAAATTTGGCAGTGAGGTAGAGCAAATAAAAAAGGAAGAACGTTTGAAATTTTGGTGCAGATTAACATCACTTTTATTACATTTTCTAAATACGACGCTGGGATTAGTGACGGCTTTGCCTTTCTCCCAGTAACTCCTACAGCGAAGCACATTATTGAAAAATGCTATTCACATTAGCCAATTAGTGCTTACAGTGTAATGTACAAATTTTATATTTGCATTGTGTTTCATATGTCTTGTGTTTGAATATTGCCTATAAATGTTTTAGCTTTTAGTGTTTGTGTCTGTTTTTTGGAATTTTTTGCTGCTCCTAAGAGCTTTTAGCCAAAGCCAAAGGATTAGACTGGATTGATATTTTTACTTAATTATAAAATGAATTCAGATATTTCCTGCTTTTGTTGTTGTTCCTGCAAACAGACCAGCTGTGTTTGTCAGGCACCCAAAGGCCTAAAGAAAAGCTCAAAAGACACCTTAGTTTGTCTGTGTTTTGTGCTTCATCTCACCAGGTTGTCACGGTTGGTGTAGTGCACCAACCAGCCTTCTTTAACCACTGTGGAGCTTTTTCTCTTGGTGTGTTTGATGGACTGGACCACACGCATCAGAGGGATGTTGCTGCTGGTCGACGGGCTGCGTGAAACCAAATAAAAACATGCAAAGAAGCATTTTAAGGAAAAAAAGCCCACACAAAAATACGATACTAATGAGAATGTCAAAGATTCAAATAAAAAAAATAAAATGCATGCAAGTCTTTGGAGGAGTTCCTTCTTTTCTCTTCTCTAAAGCTCTAGGCTCTCTTAACACTGAACACACTCGTTTGTTGTAGATTTCGGTTACAAACCACATGAGGGTGGAGCCATGCTTGTGGTTTATTGCTGACGGGGGTAAAAACATGCCATCCAACACTGGACGTCACTTTGAAATTGTACCGTATATCCGAGAGAAATCGAACCTGTTCACATCACACATATCATGATCTCTACTTATGACAAAGCATCCAATACTGAGGCTCAATAGATTTTCTCATGAGGATAAATTAAGATTTTTATAATGCTATTTTAAAGCCCGTCACCAGTTCCAGTCGTCTGCTTCACCTGATCGTTCTGACCGTCTCGTCATCCTTCTCGCAGTCTGTGCAGGGACCCCCGAAGAAGATCTTGTCTTCGGTGGACTGCTCGTCCTGCTCGTCCATGCTGTGACCTCCATCGCTGTTCACATCGCAGTCCACCTCCATCGTCGCCTCTGAGTCCATACCAGGACTGGCTGGCTCTGAAGAAACAGGAAAAACATGAGAGCCTGGGAACAGGTCTTAAAACTTCCAGCCCGAGATTTCACTGAGCTGCAGTTCCTCTAATGGCCAGTAGGGGTTAGGTGTAAAATGCCAAAGACTTGAAACGAAAACGTTTCTCAATCCAGTTTAAAAAAATAAAAATCAAAAATAGATCAAAAATACTCTGACGTGATCAGTGTAAAGTCTGAGCTCTGCAAACGTGAGATTTCTGTCTCCTTCATTTCTTATATAGACTCCCCACTCATTTCATTGTCTCGTAGAGCAGGTCACCCAAAGGAAAATCATTGTTAGGGTAATCAGGGAGCGAAATGAAGTCACTTTTTTCTTTTCTATCAAAATAAACTTATTACTTAAAATTAGAAATTTTTTGACATCAAAACCTCAGTTGAGGGTTTTTTAAAAAATATTTTCTGCCTTGAGTGCAAGAAATTCTGTGTTGTGTTTTCTAATTTTATTCATGTAATCTTTTATTATTTTCTTTTGACTTCTTTTCAGTGTTAGTCATTTTAATTATTATTTAAATTGCTGTCTTTTATTGTTGTATGGAGGGCGTATGTTCCAATGAATAATAAAAAAGGAAATCAGATATGGTGTTACAGATAAACAGTAGCCAGGGTGGGAACCCATTTAACTGTCCATTTAACGGTTTTGTTTTAGCCTCTGGGCACAACTGTGTATAGCCAACTTCCTGTTCCCTGCGCTGGTCAGAAGAACCTAATCGCATAAACTGTCATGAGATGGCAGCTGACGGCTTTGAGATTGCATTTCCTCCTTGATCTTCTCTACCTGTATGAAACCAAAGTGTCCTCAGCGGTCAATAAAAATCCAACAACAGGAAGAAACTAAAAAGAGTCCAAGAGCAAATCTCCCGTCCTTTGCCTACAGCGTCAGAATCTGTCTGCAGATATTAAATTTTGCCCATCAAAGGTTTCAGATGATTAAAGCGGTAAACGTGAAAACGACTCACCTCCGTTAAAGTCGACCTCGCCCAGGCAGTCTCGAGGTACTTTGGCTGCACATCTCTTATGGCAGTTAAATTTACAGTCTAAAAAGCAAACATACAAAAAACATATTAAACATTTTAAACTTCTTGAATAACCATGTGACGAAGAGTAACCGACGGTTCCCACAGAGTACTGCAGAGTCTCCCCACACACTTCACAGGGCGATTAAGAAAAAAGTGAAGGAAGGTTAGGACTTCACAGCAGATTGAATATCTCTGGAGTTTGGACTGTTGGTTTTCTAAGACTTTCCTGTGTGTGTGTTTTTGCGTGTGTGTCGTCACCTTTGCATTGCAGGCCCTGGCGGAAGAGGCCCTTCAGCAGGCGTTTGCAGAACTGGCAGATGGTGGGACGGGTGTAGGTGTGGACGGAGAAAGTGTGGGGGACTTTCACCCGACCCAGGACCATCTTCTCCATCCAGATGGGCCGGCCGCTCAGCAGGGAGTTGCGCTTCATGGCGCCCAGAAGAGGGCGCTGCAGAGGGGCGGGGAACAGAAACAAAAATGCGAAGAAGAAATAGGATTTATTTTTCTGTTTATGCTCAGATTTCCAAACAGAGAGCAAACTGACCAATAACACTTCAGTAACTCATTTTAGTTTGTATTTAAATTTGTTCTTCATGTAAAAACTAATCATTAAAAGACATCACGCTTAGACGCTGGAGGCAGAAAGTGCTTAATAATTCCTACCCTTATCTTTTATATCTGCAGGGCACTGCCACCCTGGAATAGACGACTTCCACCAGGACAGAAATGTTTTTCATAGAATCAAAAGTGATCATTGAGAACAGCTTTAGCTTCAGTGACCTTTCCTCTCCCAGCAGGGCTTCCAGATCCTCTGACTGATGAGGTCAAGAGTTCAGATTTTATCTCAGTTCTTCTGCCTCTGGCAAATCTTCAGTTTATAGTATTTTGTACCGATACAGAACCAAGATGTCTGAACCATCTGTGGATTCAACTTTCAAATATAAACAACAAATGATGCAGTCTTCTTTTTTTTCTCCATTTTTATGCAAGTTATTTTATTAATTACCACAAACATCCTGAAAGAGGCAATCAGCTGAATCTGGAAACAGGCGAGCCTGTTATGTTGTTGCGCTCATGCATGCGCAGCTTCACGTGGGTGTTGGCAGACTTATCTACTGATTATCACAGTAAAGGTGCTCTGTGTTCATAATGTGAACAAGAAGCACAAATCTGTGCTGAGGTGACTCACTCTCCTAGCATCATTTACATTTAAGGGAAAAGTATTAAATTTAGTTTTCTTTGTTCTTTTTAAATGCACTTTATGAGGTTTGCAGTTTGCCCTCCTGAAGCTCCTTCTGACACACAATCTGCCGGAGCAACTCGGCCAGCTTGCGGGTCAACAGCATGTTCTTGTTAGTCTAAAAAACTAACTCTTTATAGCAATCTACTGACCTCAAAGGAGAGGTCAGAGGTCAAACGTGACATATATGAGGATTTTTGTAAACCATTATGTTGGCCGGAAGCTTTTGGTGGATGTAAGCCAAATTTTAAGTTTTATCAGAATTCATTTAAAACTTTTCAAGCTATCGTGTTCACAGACAGAATAACACACAAGCACACAAACGCTTCTAAAAACATGAATTAGTGTAGAGTTTGTTCTGCGTTCTGCTGTATGTGTCTGGATTGACTCCACCATAAGGCTAACACGCTGACACACAACTAGACACTCTCACGCCCACATCTAAAGCCAACTAACACTCAATTAACCTAACGAGCGAGCGTTTGGACTGTGGCGGGATCACGCAGCTGATCTTTAGGTGAAAGTTTCTCTCGTTTTTGGTCTTTGAGTGATGTTTTTTTTTATTAGTTCTAACTAAAAGGAAATGAAAGGAGTAGTCAGAGCTTCAGAGGTTGATCTGAAACATCAAATTTAGAGATTTGCTCACTCATCGTGAAAGCGGCGTACAGACAAACTCTTTTCCATCCACGAGAACAAGAACAATGACTGTCCTTGTACAGCATGCAGCTTGCAGGGCACTGTCCCGGCAGGAGCAGGAAGCATGTGACACAATGGGCCTGAATTAGTACAGAACAGTTGGATAATCCACCTTCTCACTTCACTGATTCACCATATGTGCATGGACCTCTAGACCTCCTAACAAAGTCCAAATTATCTGAAATGTCCATGAAGAAAGTGAGACTTCTTTAGGATCTGCTGCCCGAGAGTGATCACACATCGGGTCTCTTAAAGGAACAGTTTCCTTCTGGGATCTGTAAAATCTAGCTTGGCTGCTTGTTAATCAATCAGACTAACTGATTGCACAACATGCTGCTCGGGTCCACTCAGGTCAGATACGTATATGGGTCTGACTGTGCTCGGGTCCCCCTCTGATCTGTGTGCTTGCTCAGCCTGTGAGAATCTGACTGTGACTCTCTTTGCTTGTTGGCTTGAACCGGATGGAAAAATCAAGCGGTTTGCCTCGAGCCATCAGACAGAAAGTGCATGTGTGTGTGTATGTGTGTGTGTACTGGGGCTGCACAACTGCAAGGGAAGTCTGTGCATACATTTTAACTCATTCAAAAAAAAACACAACAACAACCAAAAAACCAACTAAAATGAATACGACTAATGAGTGATTTCATGCGAGCGCAGCAGACCCACCTCCTCCTGCAGAGCCGGGCTGAAGTCAGTGGAAGGTGGACGAGCGACAGACAAGGTGGCGCCTGGCAGGGAGACGTTTGACAGTCGCCTCTTCCTCACGCCGCTGCAGTTGTTGGGGATCTTGAACGCACACCGCTTGTGGTAGTTCTGTCCACATCCTGCACAGGAGAGGAATCATTATTAATCATCATTAAGATTCACAGTTCAACTGAAGTTCTGATCCCGAAGTTAATAAAGGAACCAAGTCCGACCCACGGCCTTTGGGAGACACCCCCAGTACCTCCAGCTCTTCCAGGATGAGACCAAGGCCCTCCCCGGGAGGCATCCTAGTCTCACCCTCTCTCTAAGCCAGAGCCCCAACAACAATCGAGAAAGATCATATCTATCATTCATATCTATGATTTCATTCTTTTGGTTTCACAACCACAGATGAGAGTAGAAACACAGATAAACCTGTGAATCAGCAGCTTTGCTTCCATGTTCAGCTGCTTTGAATCTCTGGCTCTCTTCCACAACATGTTTTTTATCCTGTCTTCCTTCTCTCTCCCCAACCAGTCGCGGCAGATGGCCGCCCCTCCCTGAGCCTGGTCCTGCTGGAGGTTGCTTCCTGTTAAAAGGGAGTTTTTCCCTTCCCACTGTTGCCAAAGTGCTTGCTCATAGGGAGTCGTATGATTGTTGGGTTTTTCTCTGTATGTATTATTGTAGGGTCTACCTTACAATATAAAGCACTTTGAGGCGACTGTTGTTGTGATTTGGCGCTGTGTAAATAAAATTAAATTGAAAATTGAATTGAACATAAATCTCTGGTCTTGTGCTGCAGGAGGGTCATTTTGTAGCTTTTGTGGCTAAAATGTGCCGAGACTAAACCTCAGGAATGCAGATTCTTGATAAAACACGGCAGGGCCAAAGCAGAGCATGAACCTTTTATTTTTCTTACCAAGGAAATTTTAACCCTTCAGACAGGGCCGGGCTTTTAAGTCCTTTCTGTCCATTTTCTATGCAAAACCAGGTTACTCAACATCACTGGCTTATATGAAATATGGATACGGTTCAAATTAACCAGTGTAGGGTCATGCGACGACAGCACTAAGTACCAACTTTATAGCACGTCTGGTCAACAAGCTGTATTGAATTCAGATGCCTGCTCACAACTGGAGCACAGACTTCATGAACAATCTGTCTGTACGAGTAAGGCCAAAGTAAGGCCCATTATTTATCAGATAAATGCATTAAAATGTGTCAAAGTATTAATTTACTCTTCTAAAGGTTCATTTATGCCCAACAATCTTCTCATAGCCAAATTATCTGTTTAAAAACACAGAATTTATTGAGTCCAGGATGTGGTTCAGAAAGCTGTTTACAACATCTGAAGCTTAAAAGTGCAGGAAAAAAAAAAGCTAAAATTTTCTTCCATCAAGGTTGTTTTTCTATTTTTTTTCTGTCGCTTCAGGTTTGGGAACTTTTCATTTTTAACCATTTCAAACGTACAAGCGGAAGCCAAACATCAGCTGCTCGGGTGTCTCTCTGCTCGGCATCACAACAGAGCGCCGAGATCAAAACGTTAAAGACAAGACTGTCTGAAAAATGACTGCAGGAAGTCGACGAGCCGCTGCAGCTTTAAAATCAGGTCTAAAAACCAGTGTGTGAATATCCGAGTGTGTGTATGCCTCTTTCTTTCTTTTTTTTCCCCTCGAGGTGATGATTTGGTCAGCGTGGACGTGGTGGAAACCCGAGAAGCCACCACGTGTTACCTCAGGGAAAATAAAAGTTTATGAGACGTGTTAAAGCAAACATGACATCACTGTGAACTCTGATGGAGGTTTAAACAGTCGAGTTTTATAGGTTTGAAGGTCCAGTTATCGGTCACTCAGAGGGAATAGCATGCAGCCTGCCGGACCTCTATTACATCCCTGCTGAATCACTGACATCACTTCCCATCTTAATGTTTAAATAGTGAGGAGCCTATTTTAATGCACACACATCCTGAAAAGGATTTCTGATGACTAAATCTGAGACTTTATGCTCATGATCGTTAGACTGCTCTTAGCAGGCCAAGCGAGATATTCCAAAACTTTTTCCAAAATTTTCCAGTTCCTCCTGGGAGACTAACCCAAGGTGTTCCCATCATCTCTCCAGTGAGACCTGGATCTGTAACTCTGGGTCTTCCCACACACCCAGATCACCCGAGCTGGCTTTTTGGCACAAGAGTGCAATGGCTCTATTCTGAGCTCCATCCAGAGGACTGAGCCCCTCACCCACTGAGCCCGGCTCAGCCCACCCACTCACAGAAGCTCATTTTGGATGCAGGCATTTGCCAATCATTTGTTCAGTCACTAACCAGAGCTCATGACCAGGTGAGGGTAAAAGCAGTTCGGGACAGCGCCCACACTGCTGCCAGTGCCACAACGACCTCGCTCCCTCCCCTAACTCCCTCACTCGGGGCTAAAACTGTACCTCAACCCAAGAGTGGTGGCAGAGAACCACAACCTTTAATGTGCTGACTCTCATACTGCTCGCTTCACCAAACCCCAACTCAAACACCAAACCAGATCCCTGGCAGGGTCCAACACTCACTTTGAACATGCAGCCGGCACAGCCATGAAATTTTTGCTAACAACAATTTTTTGCTGAAAATTGAGAAAATGAGACTTAAATGTAAGCCAAGAACTGTGAATTCAAACACTAGGACAGCATCTATATTTTCTACGTATTTGCTTCTCTGTTACTTAGGGTTTGGCAACTGCACAAATATATTTGTTTTGTGGTCATTTTTGGGGCAATTTTTTGTGTGAATTCATCTCCAAAAACTCATCTCTGGCTCTACTAGAGCGGCTTTGCATGTTTCATAGTTCAAAATAATCCTGTTTATTTTATAGGGAGCCTTGGTGCAGTGCCTGTTTTGTTTTATTCAGCTCCTCCGTCTGTAAGCCCACCTGTCTCTTCCTTCCATTAGAAAATGTTTTGTGGGACTGTTCCGACCACCCTTCCTTGAAAAGCGTTTCTGGGAATAAAATTTCCTGGCACGGAGAGCTCTATCGGACCCCTCGCACATCCTCCATCTCGAGTATGAGCTCTTGCCTTCCGGCGGGAGACGGCGAGCCTAAAATGCAGACTGAACTCTTTTTAAAAATTTATTTTTGCCCACTTCCATTAAGCATTTAAATAACAGCTTTTTTATATTTATTGGGTCTTTGAGTCTTCTGCCACAGCACACAGAAAAATAGTCAAAGACTCTAAGGGGACAAAGTACATCACAGCATATCAGAGGAAAAGTTCTGAGAGTTAGAGCTGTGGGACTAACCCCTTCCTTGAAAAGAAATTCCTGGGACTAAATGCTCCCGGAATAAAAATACCTGGGATGTAAAGTTCCTTGGACAAAACTTCTAGCCACTGTGTTAGAAAAACAGTTCCCGGGACTAAGATTTCGGGGTTCTCTGAGCGGAAACGGACATGTCAGCAGCCTAGAAGCTTCCTGAGTGCTTCCTCACCTTCACATTTGAGTCCCTGTCTGACGAGCCCCCACAGCATCTCCCCACAGTCATCGCAGAAGGCCGGTGCCTTGTAGGAGTGAACGTACAGAGTGTGAGGTCGGATCTGGAAGTCCTCCTCTGTGGCGAGAGCTGAAACAGAAACACACACGCAGTCAGACTATGACTGTCTCTGTGGGAAGCTTTCCACCCGCGCCAGGAGATGGTCCCCCAAAATGATGATGCTCGGGCTCTGAGCGTGAGCGTATCAGAATTACAATCTGACAAATGAATTTATCGCTAGAAATGGTCACACATACACTAAACGTCAATGTCTGGCACGTCTTTCAGGGGTTACAAAAGTAGAAAGCCTCACGTGTTAGTTGTACCCTGAAGTATTAGCTGAAGTTACACAGGATTTAAAATATGCAAGTAAAGAGAAGAGAAAAGTGTTTAAATGAGGATGAACTTTTCAAGCTAACACATAAAAACATCTTGTTATTGGATGTGTTCTTTGCATTTTCAACCTTTAATTATTGCATTTTTTGAAAATGTTTCCTCTACTTTAAATGTAATGTGTATGTACTACATATATACACAACCACACAGACCATTTTGTGCTGCTTGTGTGTATAAAAGCTGGAAAACAACTCAAACGAGCAGCAAGAATCACACTAGAGCCGGTTTCATCTTGATCGCTTGGCGCTCTGGTAGCAGCTCGAATGGTAACAGTGAAATAAACCAGCTGAGCTCTGCAGGGTTTTGCAGCAGTAGCAGCGAGAGGTGCACGAGGAGGAGGAGGAAGCGGTCGTGGGTTTGCACCCTGTGCGGTTGCGATACGTTTTCACCCTCCTGTGTAATTTAAACCTGGCGCGGCTCTGCGTCTGGGTGTTCGGCTGTAAAGGTGTCAGTTTTCGTTTTCACAGCCCAACATGTTGACACATTTCAGGAAGTGACAATCCTATGCACAATATTATGTTTAGAGCGAACGGGGGTGACCCAGGGAGGCGGCGCTGGTGGAGAGGAAACGAGATCTGTGCCAGCCTCATTTTACCCGGAGGATACAAAACTGATGCAAAAATACATAATAAAGATACAATTTAAATGTTTAAAACTTACCTTTGACTTCAGTGTGAAACCAAATACACGGTTAGGCAAATTTGATTCATTTAATAAACGACCGTGTTTTTCATTAAGATACATTTTAAACAATTATTTTATTCTTACTGCTGATTTTTAAGTTAATCTATTTATTATTAGCTGGAATCATTTTTGATTCTTGTTCATACCTTAAATGGTCCTGAGCTCCCAAATATTAAACCATGATTTATAGAAAATCCAAAAAAAGAAATCCCACAAAAAACGACAACATGCAGTTGTAAGTGTGTCTTCTGTTTCTGCAGCATGCTTTCTTTCTTTACTCATGCTTATCTCATTAATGTCTGTGCATCTTTCTAAGCTGTAGCAGGCTAAGATCTCAGGGACATCATCTACTTGTCTGAAAATAAAGAACTTAAAAACTGGGAAAGACTCAGCAGCTACCAGAGGAGGACATACAATGATTATTGACAAAAATGTGAAAGAATGTTATTTATACAGGACATGCTCAAGCATGAAATTCAGAAAAAAGAGAAACCTAAGGTACACTCAAGAGAACAAGAAAAGGGGCATTCAGTCTAAATAGAAACACTAATAAAAGCACTAACGGGACAATAAAAGCTGGACTCTATCTCAGTCTGTTTCTAAACACTCCAAGTAGAAAAATTACACCATTTCAGAACTGAAAACAGGAGAAGAAGAAGTTGAAACAGGAAACAAAGCAGTCACGCACGTTTTCGGCATTTCATTCAAATGCTGCAGCGATCTTGCTCTGTGCCATCTCAGCATCTCCATCCTCGTGCATTGATGCATCATGTAGACACTGCTACATGTGTCAGGTTAAAGAAATCAGGAGGTGTATGACGAGTCGAAACACCACCACAAGTGCACCATGGGCCTGCAGCTGTGACGACATTTAGCATAAACTCCCTGCAAGGCCGCAAACTGGCTGGCACGGGGTGATCAGTTACACCAGATCAGCTACATTTAAACTCCGACGGGGCAGGATTGGAGTGATGGGTTGTGGATGGGTAGGGCTGCAGCATTTCTGGCTATGTATGCACACTTGATTCCATCACTACTCGGAGTTTTGCATGTTTGATAAATGTTTTTTATCAATTCGAACATTATATCCACCTGCTGAGGGAAAAAAAAGAAAACGGACTAAAATTATTCATTCCTTACCAGAGAGCACCACCTCGATCAGGTCGCCCTCCTGGATCTCCTCAGCGGAGATCAGACGCTGCAGGATGTTGTCCGAGCTCAGGTCGTGACGGAAGAGCAGGATCTTGTCGTACATCCCAAAAAATCCACATTCAGGAAACTGAGGAGGGAAAAGGGGAGGTGTTATTGCTCAGAGTTCACGTCCGAGCTGCAAAAGGTTAATGAAAGAAACGACACAGACACACGGGTAGTGTTAAACGTGCTGCGCTATTCAAATGTTTTAGGGACTCTAGGTGACTGCATTTGTGCCCTCACAGAGAAAACTGATCATTCCAAAACACCGGGCTACAGTTTGAAAGAACAATTATCCAGAAAATTAAACAAAGAAAAACAGAAAGCGATACATTCATGCAACACTCATAAAAATCAGTCAGGCACAGTCGTAGCCTCATGGTGGTTTTACATGTTCACCTGACTCCTGTGGTGTGGTGGTTGAGTTACAGACCACATGCCCCCCCCCCCCCCAGCTTCCCCTTCTGCTGATCGCTACAACATACAGCCGAATACAGACTGTATATAAAAGACGGACACATCCACTGTGACATTACCCATTAGTTTGAACAGCAGTTTTGAAGCCTCAATTTTGGTTTTATGTATGCTGGATATGCCATTTTTAATTTTTCACTTGCATGAGGTGAGCACAGTTACTCAATAGGGTGGAGTGCTGATTGATTAGTTAACAAATAATTTCAGGATTTCACCCACTGGTGCTTTTTTTTTAAGAATCAGTCTGAGGATTTCAGGTATCACCAACTTAGCTTTTGAAACCAGGCATCGTGAATAAGAGTGGATCTAACAGTGACACTGAAGGACATTACAGTTTATACTGTAGTGACACTACAGCCTACCCTGCTTTACTGTCTTTCCAAGTGCCAAAACTGAGAAGGTAAACGTTTTATTCAATAAGACTTAAAATTAGTGACCGAGACCTTGCAGCCATCAGGAAAGTGGTCACTTTATTTTTGATCTCAGTAAAAAGTAAGGTCATTTTCCTCTCATGTCTTTTTAAACCAGAGCAGGCGCCCCCTGTTGGCCAAGAAATATTGCTAGATTAGCTTAATGGCTTCACTTTACACAGAGCCTTTAGGGCAGCTTTTAGTGGTAACTCGTTTCCAACTAGGAACTAGCTAGCTTTCAAAATAAAGCAATCTAACATATTACACCACTGCCGCCTGCTGCGGCTTTTATCCCGCGGTAGGTTTTTAAAATTATAGCCCGAGGGGAAAACCCATCAAGTATGACTGAAGAGGAGGACTCATTCATCATAATCTGTGCGATGAAAGAGATAAATGGATAGCGACTCTTAGACATAAACACATGTAATAAAGCACTTTTTACACTCAGGCGGGCCACTTCCTGTCTCGTTTGTGGGATTTTTTTCAAAAAGTTCTGACTCAGTGTTTGGAACAGTTAGCAGCAACTGGTCTTTCAAAAATAAGACCGATTTTTAAAAATAACAAATTTAAAATGAGCCTCGTAATATACTTGGGTAATGTGTATGTGTGGGGATACACTGATAGTAGTTAGTGTCTTTATATTTTGTGCCATTCTGAGCACTAGCATGCAAAACAGGAGATCATCAGTGAATAAAGCACCTAAGAAGGTTTTGTTTAAAAGAGAATGAACTTTAAAACTGGTGCAGGAAACCCAGATAATCAGTAAATATGATTTTAGTCCTTCTTTTATTTGAATTGCAAAGTTTCTGTGCTCTATTTGTTTTACAGCCGCGCTGAACTATCTGTAAAAGAGCTGCTCTAGCCTGCTGACCTTTGACCCCTTTCAGTGAACTATCATCAGTTTATTCTCACTGCAACAATTTTTCCACTTAGATGGAAGTTTTTTTTGTTAAAATCATGACCTCATCGCCTGTCGTGGTCCGGCTTCTTTCCAAAGTCAAAGATTACTTAACCTTTCCGTATGAGGAACAGATAACAAGTGATGAAACAAATTCACAGAAACGCCACACTGGGAAACTACCAGAAGCCCACAGCAGCTGAAATAGGTAGAATTAAATCAAGAATTAGATTTTCTGCTGAAAAGCATGAAGATTCCTCAGCAGCTACAGCTCCTTTTTCTCTTTTAACAGGAAGTTTACAAATGTTGTGGTGACAGCTCCACGTTTGGGTCACTGTCCATGTCTAATGCAAAGCCGCTTCTCTGTTTAGTTCCCAGACCAAAAAAAAACCCCAGAGAGAATCTAATGTTTGAGTCGGTGCTGCTTTGCTTGAGGCACAATGCCTCTGCAAGGGGGGACAGGCCAATAATCTTTCGTAAAACTTTCTCTCAATACTTGTTATTTGAGCATTTAGTCCATATAAGGAAAATGGACTAAATAGTGCATATTTACATTAATGTGCATTTGATCACCACCATCATAATTAAAGAACATTTGAAAATACATCAAAATACAGTCTGAAAGTTTAAAAATACAATATCTCAGGCTTCAAGCTGCCCTGAATGCTAGGTTTCAGACGGTTTTTTCTACTTAGCTCTGGATGTCAGTGGGACCGGATCTCTTAAAGGTGGAATTTATGGCTCAGCAGGGGATGACCTGTTTACCTGCAGAGAGCTCCGCAGTCAATGGAGAAATTCGTTTCATGCTTCTTTCACGCCTGGTGACCGTTATTCAGGCCCCCTTGTCAACCAATCAGCATCAGGCAGACGCATACGTCATCTGCTTCCAGCAATGCACAGTCTGGACTTTTGAGAACTGCGTGGGTTATAACTTCTCTCTGCTTGTTGGATAAACGGTAACATGTACGCAAAGAGACATTTGTGGGACCATGAACTCCTTTCTGATTGGTCATCTTAGGTACAGAAGTCCCACCCACCTGCTAATCAGAATAAAACTGGCTGAAAGGGGCTCATTTCAGACCCATATTAGTTAAATAGGAATTATTCTGAAGCGTGAATCATGCAAAGCTACCCTAGTAGAGTCCAAGAATGAAAATTAGGAGCTGGAACTAGGCCTGTTTGGCCTGTTACTCCACTTATCATTCAGATGGTGCCTAAGACAAGCAATGAATGAATAAATAAAAATCCTGGTTTTAGCAGTAAACTTAACTTAAATATTTGGACAGAGA
Organism: Maylandia zebra; assembly: GCF_041146795.1. NCBI lineage: Eukaryota > Metazoa > Chordata > Actinopteri > Cichliformes > Cichlidae > Maylandia > Maylandia zebra. Next base: position 23,828,050 of record NC_135181.1, on the reverse strand, counting down.
CAACTTTTTTTTTCTAATTTTGGTTATGTACATTACTTCAATTAATTTTGAATGAAACAACTCAGTCTGAAGTGCAGACTTTCAGCTTTAATTCAGTGGGTTGAAGAAAGCGATTCAAATACATAAAAATGTGAGAAACTAAAGCGTTTTTTTTTGTTTTTTTTAAACACTATCTCTTCATTTCACGGGCTCAAAGTAACTGGACACCCTAACTAACTGAAAACAAAATGTTAATTTTTAATACTTGGTTGAAATCCCTCTGCTGCTAATGACAGCCTGAAGTCTTGAACACATTAACACCACACCGCTGTCGTGATGAGGTTTGTCTCTTTACTGTGGAAATGATTCTGCGATCATCCACCACTGCTGTCCTTGGTGGGCGTCCAGGTCTATTTGTATTTCTGAGTTCATTAGTGCTTTCTTTCTTTCTCGGGATGCACCAAACTGTAGATTTTGCCACTCCTGCTACAATAGCAGGAGTGGAAAAGGAGTGTTTTTGTTTTTTTTTCCTGTTTTCGCATATTAAGGATGGCTTGTTTCACCTGCATGGAGAGTTCCTTTGACAGCATGTTGTCTGTTCACAGCAACATCTTCCAAATGCAAGCATCACACCTCAGATCAGCTCCAGACCTTTTATCTGCTTAAGTGATAATGACATAACGAAGGAATTGCCCACACCTGCCCAGTAAATAGCCTTTGAGTAAACTGTCCAATTACCTTTGGTCCATTTAAAAAAAGAGGGTGGCACATGTAAAGGAGATGAAACTCCTAAACCCTTCATCCGATATACAGTCCTGATCAAAAGTTTTAGACCACCTGAAAAATGGCAAACAAATCATATTTTGCATGGTTGGATCTTAACAAGGTTCCAAGTAGAGCTTCAGCATGCAACAAGAAGAAATGGGAGTGAGACAAAACATTTTTTGAGCATGCAATGTATTGAAAACAACACTTAAACTGAAACAGGCTGTTTTACAGCTGATCAGAAGTTTAGGAACACACCTCCAAAAAACCCATAAACCCTTCAAAGCAGAAATCAAAGTTCCAACCATGAACTCAGTAATGAGTAGCTCCACCGTTTTTGTTGATCACTTCAAAAATTTGTTGCGGCATGCTTAATGCAAGCGCTTCAAAGAAGCGAGTGGGAACATTTCTCCAAGTTGTGAAGACTGTCTGGAACTGTTGTCCATTTTTTTAACTACCCTTGCCATCCATCCCCAAAGGTTCTCAATTGGATTTAGATCAGGAGAACAAACATGATGGTCCAAAAGAGCGATGTTATTCTCCTGGAAGAAGTCCCTCCTCCTGTAGTCACTGTGTACTGTAGCGTTGTCCTGTTAAAAAAAACCCAGTCGTTACCACTCAGACAAGGGCTCTCAGACATGAGGGATGCTCTCTGCAACATCTGGACATAGCCAGTGGCCGTATGACGTCCCTTCATTGTTCCACTGAAGGAAAAAGCACCCCAGACCATTATGGCGCCCCCTCCACTGTGGCGCATAGAAAACATCTCAGGTGGGATCTGCTTGTCATGCCAGTAACGTTGGAAACTGTCAGGACCATCCAGGTTAAACTTTTCTCATGAGGAAAAAAAACAAACAAAAAACCTTTCTTCCACCTTTCAATGTCCCATGTTTGGTGCTCTCTTGCAAAGTCCAAACAGTCAGTTCTGTGGCGTTAAGGAGACGAGGCCTTTGAAGACGTTTTTTGTTTTTGAAGCCCTTCAGTCTCAGATGCCGTCTGATAGTTATTAGGCCGCAGTCAGCACCACTAACGTCCTTAATTTGGGGCGAGGATTGTCCAGTGTCTTGACAGACAGCCAATTGGATCCTCCAGCTCAGTGCTGGTAAAAATTTTGGGGGGGTTTCCTTGACTTTTTTGTTCCATAACCCTCGGGATCATTTAAGAAATTCCAAATGGCTGTCTTACCGAATCCCACCTCAGCAGTGACAGCATGCTGTGAGAGACCCTGCTTATGTGGTTCAACAACCCGACCATGTTCAAAAAGGAAACGTTTATTTGCCTTTGCCATCAGAACATCATGACAGTGTGACCACCTGAGAGAAAATGAAATTTTTTTGCACAGATTTTGCCTTTTAAGGACATGTGGTCCTAAACTTCTGATCAGCTGTAAAACACCCTGTTTCAGTTTAAGTGTTGTTTTCAATACATTGCATGCTCAAAAAATGTTTTGTCTCACTCCCATTTCTTGTTGCACGTTGAAGCTCTACTTGGACCTTGTTCCAACCATGCAAGATATGAGTTTTTTGCCAGGTTTGAAGTTTAAATAAATGCATACTGGCTTAATAAAGACACGCCTATACATTTGTATGAAATCAATATAAGTTACAAAGAAACACCAACACATGTAAAAATGGAACTTCTCACTACCTCTCACGACTTTCTCCGTTTCCTTTTTGTTATTTTCTGCACAATTCCTGAGAAATAATGACATTAACTTCTCTGCGACACGACATCTATAAGTAAAGACTTCATTTAAAGGAAACGTGGCAGTGGTTTGGCAGGTTTTATTTCCTTAACCATACAGCGTATATACCTCACTGCTGGCCATTTTGATACATGAGGTTTTCCTGCTTTTGAGAGCACAAACTGTACTTAACGGCACCCAGACTTCACTCACAGCTGGTCCTGCAATAAGTAAAGATGTACATGGTGTTTCTCCTAATTGCCTGTATAGTGTATTTAAAACACTATATACACACTATATATGGTGTTTTTAATTTTCCTTTTTATTTATATCATAATTCACGAATTGAATTGAATAAAAGTCCATCTCAAATCTTCTAAGTAACTTGATTAGTGAGGAAATAAGGAGCTAATTTGAAGAGTTTGTGCTCTTGCAGCTTTGTGAAGGGTGTGTGTGTTTTTGTGATAAAGTGTGTGTGCAGTGGATTTGGAGTTCAGCAGCTTCTGCAGCCTGCAGACGGAGCAGGTGGAGCAGCTTCCTGCTGAGCTGAGCAGGATGTTAGCAGCGTGCAGAAAGCATGCAGTGTGGATCCTGCAGGCCGCTGTGACAGCAGGAAACAACCCAACAGGTGACGAGGCACAAGCTGCGTGGATCACGTTAGATGTAACACACACACACACACACACACACACACAGACACACACACACACACACACAAAGTGCATCATGAATTATGGCTGAGGTCTCGTCACTAATACCCTGCAGTCATTCGCCGTGCGGCTACACACTGCCTCTCAAAAAAAGAGAGATGCTGACAGTCAGAAACACGGGAACAGGACGGTCTGATCAGGGACACGATAAACAACAACAACAACAACAACAACAACAACAACAACAACAAAAAGCTGTAGAAACTATTTGGTGTCTGAGTTCTCACAGGAGATGAAACTCAGCTCATGCTGGCCTATTTGTGATGGGCACATCCTCCGAAAACATTGCAACCCTGATCCTTTTGTGGCTCTTTGTACTTGCTGTCAAAAAATTTCATTTAAAAACTGTTTTTAAACTTGTCTGCTGGAGTCAGGGGCAGTTTATTCCTCGATACAGTTGCTGCAACCACCGAGGCCCTAACCTTGGACAACCAGGGGCACCTCATCCTCAGCATTCCCGTGGAAGCACTTAAAGTTAAAAGGGCAGAGAGGTAAGGAGGCTGAAACCCATGCAATGACTTAAAAGCAAGCAATAAAATATTAAAAGCAGTTGTAACACTGACAGGATTCTAGTATGAGTGATGTGTGGTCATGCTTTTATGTGCTGGTGGAGAGCTGCAGGGTTTTGGACCATCGAAGGCGATATTTGTTTTCTTCAATGGTCAACCACTCAACTCTGATTAAAGGAAAAAAAACAAGACAAAATAACTTACTGATCAGTTATTACTTTCTAAAGTTGAAGCTAAGTAGGTTTGGATTGTGTTATAAGAGCTCTGCTTTAGCTCGTTGTCCAATAGGAGGAAATAAAATTGTGTCTAGAGGGCATGGAGGATGATGCTGCAGTCACTCAGCTGGCCTGATGTTGTTTCTTTAATCAGCAGAACAGGTTTCAGTTGCACATTCATTCTTTAAACATGACAAAGCATCATTAGATTAGACAAAGTGCTCCTCTCTACATCAATATTGATTTAATACATAAAACCAATTTAAAAAAAAGAACATTTCTGCACATTTATGGCTTTATATGTTTAGTTGTTTTATTGTCATGCAGAAGCACTCCTCCTGCATGATTCACGGTTTGAATCTTGGTTTCAACTGCAGTTACCTCACACTGGACAAGTTCATCAACTTAGCTGAAGCAAGCGTAGCCTCTATCATGGAAGGTACCAAGCTTTTATTTTGGAATTCTGCATCAATGAGGAGTGAGCTGTAGCTCTAACCGTGACAAAAAAGTGTGTCGAAAGACTGAGCAAATATCTACGCTAAATTTACAGTTTAGATATAGAAAGCAGAGAAAATCTTTACTATTATAAAAACAATAAGTGAAAAGGTCGTGAACTTCTGCTGGGCATGTGTCAGCTCCTCCTCCGTGTCTGCATTGCTGTTCCTTATTGATTTTGCCACCTGAATACAAGAATATTCGGCCAGATGTTGAATGAGATAACAGCCCGTGGGCCAGTATATAAAGGTGGACTCTGACACTATAGAGCATCATCAGCTTATATTCAAATTGATGACTGCTAACCTATGACAATGGACGCCCCGGGCTGCATGTAAATTTTAACCATGGACGTGCACTTCCTGACAATTCACAATATAACATAATCAGATGCCATCAGCAACATGTCATGCACACTCCCAGCTTTGAAATAACCTCACATCTTCCTCTCCCATCCTGCCTAAGAATGACGTTTTCACACATTAACGTTTTATTTTCTCCCTGGAAAATACACCAACTCTACTTTCACCTCACAGGCATTAATCATACGTCATATGAAACCATGTTTAATACGAACTTACTTGAACAGGAGATAGAGGCCCCTTTAATCAAACCGAATGAAGCATTTCAACTTTTTATTTTTATCTTAAAAAAACTTTCAGAAATTCACCTGGACCAAAGAAACCTCTGAAAGCAGGACTAAAGCAGGAAGCGGACTGGGTGAGGTCTGAACCAGAAGTGAAAACACTTCAGATCAGCTGCCATGACGATGCATTTGGTCTCCATCCAATTGTGTTGGATATAGAGCCGTCAGCTGACGTTTGCTCTGAGGTGAGCAGAGAAGCGCACTGAGAGGACCGTTAATGCACCAGAGTGTGTGTTTAATACACACTGATCCTCTCTTTATGGGTAATCCTCCATTAACCGGGTTTACACACACACACACACACACACACAGTAATTTTTCCTAACTCTTCTCTGATGCTATCACCAAACTCCACAGTCTGATTTTGGTCATTAAGGGTCTCAGAGGTCAAAACCTGCAGGCTCTAAGCTTTAACCTTTGACCTCCAGACAGCACGGTGGAGCCAAAACTCCTGATTTATTAAAGACTATGACACATATGACACAAACCACACGCACAATTTTAAAAGGTGCCTCTAGTCCCATGTGTGCGTCAAGTACAGCAGGTGAAAAAAAAAAAAGTTTAATTTTAGCAGGCATCTAGTACAATATTATTCTGCTTACATTAGCATTAGCGATATCTCCCTGTTAACAGCTTGTTTCCTGCATGTTGGGGTGTTTTAAATGCCAGTGGTAATTCTCATGTAGATTGTTTTGTGAGGTTGTGTTTGCACAGTGGCCAACTTTGACGCTGAGTAGGTGCTGTGATGACAAAAGTAGAAGAAAAACTGAAACTTCTGGCTCCCACAGATTTCCCTTACATGCATATGCTGTTAATAACACCAATATCCAACAGGGAATAAGAGATAAATCCTAGTTGCTAAGTTACTGTGTTACAGCAACCAAAACATGACAAGCAACTTAAAAATCAACTAAGGGAACAAAAAACCTCAAAGGAAAAAAAAAAGGTTAATGTTACATTTCTTCTTTCAGCTGCTCCCTTTATGAGTTGCCACAGCAGACCATCTGCCTCCACCCAACCCTTTCCCAGCATCCTCTGCTGTCACTTCAACCCTCTGCTAGTCCTTCACTACATCCATGAATCTTCTTTTTGGTCTCCCTCCTGCCTAGAACCTCCATCTTTAACATCCTTCGTCCCTCCTCTGCACATATCCAAACCTCTCATTCTGAGCTGTCCCCTCTGATTCACTCATCCCTAATCTTGTCCATCCTGGTCACACTTCAGCTTCACCTCTGTTTTTCCTCCTGAGCCTTTCTGAAAGATTACATTAAAGACCCGCCTTTATATTGAAGGAAAATAAAGGTTTGCTGTGCCAAAAGCCTTGAAGCAAATACAAAAGCTAAAAGAGAAATGTTTCTGCATAAAACATCTGAACATTACCTAAAAAGAAGACTGTGTTTGAAACCAAAGCATAGAAGGATGACGCGCACCTGCACTACGAGCACTTCACTGCGATTGGTTGCTTGTTATAGATGAAGAAACAGAACCTTTAAAAATAATCCTGGTCAATAAAACAGCTGCTTAAGATCATGTTTATGTATCCAATTACATCTCAGTGCTTGACGAGAGAGGGCTGTGTGTAGAAAAGGCTGTAACTTGATGATGGCCGAAACAGTGTTTTTGTTTAACCCGTTGCTGCTGTCGTCATCGACAGGCAGAAAACTAAAAATTGTGTCACCGCCCAGAAACTTCTGGACCAAACAGAAAAAATAAAAAGTCACAGCAACTGCTGTTTGCGTCACACCTAGCAGAAGGAGATGAAAACATTTGGGCCGGTAGCGACGTGAAGAGCACAAACAGATAAAACCGCTGCTGTCTTCCGCTGCTCCAATAAAACTCTCGGTCGTGCTTGCCGTGTGCGTGCAATTAGCCTGGAGGGACGGCGGTAAAATGTGCTGATGGGAAACGTGAAGGCAAACAGCTGCGAGTGTTTTCCCCGGCATCCGCTCGTCTCTGTCACCTCGCACAGGAAACAACAGGATGCAGCGCAGAGAGGGCCAAGGTTGTCAGAGCGAGTGAGAGCGAGTGGGAGTTTCATTCATCCACTTGTTAAAAATCAGTGCTCAATGCAAAATATGAAAACAAAACTCACCAAATCGTGGCTGTCCATTAATAAAACTGTGCTTATGTTACCTGAGTGAGCACTGAATCCGTTTAAATGGTATGAAATTGGCTCATGGACAACACTCTGTTCCCTGCTCTCTTTCTGAGACCTTTGAACTCTTTATTATTTGTTTTTTTTTATCCAAAGAGGAGCTCAGGTCAAACTTTCTGCTGCTCGCTTTGAATATCCAGAGGTCACTGCAGGAGACCAAACTGCAGTCTTCATAAATTAATCATTAATTCCTTTAATTTAACACCCTCCTGCAGCAGCTGTTTAAGGCCACCTGACTCCCCTGTCTTCCAGTCTAATAACCTCACATAAAAGCTTTGCAGCACCGCGACTGGCACAGGTGGCATGAAATTCATCAGCACGTATTACTTTATCCATTTATCTGCTGCTAATAAAGGACAATAACTGCTGATTGAGCTCATCTTTCAGAAGTCTACATCAATGTTGACTGATGGTTAGATCCACTGACTGGCTGGAAAGATTAAAAATGTAAGATTTTACCGATTACTTTTAAAATCACTGCTCACTCGTATTCTCACACTCAGATTGCTTTCCCTACAAAGAAACACGTCACATGGCTTATCTTACATTTGTGTAGTATTATTAAGTTTTTATTTAACCAGGAAAATAGAGTCGTGATTAATAAAGTCCTCTGTTAGTGCCCTGGCCCATAAATTCATGCATTTTCATTGTGGTTTGCAACTCATTGTTTCAAATCTAAAATCCTGCTCTTTCCTTATTTAATACTTTTGCAAAGCCAATCACTGAGCCCGATCAGCCCCCCTGGTGGGCTGCACTTCTGCCCCAACTAATGCTAAAGTGAGCAGCAGTGCTGAGAGACGCATGTTTGAGGTCAATGATTGAGAGGTGAATGTTTGCTTTTGGAGTTTGAACCCTTTAACCCCTCACATCGATCCCACACTTGGGATTTTCCTACCTGGCTTATGTAATTAGTATCTGATGGGAGCAGAGCAGATCGTCACACAGACTCTGAGTCAGGTGAGACTCTCCTCACAGATGTACACCATGTTGAACTCAAAGTTTCCAGAGAGCTAAATCTGATAATCTGATCCTGGCTGCCAACGATGCACCGATCCAACTTCACCACCTCTGTTATAGTACTGCCGACAGTCCTGATCCAACACCAGTATTAAATTAATAAGCTGTGGGGTGGCGGTCAGCACTGTCAGCTCACAGCAAGAAGGTTCCTGATCTTCCAGCCCCATCCGATTGTTTAATTAACAGTAAAGAAAATGGAGGGATTGATGGGTTCGTCGCTGTGAGGAAGGAACTGGGAAGAACCAGCTGAATGCGCTCAGGGTGTGCTCACATCAGGCACCGCTGCCTCGTACTGTGCCTGACGATAACTTATAATCCAGTCTGAGTCTCTCTGCTGTCTTTTGCACTCACTTTCAGTTTGACGCACAGACAGGTGCTTTTCAAATGCACGCTTGCAAAGCACAGGTTTCGTGATTTTGCATTTTGCAGATTAATTTAGGACGAAGTGGCACACTGTCCTCTCACATATTTACTAATTAGTGATTTCTGCAGAGCCAGCCATCTGTCAAAGAAGTGTATGACAGCGATCGCACTAATGCTTGCTTGAAGAGGTAAGCCAAGCTATGTTTGATCTAACCGGGGAGGTATGCACATTGGTCAAACCAAGCGATCTTTGACAGCCTATCGCAGTCGGGCATGGCACCAACCACTTGCTGTAACTACGCCTAAGTTCCCTAACTTTGTATAAATTTACTGGATTTACAAATTTACTAGGGCGCTATTTACTAGTTTAAAAAGATAGATGAAAAAAGTCCAAGGCAAGAACCATCAACAAACTGGTTTCCACAGTCATTTTCCAAAGATGCCTAAAGTCAGACCACAACACATCCACTTGCTTTCCTGCAGTTTAGAGGACATTGCAGCGCAGTCACTGGAGACTAACTTTAAAGCACAAAAATCTCACAAAATGTGTTACAGAGAATCACTTTGCATGTGTCAGATTCATTACAACATGAGGAACATGCACACAAACACACACTACAAAAACATCCTCCCTCCTCAGATACCCCCGCGTGTGTTAAACTGACCTCAGCGCTTCCTTTGCATTCATTCAGAAGCAATATGACCACAGTTAAAGAAAAGAAAAAAAAAAAAAAGTTTCGACACCAACTCAAAGCTGCCCAGCGCTGAGATTTCACAAACAAGCTTACGCCTTTCAGAGCTGCGACTTTTTACTGATAAAAGTTCACAACTGCAGCAGAAACTCCAGATTTTACAATCTCTTAAAGATAAATGGAAACAGCCAATAGTGTGACCCATTCTGAAAAGAAACTGCAAAATCAAAAACACATCTGCTGAAAAACCACAGAGAAAGAACACAAAACGCTCCAGCTAAAGGCAAAAGGACCAGCAGATTCTGCTCTGCGTCTCATTTCAGATCTGAATTATGGAATATGAAGTTGATCACAGAAGAGTTGAATGGTTTGCGACCAAAACATCATCAGATAAACCACAGAAGACCAATTGGTCATGGTAGAAATTGGTCTGTGTTTGCAATACTTTTCGTATTGAAGTCTTCATTTTATACCATGAGAAACAGGAATGTTTGATGAATAATAACCCTCTGTGGTGAATAATACAGCAGGAGACCGGAAATGTTCAAAGTAACATCCCCCACTGTAATCTTCAGCTCACGAATCTGCTGTAAAAATGTACCCGTTACAGCTACTCCACAACAGTAGCCATTATATTAGTTACATGATACTAGGATCGCCTTAATTCTCCGTGGCAGAGATTCAGGGTGCTGGAAACATTCCTTTAGAGATTTTGGGTTCAAATTTGCTGGCCGCACATCCCTGATGTGAATCTCCAGTTCCATCACATCTCAAAGGTGCTCTGTTCGACTGAGGTCTGCTGACTGTGGAGGCCGTTTGAGTCCAGAGAAGTCATTGTCATGTTAGGGAAATGAGTTTGAGATGGTTTGAGCTTTGTGACATGATGTGTTATCAGAAGATGGGCACGCTGCGGTCTTACAAGGATGGATGTGGTCAGCAGCAATACTCAGGTAGGCTGTGGGGTTTACACGATTCTCATTTGGTCCCAAAATATCCAAAGTGTGCCAAAGCAGGAGTGGAACATGGTGTGGTCTTCTGATGCTATAGCCATCTGCTCCAGAGTCTGAAACGTTCTTCTTCTGCAGACCTTGATTGTAACGAGTGGTACTTTGAGTTATTGTTGCCTTAAACAGCATGGCCTCTGTCACTCACTGGGAATTTTCTCTTTTTAATATCACTCTCTGTAAACCCAGAGTTGATTATTTGGGAAAGTCCCAGCAGATCTACGGTTTCTGAAATCTCAGACCAGCCCGTCTGATACCAACAACCATTCAAAGTCACTTAAACCACCTCAAGCACCCAGCTCATTAATTAAATAAACTAATATACTGCATTTTATTCTTTAGTAACTAATCAAAGCCAGTCTGGGTACATTCTGAACATTAACAGTATCATTGTTAGTTTTCTGATACACACAGTCTAACATCTCTCGCATGACTCGCCCTCTGTACTCGAGGCACAAGTACAATACGTTTAATATTACAACATTTTTTTTTAACTTCTTCTTTCACTGTGGTTTTTCAGTCATCACTTTTAATGGCCAGGACTTTAATTAAGGAAGCGGCAAGTTTCCCCACTTACGGTGACCTCAGAGATCACGCTGTCAAGCACAGGAAGACATCTGCCTACCAGCGAGCCCACTAACACAGACACCGTTCCAGTACTTCTCACACTAACTTTGGTCATTTGACATTAAAAACTGGACATAAAGCCCCCTTTTTAAGAGCAGCAGACACAGACAAGGTGATCCTTGCACATGATGTCATCTCAGCTGACAAATTGGATGTAAATGAGCTGCAGATATCCCGATTAGATTAGACATGGTTGCGCAGAGCTAAGTAAACATTAAACTCAAACCAATTTCCTTTTTCTGACCACATGACATCGCCCAGACGGAAACAAACGCACTTCCTGGCTCTTATCACAGTGGCAGGTACAATGGAAGCAGGTGAATGAGGTCAGTATCCAGGTCACTCATGTGCTGACATTTAGCAGTTGAATACCAGCGTCGTAATTAGACGCTATTACTGCTGATCATCTGCCACACAGGCAGGTGTGTTCACTGCACTTCCTGCAAGACTCAATTCAAGAGAAAAATTACCCAACTTCTTTTATTTCAATTGCAGGCAAAAGCCTGTTATGTATAAAAACTTCCTGCTGGACACGGACAAGCTTCTGGCAGGTAAATGAGCTCATGCAGAGAGCTGAGAATACATTATCAGATCTGACTACACATTTACAGGCAAAACAATTCTCCTCACACATTTATTACAGATTTTACTACTGTCCTCCAGTGTAAATGCTTCTTTCAACACTTTGCAAACACATGTTTTAATATAAAATGATTTTGAAACCCTTGTGCAGACATTTCGTCTAGCACATCTGGATCAGGGAATGAGACTGGAACATGTGCCGTTTTTCTCACAGACATTTGTCGTTTTCCTCAGGCCAGCGTACAGCTCACCTCGCCAAACTGTAGTCAGAGAGAAGGGTCTTACTTGACTCAGTCCATGCAAAGTGGTGGCAGCTCTGCTCTTATCTATACCAATTACATAAAACAGGAAGGAAAATGGCAAGTGTGAGATCGATGTGAGGGGTTAAAGGTGACGCTCAAACTCCAAAAGCAAACATTCACCTCTCAATCATCGACCTCAAACATTCCTCTCACTCAGTACTATTACTTAGTTTAGCAGTAGCTGGAGCAGAAGTGCAGCTCACCAGAGGGGCTAATTGGGCCCAGCGATTGGCCAGGAAAGCACACAACAAAACATGTATACTGCATGTTGTCACAGGAAGCAATGAGTCGCAAATCATACAAATGAGTCAATTAAATTCTTGAGGTTCTCTTCCTTGTTAAATAAAAATGTAATAATAGCACATAAATGTAAGATAAGCCCAGTGATACGTTTCTTTGTACTGACGTTCACCTTCAAAGTAAAAGCTGCACCTTTTGCAGCAGCTAAGGTGAACGCGCTCCATTTCCTGTTTGCACTTTGTCCAAGTTTCACTGCTGCTCGCAGAAGAGTTGATCAAGATGATCTGCTGCAAGCCAAAACACTCATAAGGACATTTTTAGTGCAGCGCTCTCTGCGCTACTGGAACCCCTAACCAACTGTTTGGGGAACACACACTTTTACAGAGATAAAGGTAGTTGCTAGGCCAAAACTTTCAAAATAAGAGTAAGCCCGTTGCAATGATAAAACATAATTTGCATCTATGTACATGGTCTGTATTTACTGATGCAGGTGTGCATTTCAATTAATAAACAAATGTAGGAAGCATTTAGGTTTTTCGCATTGATCACACTTTGAAGTATCCCAGCTTAATTTCAAGGAATCTGTCATTAATGGATTTTAATAAATTACAGCACTTAAAGTTTAATGTTAGCTGGTTAATATCTGGCTCTTCACTTACTGTAACTAAGCCAATCTGGCCCTCTGAGGGAAAAAAAAATGCTGCCCAATGCAACTCTAAACTGTCCCATCATAAACAATGGCCACTTATCCAGGTCCGGGTCTCCCCGTTCACCTCAAGCTCTTCCAGGGGAAACCAAGGCTTTCCCAAGCCAGCCGAGGGACGCCAACTCTCTAACATGTCCTGTGGCTGCCCTGGGAACTCTTCTCAGTAGACACGTAGGAGCCACCTAAGAGCCATTCTGGTCAAATGGCTGAACGACCTAAACTGGCACTTTCGATATTGAGGAGCAGCAGCTCCACCCTAGTCCCCTTGTGTGTGGCTCAACCTTTGGAGGAGGCCCATCTCCACTGCTCATATTCTGGATCTCATGCTTTCTGTCACCTCGTGGTCATAACTGAGCACAGGAGCGTATATCAACCAGTAATCGATTAACCACAGTGCAGAAACTGTTATAACTGACTAAAGAACCAAATGAAACAAAAATTAAATGACCTTTTCATTACATCTACAAACAAAGTATAAAACAAAAACTATAAGATTGTATACTAACTATAACTATATATTAAATAATTTAATTAATATCAAAAACACGAGGCCTAAAGTCATATTAAGAAAACTGATTGTGGGGGTTTAGGGCTCACACAAAATACTCGATAGTTCGGAGAAGTTAAAGCATCCCAGGACACAAAATCTAAAGAGACACTCAACAGGATAAATAAAAGATTTTATAACAAACTTTTAGTTTCAGACAGCAGCTGTGTGATGATCGGGATCAGAGTTCAAGCTGGAAACTTTGTGCTTTTCAAGGGATTTTCTTGACTAATGAGACGACAAATGGAGCTCAAAAGGCTAAGCTGGGATTTTCAAAAGTTAAAAAAAAGCATTGCAGTTAATGTTTTAATTCAACATCTTACATAAAAGGAAGTAAGTGACAGGATTAAACCTCACATCCACATTTAAAACGTTAAAACTGAACACTTTACTCCTTTTATAGCATTTTTAATCACTAACATTTATAAAAAAAATAATAATAAAAACAAAATTTTAATATTTTAATTTAATTCAAGTCGAACTATTCATTCCTGGCTTCAGTTTTTTTTGTACTCTAGTATAGTGGCTTTGCTTTATTCTCTATTCAAAATAATCCTTATTTTATTTAATTTATATGCTAAGCCTTGGTCCACATTGGCTACATTTAAACTTCTTATTAAGTCATCTGTACCTTGCTTATTTCTAAGAACTTATAAAATCCTGGACAAACCTGGAAATGAAACATAAAGGCTTATTTGAAGAGTGTATCAGCAGAGAAAGAGCCCAGGCAAAAGTCATTAATGAGCTTCTCACGGGCTCAAACAATGGACCCGTTTCTCTGCAGTTTATTACTGAGACTGGAAAACATTACTGGGATAAAAGGAACTACATTGTGTGAGTCATACTAAACACTGTTGAGTTTGGTTTAGTTCAAAAGAAGTGTGACCACTGATCACCTGTAGTGAGGTCATTGCACAGGCTTCCTGTAAAACTGAGAAGTCAAACTTGTAATTCTTGGTTTTGAGACCCTGCGTGTTCTCAGACATGCTCGTACGCTGCGACCCTGCTCAGGTCATCTGGATCAGGCTGGTTACTCGCTGCTCTCCAAGATTGGTGAACACACGTTTACCATATAGGCTCCATGCTGCCTGGCATCATAATCAAGGTTGGCACATTCCAAACTTTAAACCACATTAAAATAGGTTATTTTTCTTATTTTATAAATTTTAAGCCAGTTTTCATTTTTTTTTTACAGTTGATTTCATTTTACATTTAATCTTTAATTGATTTAACTTCTGGATTTTTTAAACCACCCTAGTGTAGCCTTATGATTGCTGTTTATAATTATATTATTTTTTGGATTATGTAGTAACCCGGTTACGGTATCTGTATGAACTGCATATGGAGAACTGATTGATTTTGTTTATGTAAATAATTTATGTACATAAGCCATCTATTCTTATGCACTTGAAACACACCTGGAACTATGGAGTTCCACAGGGTTCTGTAGTGGGGCCCATAATCTTCTTTTTTTACCTTATTTAAAAAAAACAACACAAAAACAAAACAAACAAACAAAAAAAAAAACCTTGGAAATTTAAATTTGTCTGACCCTGTAGAATCATGTGATCCCCTAAAAAACACAAAAACAAAAAAATAAAACAGTTTTGGGTGAAGACATTTATCTTGTTGCTGTAGGATATTAGCCTGAGCTCGATCTTTGGCTGCTCTTCTCATCTAATATCTATCAAAAAGGTTTTTAATATGAAAATGGATGTGTGTGTCCGTGGAGCTTCTACAGAGAGCCAAAACTGCCAAAATCCAAACCAAATAAAAAGACAAATCATTTCATCATGTTGTTTTCTTTTCAGACGTTCCCTTTAGGGGTCGCCAACATCTGCCTCTTATATCCTCCTCCTTCACTACATCAGAATCAGATTCCTTTATTAATCCCTAAGAAAATTATGTAATTTATGAATCTCCACTTAACTCCTCCTCTTTTCCTCTTGTCTGGCACCTCAATCTTCATCATCCTGTGTCCAATATATCCCACCTCCATACCATCTCACCCTTTCCTCTTTAGCTTTGTCTCCAAGCTGTTCCGCTGATGCACTCATTTCTAATCCAGTTCCTCCTTAAATGCGTTGCCTATGGGTTTGCTTGTTAGTTTATTTACCCTGTAATAGTCACCTCATCTGCATACTGAAACGGAAGAGAACAGGGATTTTTATTTTTATTTTTTAAAGATGTAAAATGTATGTAGATCAATTAAAACAAATGGAAACAAATGATGTAAACAAAAAAATAGGGAGGAAAAAATATGAATGAACAAAACAAATGAGAAGAATAAATGATAAAGTCAATATAAAGAGAAATTAATTGATAAATATTAAATCATAAAATGATGTTAGATTATTTTTGTGCACTTAACTGCATTAATTTTTAACTGACATCAAGTCATTTATTGATTTAGGCAATTTAAATCCTTTGTGCATTTTAACAACCATGTCAGTGGAAATGAAGCATATGTGCAGATGCACTCAGCCCCGCAATGAGATTCAGATTCATATAAAAGCAGAACCAGACACACGTGAAGCTCTATAAATCGGACACAAAGACAGCAGCCGGGTCATTTCAGAGACACATTACATCCACTTACATTCATTTCCCGGAGACACCCCAACCATAATCCACAAGCACTACTTCCATAACCCAAATCCTTACTCAATGCTCAAATCATCTGAGGATTGTGGAAACAGGCACACAGAAAATAAGGTACCTTTATAGGGTGATGTCATTTACCTATGACACAGGTATTATCTATTTATTCTTTCAATTATTATTTTAATTTATTCTTTCACCTTTATACTAGTCTTGAACTTCTGGTGATAATTGTGTATTTTAAGGGGAAAAGATGGACTTTATTATTTTAAATAAAAAGGCAGCTAAGAAATTATTTCATATTATTCATTTCCACACTTCATGCCCACCCACTGCTTTATGTACCTGCACCTTCAGCCAACTATGAATCAGGTTTAAACCCACAACCTTCTTGCTTTGAGGCGAGAGTGCAGACCTCTGGACCTACATGTAGCTGATTTATTACACAGATATATGACGGAACCTGTCACAGTGCTTTAAATGGCTTTTATTTCACTTTAAAAACAGTAAAACCTTGAAATATAAGAGTAAAGTCAATATTTTACCCCATTTCTTTTTCAGCAAACACAGACCATCTGCACAGTTTGTACCCGAGACTTTTGGATTCTACATTTTGAAGACCCATAATTAGCATTTTGGGAACCACCATGTTGGTTTTTATAGCCAGAAGTGACCACATCTGGACCAGAGGGTGGAGTGCTGAGTTATCAGCCAATATTTATTTGCAACAAACAGTCTGCTGACATACAAGAATTTTACTCATTAAAATTTAAGCACAGTTTTAACCATATTAAAAGTCAGATAATTCTATTAAAAATGCTCTAAGAACCAAACACAAACAAACATAGCAGAGTCGTCCAAAGTTGAAGCCATGCAGATAGCTAGCGGTTACAACTGGTGATACGGTGGCTAGTCTACTAGCCCTTTTCCATTTTTACCTATTAAACTTAACAGGATGCGACTCGGTTTTGTTTGTTTTCTGTTAGAATAGAGTAGCACATAATAAGTGTGGGGTCGTTATAGCAACACAGCCGGAAGTCCAGTGATGTCATTTGTTTGCAACACGAGCACCACAACAAGGAAGGATGTTTGTTGAGGCGATGATATACCTGCTGCTCGATCAGTGGCTTTTTGTCTGACTCGGGGACAGCTGTGTTAGTTTGTGTGGAGCCATTTCCTTTGTTTCTGGATTTCAAAAGTGGTGCTTTTAATTTTTGTGAATCATCGAGTGACGCCACTGACTAGCCAATCGGTGGCATGCAATCACATTTTTCAGTGTCTACAGATCTCTTGGAACCCCAGCCAAGTAGGTACTTAAAATAAAAAAAGTACCTGGTACCAGGTACAACCAACTAGTGGAAAACCCTAAAAACTGAGTTGAGTCAAGTCGAGCTGAACTGAACTGAGCGGTTACTAGTGACAAAAAGCTAAAGGCATATCCTAAGTCCTGCATATGAGTAATTTTAAAGAAACATACATCCTCAAGCACTTTGTTATCATTTGTAGCTGTAAATGAGGGCTGACTTACTACTGGAGTGCACATTAGACAAACTGCAGATTTGGCATTTATGTATTAGTTTCATTTTTTTAAACTTTTGGAGGTTGCTACTAGCAAAATGAACATTAATTTGTGGATTTTCCATAAAAATGATTCTCTTCATGCATCTTTAGTCAATCACCGTTTGCCTTTGGTGTAAACAACATGTATATTCTGTATTTGGGGTGACATATGAGCTGCACACCTGAAGATTTACAACAACTACAAGAGTTACAAGCATTTAAAAGCACCATAACACTGACTCCCTCTCACATACCTGTGCTACTAACATTCACGTCTCCACCTGAAGCACCACCTGGCCTTGGCAGCCATGGAAACCAGCAGAGTAGAGGACACAGCAAAGAGAGACACTGCTTTAAAGGATATCCTTTATTAAAAGCAAGCACATAGTTTTGTAATGCTGGTTATTGTTGCCGAGGAAGAAATTTAACACCTGAACCACTGGTCACTGTCAAATAAGCTAGCATGACTTTTTCAGGTTTTCTAACATTCAAATGCAAGATTTAGATGTGATCACAACAACCTGAGAAACATTAAGAGCTCATAATCCAGGTTAGTGAAGTTCAAACTGTAACTGTAAATATCACATTATCCAAAACCCTTTGTTGGTGGGCATCTTTTGAAATACAGACAGTGTTATTTTTATTCACCCCACTGAAACTGCTCGTTTTAAAAGTTTTAAGCTTCATAAATTGCTCTAGGATGTGTTGAGTGATGAAGGGCTGTTAGTGCTGGGATTAAGTACGTTAATGGGGTGCTTTCCAGTGCAGGAACTGGTGGGCAGGTTTGAAAATGCCCCTATAGGGCCAGATGCAGGGTCTTTTCTGGTTAGAAGAAAAGCACCTAATCAGGGGGAGGCCGTTCTGAGCAGCCCTTTAAAATGCTAGCAGAGCTTGGTGGGGATGAGGTAAACAGAGACAGCAACAGGTTTCAACAGCGTAAAACTGTCAAAACATACAAACACAACGTTAAAAGGGGAGGTTTAAAGGAGTTTCCTCATTCCTGATCCATATAAATGCTTGCAACTTTCACAGTGGTCACAAATAATGAAGAAAATAGAGATCAAGTATTTTCTGTGCATTTTGTATTAATGGCCAATTTGTCTTTAAAGGAAAATTCCTCTAATTACTGTTAGCAAACAGCAAACAGTATGCTCCAGACTTAGGAGCAGACAGCAGGACCCCACATGAGGTCTAAGGTGAGCGATTGCTCGAATGAGGCTGATATTTCTTCTCTGTAGCTCCACACCCAGATGTACTTTAAAAGATATCAGTCAAGAGCAGAAAAACAGTTTGAGGCGAGAGTGACTTTTCGTTCACACCACAGAGGAGTCCGTTACAATGAGTCAAACCCTGAGAGATCAATGTATAGATGACTTTCCCCAGGTATGCATTGGTGTTATTCTCAAGATTATTCAAATGTAGAGGAAGCAGGTCTGGATTTCTTTTTTTTTTTTTTTAATTAATTAATGTTGTTGGTTCAAAGCTGAGAGCTCAACCAAATCAAACTCCTGAGTTTCTGACACAAAAGTTCTGATTGTGACAGGTTACTGTGACTTTGAGGTACTAAGTTTGAAACAGAGGCTGGGTTTTTAGGATCACCAAGTCTCAAGGAAAACTCCATCTGTGTAGAAAATCAGAAAATAAAAGAGGACCTAAAATCGAACCTTGCAGAACACTATAGGAAAATTACTTATGGTGACTGAAAAAGGTTCTTTCTAAAAGATCATAAATTCAGTTAATTAAAAGCAAAACAAGCCTCTAATGCTGCCTTTTTTCACAGATGAACTGGTCAACCCTTCAGTACATCTGTGCCCGGCCTGCTTGTTCCTTATTGCACTCACAGTAAAGGAGACTCTTTGCAATTCTGAAAAAGTGACAGATTATAAGACTGAAAGTCACAATACAAGTCTCCTACAACTCCACACATGCTGCTCCTTTGCTTGCTGCTGATGCAACACACTAAAAATGCTGCAAGACCAAAACCAGGAGGCTGCAAAGCTCCGTAAAGTTTTGAAAGCTGCAGGAGAAAAATTCTCTGCGATCTTATCGCTGCTTATCGTCTGCTCAGTGATGATTAAAAATACTGCGGTTTCAGTGTTTCACAATCCAGGATGGGACTGTGTGTGTGTGTGTGTGTATGTATATATGGTGAGGGTGGCATGGGATGAGGGTGTAGCAAGGCAACCTGCAGAGGAGGGGAACTTCCCTATACTTTGCCACGACTCCTCTGGCCTCCTACACACGCACGCGGCTGGACTACAGTAAATCAGAGCAGATGCATCCACCCGCCCACAGACGGAGCTCTCAGCTTCTTGATGTGGATGCAAAAGGAGAAAAAAAAAAAAAAAAAAAAAAAAAAAAAAGGTTGAGAAATTCCAGCGATCGAGTCATTTTCGGCACAAACCAAACAAGACCAGTTTCCACCTCTTCACCTCTTTAAGCGTTCCTGCTGGAACATCTACTTTGGGTTTTCAATCAGACAGAGAAAGAAATGACACTATAAATTATACTGTAGTTTTAGCAAATAAAACATTTTGGTAGTTGCAATATTTTTTTAATTTATTATTATTAATTATTATCATCATCATCATCATCATCATCCTGGAGCGGGCAAGCAGGTCAGTCTCTACATGCATTTCTATGATTTTTATTTATTTATTTATTTATTTTTTTAAAATGCAGATGCACAGAGATTCCCAGGTGGCAGAGAAGAGGGGAAGATTCTGCAAGAGCTGGAAAAATCCTCTGCAGTCACTTTATTTCCCCGTTTCCACTTCTTCTTTTCCTGTTGCACATGTCACAATTTCTTTTTCTCAGTTGTGACCAGAGATGGGCAGTAACGTGTTACTGTAATCTGATTACTTTTTTCAGGTAACGAGTAAAGGGATTACTATTGCAAAAACGGTAATTAGATTACCGTTACTTTCCCGTAGGAACGCTGCGTTACTGCGTTACTAAAACCGTGATTTTTTTGCAAGAATGTCTCATGACAGTGACGTAAGCGAGTGCGCCGTTAGTGACAACAGCTGTGTGCAGATCAACAGTGGATCATATATCGATTGTGGGAGAGAGTATGAGCGTGCAGCGTTTAAAGCGTGGAAGTACTGACCTTACTTTGAGTTTGATTCCATAAAAAGTGACAAAAACATTAGTGTCCGTTGTGCGTGGGAAGAAAACTTCTTTTTAAAGCGAAAAAAAACCCTAAACTTCCAAGCAAGCACCGAGTGTGCAACGACGTAATGGGAAATTCACAGATAAACTCGCGGATTCTTCCACTGACCGCTGCGGCACACCTGCACCAGGGTAAACCTCCGCCTATGCCACTCCTGCTGTACAGGTGAAGATAGAGCAACAGTACCGCTAGTCTTTGATGTTATTTATTTTCTGCTGTGTTTTACTTGCATCCATTTGAAAGAGTGAGTGTAAACACACAAAAATATTTTATGTGCTGGAATGTGCAGAAAATAGGTTTAAATGTTAAACAAATTTCTTCCAGTCAGAGAATGTTGCATATAATTTAATGTTTGCTTGATGCATAAAGTTAAAAGGTTAAAACTAATAAAACAAGTTTTAAAAAGATACTTTTCCATTTGATTAAATTTTGTATGATGGATTATGCAGAAAAAGTAGAATTGGGCTGAAAGATCTATCGCTTTATCACCTCTTCAGGTTGTAAATCGTGTTTTTAAAAAGTAACTAAGTAATTAATTACTTTTGAAAATAAGTAATCAGTAAAGTAACAGGATTACTTTTTGGGGGGGGGAGTAATCGGTTATTTTGAGATGCAAATGAGGAGACTTCACTCAGGCAAGTCTGCTGGACCAGACGGAGTGAGTCCCCTTGTCCTCAAGACCTGTGCCCCCCAGCTGTGTGGAGTCTTTCATAAACTGTTTATGCTGAGTCTGAGTCTGCAGAGGGTCCCGGTGATGTGGAAGACATCATGCCTCGTCCCTGTACCAAAGACGCCTCGTCCCAGTGGCCCCCAGGATTACAGGCCCGTGGCACTGACCTCCCACATCATGAAGACCCTGGAAAGGCTCATCCTGGACCAGCTGCGACCCATAGTAAGACCACATCTGGATCCCCTTCAGTTCGCTTATCAGCCTCGTCTCGGAACAGAGGACGCCATCATCTACCTGCTCAATCGTGTCTACACCCATCTGGACCAGCCGGCGAGCACTGTGAGGGTCATGTTTTTTGACTTTTCCAGTGCTTTCAACACCATCAGGCCGACCCTCCTGGGTGATAAGTTAGCAGCGATGCAGGTGGATGCTTCTCTGGTGTCCTGGATTGTTGATTACCTGACAGGAAGACCACAATATGTACGTCTCCCACAGTGTGTGTCTGACAAGGTGATTAGCAACACAGGGGCACCACAGGGGACTGTCCTCTCCCCCTTCCTCTTCACCCTCTACACCACAGACTTCAGCCACTGCACAGAGACCTGCCATCTTCAGAAGTTTTCTGATGACTCTGCGGTGGTTGGATGCATCAGCAGGGATGATGAGACAGAGTACCGGGCTGTGGTCGACTCCTTTGTCACGTGGTGTGAGCAGAATCATCTGCAGCTCAACGTGGCAAAGACCAAGGAACTGATCGTGGACTTCAGGAAGACCAGGAAACACTTGACCCCTGTTTCAATCCAGGGGGTCAGTGTTGACATTGTGGAGGACTATAAATACCTTGGAGTACACATTGACAATAAACTGGACTGGGCTAAAAACACCACAGCACTTTACAGGAAGGGCCAGAGTCGTCTCTATTTTTTGAGGCGACTGAGGTCCTTCAACATCTGCCAGAAAATGCTCAGGATTTTCTATGAGTCTGTGGTGGCCAGTGCGATCCTCTATGCTGTTGCATGCTGGGGGAGCAGGCTGAGGGTCGCAGATGCCAACAGACTTAATAAACTGATCCGTAAGGCCAGCAATGTTGTGGGGATGGAGCTGGACTCCCTCAAGGTGGTGTCGGAGAGGCGGATGCTGTCCAAGATAAAGACAATGTTGGATAACACCTCCCACCCACTCCATGACATGTTGGTCAGTCACAGGAGCTCGTTCAGTGAGAGACTGAGATTACCGAAAAGCACCACTGAACGACACAGGAAATCATTCCTGCCTGTGGCCATCTCCCTGTACAACGCATCCACTTAACACACTGTTTGCTGCTACAACTACACATGTTTCTTTTCCAAATATTTATTTATAAGTGACTTATGTATGTATGTATGTATGTATATATATGTATATATTGTACTATTCTTAGTTAGCGTATTGTCTGTCTTGTCTTAATGTTGGTTTAAAATGGAGCACTGTAACAAAAAATAATTTCCCCCAGGGATCAATAAAGTATTCTGATTCTGATTAGCTACTGATTACTTTTTTCAAGTAACTTGACCAACACTGGTTGTGACACCTAGACCTCATGTTTTGTTTGCAGTTTGTCGGCTGATATCTGCCTACATATGCTCACTGATTGCAGCAGGCCAGTAAATCCAGTTTTGCCCTTGAATTCTGTGCAAATGTCTGCACCAACAAATTACATGCATATTTACTACATTAGCAGACTTTAAACAGGTGTGATTCTTAGCGAGGGGATGAAAAAAAATGCTTTTATGTGTGGGGGAAACCACAGAAAACTAACGCTGTAGGTGTGATGATACATATTGGCAGATACTGGAAACAAGCTATCAAATGTGGCTTTATCTGAAAACTTCAGAAGAAGTAGTGATGGTATAAATACACATGTCTGCGTGTTTGAAATCACTGTAGTAGGCTGTAAAGCTGTCAACAAATATTTGATTCTAATCTCACCTTTGACAAACAAAGACCTGCTACGACCACCTTAAGAATACCGCGAGAATCCGTTTAACACTCCGGTTTAGTGACAGGTTTTTTCCTTTTGTTTAGATTATTGTAATGACTTTCCAAAGAGTATCAGTCATAAAGCATTAAAGTGCAAACACCATTACAAAAACTGAGAAATGTAAACATATTACACCAGTTTTAATGACTCTACACTGGCTCCTCAGAACTTCTGTAATTCATTTTAAGATTTTACTTTACTTTTAAAGCCCTTCATGGTCTGGCCCCAGAACAGACTGGCAGAGGGAACAGTCAGGTGGAGGGAGGAAGAAGATCTAAGACTGCAAGAAGAAGTGGGAACATGAAGAAGGTCCAACAGAGATGGTGAGGTTGAATGTCCGTAGGAGAAATCTGTTTAACTGGGAGCCAGTGAAGCTGTTGCAGAACAGGAATGATGTGGCGAGTCGAGGTGGGTTATACCATAACGTGGGCAGCTGAGTTCTGGACCAGCTCAGGCTTATAAAGGATACGAGAATGGAAGGATAGAGTACGATCAAGGATGACACCCAGACACTTAAACTGTTAAAGAATTTCTTCCTTATATTTTTTCTTGATTTATTATTTGATTCTGTTATGCTATACAAATAAAACTTGATTATTTTCAATTTTTATTAAAAGAAAGCATCTTAAAAATCTCAATGCTTAGACCTGACAGTGACAAACGAAGAGATTTTAAAGAAATTTTGCACCCGTGTGGAGCTTTTTAAACAAAAATTCAAACATGATTTTGATTTTGTCGGCTAAACTGTGAGCATGCATGAGAGCAGAAGCCCCGTCACTTCATTTTCATGTTAAAAATTGGAAATCAACTTCCTCACAACAGCCGTGCCTTCATATCACAGAAGTGGTGAGACCTGGACGTACGCACGTATCAGTGTTTTTTGTGCACATTTTTTGGCATTTAGGCCAAATAATGTGCACACAAAAACAAAAAAAACCAAACAAAGACACTCTTTCGGTTGCCATTATGCGCAATAACAATAGATACAGCCTATCAGCTGGCTGTTTTATCACTTTCTTTCACTTTGACCACCCTGTTGCTCTTGCGACCCCAAACACACGACTGTAAAACAGGAAGTGCAGCCGCTGACACAGCAATGCCAACCAGGAAGTGACATTCCCTGTGAAAAAGACTTTTCCTCTGCTGAGGGTGGGAGCTCAGCCAGTGACAAGCTGCAAACAAACACTGCCTAACAGACTGGATGTGCTCGCACAACCCAGCCAGCGCTGGAAACGCGTCTGCAGAAAGAAGTCAAAAATGAGAGCATCACTAGGTTTTAATCTCCAACCCATCATGCCTTGCAAACTTGCTGCAAACTGTGTGTGTTCATTTGGGTATGTGTGTCTGTGAGTGCGTGTTGTAGCTTGCTGGGAAATGCACTGAGTGATGTAAACGCAGGTGGTACGTTCAGCAGTGGTAAAAACCAGAAAACCAGCAGATGGTGAGAGATAAGGTGAGGCTCAGAGCGGAAGCTAGAAGCTTGTGAAGAAGCTCTGACACAAAGTTGAATGCATCCCCAAGTGTGTCTAACAGTGTCGGCCTGCCCACTTTGCTTATATTTGGCGACACATTTCAGCAATTTTTTTTTGGTTTTATTTTTAGACGTGCCTGACAGAATGATGCCTGCCCTGGTCGCTATATGATGGACTCTAATATATTTGTATATCACCGTCTGCAAGCACGCAAGGACCCACTTAAGGGTTTTTTTGGCATCAGACCATTAACATCGGGCTTTGTGCACAAGTCCACACACCTGATAATTATTTGTGTCCACATAGGATTCATTTCTTGCCTGTGGGGGTTTGCAACGGTCTCTAAACAAGCGCAATTCCCGCCTGGTTTGCAAACTACCTTATAAAGATCTCACCCTGGTACTTCGGTTCTCATTTGTTTTGATGGTCCTTCATATTATTAAGCCACTTCTTTAGACAGGCTATAATTGACTGTCTTGGAGTGTACCTACTCACAGTAACACTTAGTGTGTTTGGGAAATCCCCTGTGAGCTGGACGGCCATTCTAACAAGAAACAGGTAAGGAGCAGTTCATGTGCCTCCGAGCTCAGTGACGACTACCAAGATGATGGAGCTGCAGATCATGCAGAGATTGACAGAGTCACTGGAGACGCAGCGGACTAATCGTTATTAGCTCATCACTGCAGAGGAGAACATTTAACACTCCTTCCTCCACAAATGCAATCAAATGCTTGCAGCTCACGAGCTCTCGCAGACATCGCGGCCAAAGTTCAGATTTGTTGAAGTGCAGAATGTGACAGGCTCGACACACGACGATTAGAAAAGAGGAATCCAGCAGGGCAGCGAAGGCAAAAAAAAAGAAAAAAAAGAAAAAAAGGAGGAGAAGTTGATGCTGTGAATAAAAAAGACTGAATGACACGTTGTGGGTTTTCCTCCTGTAGGCTGACCAGAGGAGGAAAACACTTTCTTCAGAACAGTTTTCCATTCACGTAGACGTGCCGGGGTTGTGTTTTCTCAGTCGCTGGGATTGTTGTTGGTCAGCACAGATTATAATTGTTATGACTTCCTCCAAATAGCACCCTCTCCTTAAAGCTCTTAAGGTAATCAGTACAGGTACAGCAAACAGACCGGCATCCTGCTGTTTTGGAAACTCTCCCTTCTGTGGCTTCCTCAGCAACGAGTGGGTTCTACACCGGGGTGGAAAGCCGCATCGGCATGCTTGAGCCTTACTTTGATCCAAGGAATCGAATCATGCATATTTATGTGCACATACACACCCCGAATTTAAAAAAAAAAAAAAAAAAAAAATTTAGGACTTTTTATTAGACAACAGGGTGGGTTTAGACAGTCACCAAAGAGCCTCGGCTCAGAATCAAACCTGTGTCGCTGCGTTCAGCCCTGCAGCCTATGGTCAACCGGTGTCTGAACTCCGACCTTTGACCAATAAGTTTATATGAAAGGTAAAAAGAAAGTTGTGTGGCACTGAGCCTCTGAGGGTGGGGTGAGGAGGACAAAGGGATGCTAAAGTGCTGAGCCTCATTTCTATACAACTAAATGGGTGGATGTGGGATGTGAACTTTTTTGAATCCTGAAGGTGAGACGTGCCAGTTAAAATCTCCAAACTTCTGCTTTAAGGTTGTGGATTTAAAAAAAAAAAAAAGAGGAAAAAAAAGGAAAGTGTACAGAAAAAAAACCCTTTGGTTTTACCTTCTGATCCACGATGGAGCAGACGAGCTCCCTGACGGAGGACAGCGACACATCTCCAGGGTCGAGGGTGACCGCCTCCCTCGTGAGTCCGATCTGAAGCAGGAAGGAGATGCCGTGGAACGAGCCCCGTGAGTTCGTGGGGCTGGGCGCCGACTGGCTGCCGTTGGAAAGCCGGCTGCAGATGGTGGCTGGCGGGCTGGGAGAAGGTGATGGGGTGGGCGGGGCCGGGTGATGAGGTAGGGCATGGAACGACCTTGGAGAAGCTGGCAGGGGCGGCGGGCTGTTATCGGTAGACATTGTCTGCTATCTGTGACGTGGTGGTGGGAGAACGACCTCGAAGGTGAACATCCAAAATTTAAAAAAGAAAAACGGTCAGCAGAGCATCGTGCGTCCAATCACTTGTCCCAATTTTTCAGCACTGAAATCCTGCGAATAAAGCTTCCTCTCACTGCAGAGCATCTCCGAGGCCAACCAGAAGAAAAATAGACTGAAGTAAAAGCCTGAGCTCTCGGGTAGATCGCCTTTAAAGAGTTTTATAACGTGGTTAAATCCTCAATAAATCCTCTGACCTGCTGGATGAGACTGCTGATCGGGAGCAAGAAAACAACGATGAAATGCTGCAGATCTTCCCCGTCTCTGCTGCTTTCACTCAAAACATCTGCTAGAAATAGAGACAGAGGAAAGATGAATCAGTCAGGAAAAAATAAAATCTCTCAAACGTTAAAATCTGTAAGAAACTTGCACATAAATAGACATCAACTTTGGTGGCACTGAAATCCTTACTCGAGAAGCTACATAAAAATGTTTATACTCAAGACGTTAAAGCGCAATCAGTAACTTGATGATGTAATGATTAACTGAGCTATTCCATCTTAAAATGTTTGTGTAATGCCACAGAGGGGGCACACTTTTACATCTTTACCTATGCTAAAGGTCACAGTGCACACTGGGAAAGATGAAAGGAAACATCACAACAATATAACAATATACGCTCGAAAGCTGAGTCCTTTCATGTGGCGCCATCAGAACAAATGCAGAACAGTTCTTAACATCAATATCAAAATATGAATGTCTAAATATTGTGAAATCTTATGTTAACATATTGAGCTTAAATACATGTGAAAATAAAAAATAAATGACCATAAAAACGCAAGAAGAAAATTGTGCAGGTGTGTTAAGCACAGCTAATTTTCAATAAGTCATTAGTTACATGAAAATGTAAATGATTTTAATTGTTTATGTCAAGGTTAAAGACAAATTTGTAAACCTTCCGATGACTTGTAGCCGTCACAAAAGCCTGTTCTGTTGTACCTTTAAATTTTTTCATAAACATGTTTGTTATTAAAGATGCAGGCAGTGACGACTGGTCCCTCAGCATGAAGGCCACTTGACTGTAAAGAAAAGATGGAAGAAGAGAAGCCTCCTTACTGAGAATTTGGGCATGAAAAGCGAACCTAGTGATGCGTGAGTTTACAGGTCATTGGCCAATGAGCACATCCTGGATAATCCTCCTTCTTGACTCTAATAACGATCGTAATTTACAAAATGAACTTCAGCAATTTTATTAAATATGACCTGAAATTAGTGACTGAGCCCAAAAACTCATCAAGAAAGTGTTTACTGAGGTCACAGATAAACAAAGCACAGGTCCCATTTCGATGTTTTAAAGCCTGGAATCTTCTTGGGTGTTGCATAAACATGTCACTTCCTGTGTCCATGACGCTGCATTATACAACACCCACGAAGGACACATCACACTGCTGCACATGATTAAAAAAAAAAAAAAAAAAAAAACAAAGAAAAAAAAACCAAAACCACACGGCGCAAACATAACGTACAAGCGTACGAGGGATCACATGATGCTGATTTACTGTTGCCAGTAGGTGGCACTGTGACTGTGACTCAGCTGGATCAATGACCGAGTTGTCTAGCATGTGAAGTTTAAGACAGACTAGAAGATATATACTCAGTCTAACACAGAACTTCAAAACTTTGAAGAAATGTGTTTCGATTAGACTGGCCAAAGATCACGCTGATGCCTCTCTGGGTTGAGTTTGTGATACACCTTGAAAAACAGTGGACTTCTTGTTGGGTATAAGGCATGGCTCGAAGAGGATTTTCCATACAGCTTAAGATGTGTGTATTAAATGCCATACGTGTATGCAAAGCAAAACAGCCGGGCAACTGCATTGAAATTTTTCAGGGGGCCCTTTGGGACCATTTTGCACCTCTCAAATCAAATCAAATCAAATCACTTTTATTGTCACATCACATGTGCAGGTACATTGGTACAGCACATGTGAGTGAAATTCTTGTGTGCGAGCTTCACAAGCAACAGAGTTGTGCAAAATACAATAATGTAAACAAAAAACACAAGAATGGCTACATCTGAAACTAATAAATATATGTACAATATATAATAGTATATGCATTTCTGGATGTGTATACTAAATATTTTTCTACGTGTGTGTGTGTGTGTGTGTGTGTGTGTGTGTGTACACACATATTTTACAAATTAAATATAGTGAAAAAAAAAAATATATATATAAAATAAAATATACAGAGTGAGACATGTGCAAAACAGTGGCATTACTGTACAATATGGATCTCATATTTAAAACCCATAAAATACAAAGGGTTTATCCACTTCTGACATGTGTGCAAACTTTTTGGTGAAGGTTTGAGCATATTTAGCCCCTAAAATAAAATATTGTGTTGATTCGTTTGCAGAAATAATAAAAATAAGCAGCACAACTCCAACAGAGGCTTCATACTTTCAGTGCTCAGGTGCTAGCGAGCCGCTTTAAGGGGTATAAACCTGAAGGGAGAGATACTCTTTATCTTAATTTATCTCATTTGAATAATATTATTAATATAAAAAATGTTCCTTTTTTTTGTGTACTGCATGCTTAAGGACTTCTCTCCCCCCCCCCCCAAATATATGGCTCTCTGTTATGTCTCTACAAGCAACAAAGCTCACTGAGGCCTGTTGCTGCCCCTCTGTAGGTTTCCAGAAGCTGTCCAATCAAAAAAAGTTCCTTTAAAGAGAAGGCTGGCCTTAAAGAGACAGGAGCACATAACGATTATTTTGAACCCTTATTCATGTACATGTATTCTAATAAAGCTCCAATATTAAAAAGCAGAGTTGGACATGAGCATTGCAATCACTGCATAACAATATGAATGAAACAGAGACTAAACAGCAGATGAGCATTACCGGACGCTTTTGGTGTCTGACAGCTTCCACATGCGCCATCGAGTTGACTTCAAAAAGTTGACTTCATCATCTCGACACTTTCTGACTTCTGAAGCAGAGTTTATTTATAGAATTGAATTGCATAATAACGTCTGAAACAGGTGCTAAAGTCAGGAACTGTGGCTGCCGGCAAGCTGGCAAACCATAAAGGGACCCATACTGCTCATCTGCTGTTTGCCATCTATCTCAGACAGTGTTACACAGAAACTTTCTATGAATAAATTCTGCATTTTGAACAGTTAAACTGCAGGAACATCAGGGTCAGATTATCGCATTATTTACAGACAGTTTTCATTTGAAGCCAAAACTAAAGTCCTGGTTTGAATAAGTTAAGCGGCGCAATATTGATTGTTGACATGAAAGATATTGTTTTGTTATGTTTAACTTGAAATAAAAATCTCATATTAAACTGCCGCTTCATGATTGTGTAAAAATTCTGATTTTAACTTAAAACATTTATTACAGTCGACTTCTAGCTCGTGCACATGAATATGAGCCGTTTCCTTTTGATCTCTCTGTAAACTGTGGTTGGCTACATCTGGATTTTCGCTCACTTATGAGATGATAAAATAACTCTGAATTAACTGAACCTGCACCAAGACTGAACTTTGCCAACAGGTTGTTTGCTTTTCACAGCATTCACGCGAATGAAAAACAGATGTTAAAGGCATCACAAGTACCTCGGAGAGCCCGGTGGTTTCTCCGCTTCCATCGCAGCACAGGCGAGCAGAAAATGTGCGTCCCATTCAGCGGCAGCTCGGACCGCAAAAAGGCCGAGTTAAGGAACACAGACCCGGTGGGTCCTCCACAGCAGGTCCCGATGGGACTGAAAGCGACAGTTAAAAGCAGCCAGAAGGACCTTTGGACTTTTGTTTTTGACTCTTTCCTCTCTAAACTCTCCCGGGAAGTCGCAGTCCGACCGAGCAGCTCCAGCTTCATGCGGATCTGATGATTATCAGCTGCGAAACACGCAGGGGCAAAAAAAAGTGCAGCTCTCACCGGCAGGAGGAGGTCACACTCTGAGGGAAATTCAGGGACCGGACAGCTGGTGTCTTTGCAGCCCCGCTCTTTATGATGGAGGCTCCATAATCAGGCCCTGTCGGAGATTTCAGGCACTCATGGCTTCGGTTGCAGCACAAAGATTAAAAGTGAAGATTCATGAGAAGTAAGCAAAGACTGAACAGCTGAAGCATCAGAAAAGGCTAAAACTCTTTTTCAAACCACGTTGAACTTTAAGCATTGTCTTTTGTCTGTCTGTTTTATATATTACATAGTTTTATGTGAAACACACAGATGTAAATGAGCTGCTTTGCTTCAGTTTTTTATTTTGATATTAATGTCCATTAACGTAAACACTAAAACAAATATCTTACAGCAATTACCGGATTTCAGCACAAACTTTGGAAAAGATGCTGCTTTACAAACATTTCTACTTTTTACATTTGAGAAATTTAGTTAATAAATAATATTAACATAACAGAGATGAATCACTTGTGATTTTCTTTTAAATGCAGAGTACTTGAGACAATAAGTCAGATTTCAAAGTAAAATAGCATTTATCAAAAAAGAAAAACAACTCATCTAAAATTTAATTCAATTTAGTTTTATTGCAATAACTTCGCCAAATCACAATAACGGTCACCTCAAGGTGCTTTATATCATACAGTAAAGACCCTACAATAATGGAGACAAACCCTACCAATCAAATGACAATCTTTATTGGGCTAATATCATAATGTCTATATTTGAGAAATGTCACTGTGTCATAAATTAACTTTTTATATATTTAAAAATAGACAGTATTCACATCATGTGCTAAGAGACAGCAATTTTAGTTTTGTGCCCCATACACCACACTGTTACAGGAGTCCTGTTCTACTAAAGGGATGCCTTGATCAGGATTGGAACACCTGACCTTCCACTTCGCCGATGTAACATTAAAACTAGGGCAACATACAAGAACATCTATTGCAAGTCCCACGTCCTGCTAAGAGACACCTCTGAGGGTGGTTAACAGCTCCACACAGACAAGCAGGTGATGACTAACCAACCAGTCCAGTGTAGAGATAACTGCAGCAATCCCAGCTGACAGTAAACCGAGAAAGTTCCAGGGGTTTAAGACCAGCTGGACCAGATGTGGAAAGTAAAGACTAAAGTGGTTTTACTGTGACGGGAGCATTAGGAGATGTAACCCCCCCCAGACTGAAAGAGTGGCTCCATCAGATTTATCAGAGGTCTCCGTCCTCTGGTCCTATGACCAGATAAGAGTCTGAACCCTCACGCTGCCAGACCTCTGGGAGACAGAGAGGTCAATTTTATTTACAAGCCTTCCAAAGACCCCCTCAAAAAAGTCTTTATCGAGAAAGTATATACAGTTTGTATATATAAAGAATATATATAAATATATAAAGAACCCAGGAACACTTCTAAGCGTCTAGTATTTCCTCTACTAGAACACAGAGTGACTCATCTTCATAGACAATCTCAGAGGCAGCTTCAGTGCATTCTGTTGAATTTCAACAGGTGGCTCTGTGGCGCCATCCGCTGTCGAAAACAACGCATTAAACGACGTGTCTCGTAAAACTTCTCCAAAAACAACTTTAAAATAATTTTTTAAAGTATATGTGTTTAATAAAAACAGTACATTACGTCATTGATTCTTTATACAGTAAAAAACAATAAGTGCTAATGACCACACCGACATACAAACTGAATGAATATTACCAAGGCAATGAATAAAGATAATGTAAATATTTGTTATTCCTGCGGGAACAATGCCCAGATTTATGACTTGAATATGTTCTAATGAAACGTTACACAGCTGCTGTCTGCCTGAAAATACAGCAGCATTGGCAGGTCTCTTCCTGAAACACCGTGTGCATATTAATATACATCATTCCAGTCTCAGCTGCAGCTTTATCTGCAGCTCTGCAGCTGGCTGAGGGTAAACACAGAGGCTCGGTTACTACGGTTGAGTCCCCCTGTTACAGCAATCCTACAGCTGAGAGGGAAACAGCTTGCAGACAGGAACACAGTGTAAACCAAGGGTCAAAGAACATTTTAAAGACCAAGTTGAATGTTGCTTTCTTAATTTAATTTCTTAAATTCTAGCCGTTTTTCCCCTCACCAGGCCTCCATTACAATGTTTTATTATTGTTATGTATTTTAATGTAAAAAGAACGATTTTAATTATTACATGTAATTAATGAGTTTTAATTTTCTCTCAACTTGATGATCGAAAGTACTCATTTTATTGTGAAGTTAACATTTTTGGCCTTTCTATTTTCTCTTAATCTTTTCCTTAACAGTGTATGTAACAATGTACAGTTTATCAGTTAAATATACCTCTTAATAATAATAATAATAATAATAATAATAATAATAATAATAATAATAATGGATTGCGTTTATATAGCGCTTTTCTAAGCGCTAGTATGGTGATGACAGCTTTCTTTAAAAGAGTGAAATTAGCAGTAAAGTGCAAAATCAGCTGTTTTAAATGTAAGTGTCTGGATTCGAGGATTCTGTCTTCCTGTGCTGATGTCTTTTATTATCCTAGTGATGCTGCCCATTAGCTTCATTGTGCTACTGAGTTATTGTTGAAGTTTTTGGTACTTGGTGGATTACTTTGAGGTTCCCTCAGTGTGGTGTTCTGATTCTGAGGGGGTCCAGTGGGAAGCACAATGTGAAAATTCTATGTCTTTCTACTTTAAATAATACTGTGATGCACGTTTAAAGATAGTAGACTCAATAAATGTAGAAAAAACGAGATGTAGTGTTGACATTGTAATGTTACTTTCTTTATCTGAGGTTAAAAATCACCTGTTTTGTAAATAGATCTTTACAAAAAAAAGTTTCGAGGAAGTGTAAAGGATTTCCCACTCATGTTTTTGTGGATTAAAGTTGTTTGTTTGTTTGTTTGTTTGTTTGTTTGTTTTAAAGCTCATATATGGTCCGCGTGAATGTTATCAAAAAGTACTTTTTTACACTTACAATAAGTAACTGACTTAAAAATAAATAAATAAATAAAAACAGGCTATTATGGGACAATTTTACTGTCTGATACTCGAGATCAGACTGAGCTGCACGTGGTTCATGAAGTAAAGTTTGTTTCCACGCAGAGTCAACGTCATGTCTAATTTCTGCCAAAAGAGGGCAGTGTTCTCTAAAAAACTGCCATATGTTTATTCATGAAGAAGTCAGAAAATATCTTCACAACATATTTGTTCTAGTGATGCAAACCCAGATACCAACACCAATGTTTCACTCAACAGTGCAATACCAATAATTTTTCCTGATGCTTAATTTGTTTGTTGTACTGTGTATTACTGTAAACAGTAAACTACATTAGTCCTGCAGTAAACCAGTTTACAGTAAACTTTAATAAAAAATAATATGATAATAATAATAATGTAAATGAAATTATCTTAATGGTAGTGCAAATTCCTGTGAAGTATTGTAAATGAATACAGCAATAATATTATAAACACATTTGCAATAAACCTTTCACAGTGTAACTTTGTGCTAAAATAAGGTCCCCTGAAGGTTAAACTTCCCCCACCATGTTTCCTCCTGCGCAGTCCACCCATAGATATTAACTCAGGGTTCTTACTGTGGTTGTACATCTTGATAAGCAACCCTCGTTTCTTTCCAGTTTTCTACTTTCATTTCACATCTGTCTCCTCGATCGTTACGATTTAGACTTCTCACCCATGTTAGCAGAGTCTGCTGAGCTCTTCTTCCCATGGGAAACATCAGCAGAAAAAAAAAAGTCCTAACAAGCCAACACCCAGCACACATGACAGAGCTGCTGTGGAGCTCAGAAGATCAAAGATCTGATTACAGGCCAGAAGAAACATTTTTAATGTGATAATCAGCCGTGCAGAGGCTTTGTTTCATATGAGGCTGAGAAGAAGTCTTGGTAGGAAAACACTTCCAGTAAATGCATGCACAACTCATGTGGACTGAATATTACCAGAGACACATGACCCGATAAAACACCGTCAAAGGCAACACCCACATTATTTTAAAAGATGAAAAGGTGTAATGGCGTGGAAAGCAAGACAAATATTGTTTGAGTTTCCTAAACAAAGTTCTTTCCCCATATTTCATTTTCTGTGTCCACCCTCTTTATGAAGGACATAAAGGTCTCACAGTCCTTTACCAATCTGGACTTTTACACATATCTTGTTGTTGTTTTGGTTATAAACATTTATGGGTTGCAAACAGCATACATACTCTTATATCACAACAAAAATGGGCATATTTCTAATACTTACATGGGATGAACACTGATATCCTGGATGATGGGAGGAAAAATAGAAATATAAAAACTTAGAAACAAAATCTTATTCATGATAAATGTCTTTGTTTAGGATGACAGTCAACTCATCTTCAGAGCTTCCGAGCTATGCAGCGACTAAACCTCACACCTCTGAAAATGCTGCTGCGAATCTTCTAATAGGCTCCATTTAAAGATTAATCAACTACATTCTTGGTTTGAAACAACTCAAAACTCTCATTTTATATGATGAATGCTCTCTATATACACTTTTTTGAAAGTAAAAGTCTCATGGAGATTGAGAGAGTAGCATTGACAAAGAGAAACATTTTCACAATCCTTAAAAAGCTAATAATTTCAGGTTCTTCTGGGATTATTCCGGAAAATGGGGGCAGCGTTTTTAAAAGCTTGTTTTCCGAGTTGTGTCCGTAAATGCTGGAAACACTAATAATAATATGTTGAGAAAGTAAAGGCCACACTGATTATGGTTATTACACATGTGTACAGTACATGTACACAGATAACAGGGAAGTCGTCCATGGTGACATTTAATATAAAAACAAACCAATGGCAAACATACAGAGACGGACATTTAGCAGCAGCAGCGTAGAGAACAGTGATGTACATGATTTAGACTAATAATAATAAACGTAAAGCACAGTGGCACACACTATCTAAGTTCCTTACTGATACCGAGCAACTGCATTTACAAACAAATGACCCTGATCCAGTAAAGACAGAAGTTATATCTACCTAATTTACTTTCTTACTTATTTTCTCATCCCATAAACAAATCATAGTCACGTTTTCCAGGTCATACTTTAGGAAAATGTTTACAAATGTCAAATTCAGGCATTTTTTCTTTATATGACATAAAGAGAAAATGCCTGAATTTGACATTTGTAAACATTTTCCTAAAGTATGACCTGGAAAACGTGACTATGATTATGTTATGTTATGATGGGGAAAGCACTTTTTAGAAAACTGCAGAGAAAATTGGAAATGTAAGTCTGAGGTCTGTAAAATGACATTTAAAGGAATAAAAGGGCATAATTATATTTTGGAATATGCTTGGGACATTTTCAGTGAAGGTGAAAACTGGGATTAAAAGTGGAAATTGACAAAACCAGCAAATATGATTAGTCTCTTTTTTTCCTGTTAATCTCTGTTTTGTATTGATGAAAATGAAGCCCCTGATAGGGTGCTAAGAACTGCTAAGAATATATGTTTAACTATTTTTTTAGACCACCTGCCATAAAAACAAGAAACAAATAATTTTGAAATCTGTACAAAAAATATGTTTAACACTAAAAACTATATTGTTATTTAGATGCCAAATAAACAGAATTTAAGTTTTTATACTCTGAGAAGTCAGAAAATAATTAAGCATAAAATTAATCCACTAAAACTAATTTTGTATTCAAGCACGCAAGTAACTAAGTGGAATGTAGCATCTTAATAAAAATAATAATAATGATGCGCTTCACGAGCAATTTGGAAATTTAAGGATAACAGCAAAAATTATACTGAAGCATTATAATATAGGAAAGTGTTTGTGGTGGATTAGGCAGTACAGAACATTAAAAATATAAATTGGAAATGGCTAATATTTAGGGCAGCTGTGGCATATACATAACACTGGGTGGTGGTCTAATAAATTTGTTAAGTACTGTACACATTACAATAAAGCTTGATTATTTTAATTTTTTATCAGCTTTTTGTAATCCTGTTGTTGCTTTGTTGCTTAATTGTACATTTGATATATGTATTTAAACAGAAAAGAAAAGCAAACAAACACAAGAAATAAAAGAATAAAAAATTAGTTTCTTTCAAATGCTGTTAAATGCTGTAACCTTTGAGTATTCAAAAATATTCACATATATATATATATATATATATATATATATATATATATATATATATATATAAAATCTGATCGTTTAATGTTGACATAAATGGCATTCCATACAACACTCCCCCTTTCCCCACAAAAGTTAACTACGGCCTCGCATATACTCATGCGATTGGAGGTAAAGGAATAACGGGGCGTGGTCAAAGCAATGGTAACCTGACACCTGCTCCACGCGCTGCTAACCAGCCACCACAGAGCAGCA
This sequence comes from Maylandia zebra, assembly GCF_041146795.1. Lineage (NCBI taxonomy): Eukaryota > Metazoa > Chordata > Actinopteri > Cichliformes > Cichlidae > Maylandia > Maylandia zebra. The sequence continues at coordinate 23,790,959 of NC_135181.1, read as the reverse complement.
GGCAGGCAGTCCGTCAGTGAGTGGCGGACTGTTGGGTCGTTGTTTCACTGTGTGTCTCTGTGCTGTAATGGACCTCTTGTGTTCTTTTCTGTGATAAAATCATGTCCCATTAACGGATTCGTCTCGCTGGTTCTGGAGTTAAATTAAACCCTGGTGCTCCCAGCGCTTTGGAGAAAAATGGAAGCAGTGAGCAAGTGGAACCCGCAACAAGTGGTGGAGTGGATGAGAGGTAAGGCTGCTGAAGAGTAGGAACTAACTACATCCAGTGGGTGGGAGTGGTAGTGGGGTGGGGGCACTTTTCGGAGGGAATTAGCGGTTCTTTGGGGGGCAGAGAGGAGAGTTAATGGCTAACTGTAAAGTTCTGCTTTTCCCGGCCTTAACCTACTTGTCATGCAGGAGTTTTCTTGATCTTTATGGATCAGTGTCGGCCCCATAAACTGCAAACAGTAAAATCTACTACTTTTATGTGTGTTTTTTTTTTTCTTTTTAAAAATTAATATTTTTAAAGACGTTTCTAGTTTATAGCTAATTGGGAAGCTTGTGTCTTGGAGGAATGTTTGCTTTTAGATTTAAGGAGTTTACAGCATGTATATATTTAGTCAGAGCTAAATTCACATACAACAGGTAAATATAATTTTTCTTAAAATATCTGAAATTGTTTGAATATTTTACTATAATCTAATAATAGGTTTTCTACTATTTCTTCCTTTTATTGATATGTTTTACTTCTGTTTGTGTTGTGTATGATGTAGTAGACCTGTACTACTGGAAGCTTGCAGTCCTGTTTGCAAAGTACCCTTAAATAACAAAAATGGGGAAAAAACTTGATTTTTACACCATGAGCTGATAAAAGTATATGTTACCTTTAAAAAAGCAAAAGTATTGTAGTAGTCAGGCAAACCTAGCTACATGGTTGAATAGTTTATAATGCATGGCTCTCATGTTTGTAGATTTGCCAATATGTAGATGATAGTGGATTGTATATTAATGTATTTCTAATTACATTTTGTTTATATTTATGAAAATAATCATTTTGTAGTATTAAAAGTTGTCTAAGTGCAGCCACAAAGGTGTTCTTAACAACACCCTCATTTACTAAGGGAAGTAGCATTAGCCCCGACAGTGGCGAACAGTGTTAGAAAGTAATATATAGTTGGCTAGATAGCAATAACTTGCCTATGCTGTGTAAATCTGGTGACGTTTAGAGACCATAAGAGAGAAAGACATGGTGCTAAAATAATCCTGAATTGATTGGATATTTGGATTTAGGCTATGGTTACCATGTAAGCCCCTGAGATTGGATATAGAAGCCAACCATATCTGCTCATATTTTACTACATGGCCACATGGCTGGGTTTTCATTTGATACCAAAAAACTAAACACCCTATATAAATAAAATGCACGGTTTATGTAGACGATGGCTTTTTGATATTAACTTATTCTCTTTCTTGTTCTCTAACATTGAAACTTTTAAAAGCCAGTGTGAAGCCAAATCAGTTTTTTTCTCTTTTTGTGGCGTTCATGTTGTTGTTTGAAGTTACTATTTAGTGGGCTACATTTCTAAGCAAAGAGAGGTACCTAAGATTCTCAGGAAGGTCTAACATTTTAATTTATTTAATTTAGTTACTCGTCATATAAACACTGGCAATAAGAAACATTTATTATGTGAAAAGCATTTCTAAAGCACATTTAAGTAAGAATGCAGAAATTCTACTTGAGAATATACTTGAAAACTTGATTATTGTTATTTTGCAATATAATTTTAGTTTGTATTTAAGAATGTGACTGAAAAATGAACACAGTCGAAACACAAATTAAAACAAACAAAAAAAATCCCTTAAATCCCAAGTATAGTGCAGGTTAATTTGACTTGAACATTGTTGGCTGACAGACTGTCTGATAAGGAAACACTCTGTGGTGGTTACAGTGTTGTTTACTGACTGTGGGATTTGCACTCCCACATTCACTGAGCCAAGTATTCATATTCATCACTAACAGTGTTGTTAAGCAATAAACAGGCATGACCTGTTAGCACATCTGCCATAAAACGACACTCACACTGTTTTAACCTACCGGGACGTGACTCTTAGCAGATGACTATCATTTTATTGTTTTTATTATTAATTTTATTATATTATTCAATTTTCATCATAAATGCATAAAGTACTTTATTGAAAAGCAGTTTATCGCCATGGTTTTAAAAGGCCAGTATGTAGCTTTCCTGGAAAAAACAGAAAATTCCTGTGTAAAATGACCCATTATAGGAAAATTTAGGAACAAGTTCAGGGAAACTATTTTAATTGTATTTTCGACCTTTTAACCCCTCTGAAGTTGATAAGTTTGATAACCTGGGAGTTATTAATGTATTAATAGTCTGATATCTGAGGTAAACTAAGCAGACTGGGATAATTAGCCAAGTCAGTGAGCCTCTGTTGCCTTACTGTGCATTTTCCTGTATTCCAATCCTACTCTGAAAAACTGTTTATTTAAAAACAAAACAAAAGAAACAACGCAGGACATTTTCCTGCCAGAATGTCTTTATATTCATACCATAAGTGAAAAAAGACTTACATACCAAGGTGTAATGACATTCTTATCAAACTCTTTAAACCAATATCAAATCTCTGTAAAAGTTGTCCTATGTTTTTATTTTTAATAATAATAATAATAATAATAATAATATTTGTAATTTTACCTCCCTGGGTCATTGTGGAGCATCTCAGCCTGTGTTTGTATGCGTTTATTACACTGCTGAGAGAAAACCATTCAGTCTAGCTTTGCTTCAGTATGCACACATACAGTCATTCACATGCGCACTGGCCATTTAGCAGTAAAGACAGTGCAGAGCTAAATGCAGTAAAGTGGTGGGCCTCCTGTCATGTGCTGGGTGAAAAGGTCAACGTGATGCTGGAGGTGCTATTAAACCAAATCTGACTATGTGACTTTGTTCTGCGTGAAAATGAATGACAGACACGTGAGCGTCAGTCCCATGGTTTGATGGCAAATGACAGTGAAAAACCTCAGATTTTACATTTGAAAGGCTTCAAAGTGTTTTGTTTTGTTTTCTTAGAAAATAATGGAGTTGTTTACTTAACTGTCAAAGTGGTTATCAGGATAATTTTCCTTTATTTTCCAAAGTTAAAAAGACATGAGTTTGTAAAGTGGCAAACAGAAGCTTAGAAATGAGATGTGTTGTTGGCTCTGATCCTGCTGTAGTATTGACAGAGTGGATTGCTGCCGCTGGGTGAAGGCAGTCGGGGTGTGTATTAGGTATCTTTGCTCGACTCATGCGATCCAAGCTAGAGGTTCTTTTCATGGAAAGTACGTTCAGTCATCTTGACTGTAAAATCACAAGCAGGCTTCCAATGAATTTCTCCACCTGACCTCCAACTCAAGCCATTTTTTCAGTCACTCTGGTTTCTTATTCCTCTGCTCTTAGTTTTGCTGTCTTTTTACATAGACTGTATAGAAAAAAGGACAGCTTCCAGGCCTAAAAAGTCAAGTCATTGAGGAAGTCTCTTAAACATGGATCCCTTTCAGTGGCCACCAGGGGGCACATCCAGTTTTTTTTTTTTTTTTTATCAGTGTTTCCCACAGGATTTCATTGCCTTTGTGACTGTAGTAAGGCATGTGTAGACTTGTGTCTAGGTGAATAAATGATACCATATGCATTCTCTGAAAACAAATAACAACCCAATAATCAGTCTAGAGCAGGGCAATATGACCAAAAATATTTATCACGATATACATTTGAAGATTTGTGATAACTGACGATATAATTGACACTAGACAAAATACTTTACAACTCCACAACTTTATTAGTGCAAAAAAAACCCCCCCATCAATGTATTTTCACTTAAACAAGCAGCTGTTTTTTTTATGTGCATTAAAGTTATATAAAAATGTAACAGTGCAAATTCCTTGCTGACAGTTTAACCAAAAAGGCATTTCCGGTGGAAATTGGCCGACATATCCTCAGCATAACCATGTATAATATCCACAAAACTTAAAAAGAGGTTATACACACACAATACGGTAATATTATGTTGAAGCACAGTACGTATCACTCCTCGAGGCTCCTGCCTACAATAGCCGTAATGCTCCGACAATCCATCAAGCTGTGCGGGTTTGTAGTTTAGCAAAGTCGTACTAAAACATTTGACAGATTTTCGAGCACCATGTACCACATAAAATCGTTTTGAGGTCAGTAAACACAACCAGAATTCATACATAAGGCACACGGGATTATAAGGGGCGCTGACGATTTTCAGAAAAATCAAAGGATTGATTTTAAGTGTGCCGTATTTTCCAAAAAAACACGGTAATAACGACGGCCGGCTAGCACGCTCTACCAAAAATAGTGCTTTGTTGTGTATCTGACGGACGAAAGCTAAACCAGTTCCACACCACTGAAGTTGCAGCATTTTTACAAACCAGTTCTGATTCATCCGTTTCAATCAACAATCTGCTTTCGACGCTATGCTTTTTCCGCCATGTGCATATGAAAACAAAGGCACTGCGCATGCGCGTTTTACCCACATTCTATCGCGATATTTCATTTTCCTATCGTTGCCCAACATTACACCGGTATTACCATGAATGTATGTTATGGCCCAGCCCTAAATCGGTCCATCCTCCTGTAAAATAAAAAAATCTATTACCTAACTTTCCATAGCTAGAAATGTTCCTAATGATTAAAGGTGGGTAAGAATTGTGTCATCAGGTCTCATTTATTTATTGATCATGTTGTCTCAGACAGACAGTTTAGTAGTGGGCAAACAACTTGCCCTTAATTTGAAAGTTGTGTTGCTAAGCAGGTTAAAGGGTCCTTCCCTTCTCGTGTTTCCTGACGAGGAGCCTGCTTGGATTGCTGTTACGGCGGTCCTTGATGTCAGTCCACTGTCTCAAGTATCTTGCTTGAGTGGTCAGTGGTCACAGACGCCATCTCCAACATCTTGGACCGCAGATGGTGGTTATAGTTCTTGTTCTACTCTGGAGATCGCACTCCAACTCCATCTTGTTCAGCAGTTTTCATGGTAGTCGCTGCTCGCCTCTGCAGCATTGAGCTCAGCATAGCGTCAGCAGTTCTCCACCTGCTACAGGTTGGAATGCAAGTGTGGCCCACCAGCTCGTAGTGGAGGTCAGGCACATTTAGGGAAAAAAAATTGGGCTTAAAGACACAATTTTTATCCATCTTTAACCATCAGGAATATTTCTAGTTATTAAATGTTGGGTAGTAGATTTATAGGCTGTGTTTTCATACATTTCATCTGAAATGCTTCTGTTTCATCTTCTAATCAAACCATTGCTTTCATGCTTTCTCTTCTATTTAAATCAACATTAAAATCTTGTAAAACTTGATGAACCTTGCAAGGACGAGAGTACTGCAAGTACAGCCTTAAAGCTCTTAGCTCATCAGTGTTTAGTCTCATGTAAATGTGAGCAGTCCTCCAACACCATGTTCCCTTGTTCTAACTGAAGAAATGTGTGACCTATAAATAAATGCTTACAATAAATACAGTGAGGGTACAATAAGAGTCTACCCCATGTTTCTGTGCAGGCTGATCAAACAGCTGTCACTCACTGGTAAACATACGTCTCAGGGAATTAACTGAACATGTTCAGACAGATCCACATACCGCCCTACTCCCGACAGGTGTAGTTACACATGACGACAGGCTGGTTAGACGGTTGGCACACTCTAAATATGAGGTCAATGACCTCTTTATGGAGAGGTGCGCGGGAAATAAAAGTCAATGAACAACAAGTAGACTGGAGGAAACTACATAGGGAATGGGTAACAGCAAGCTAACGTATTTAACGCAGTTACAGCGTTGTTTGTTTCTTGAATCACTTCTTCTCTTTTTTAAGTCAGTATTGGGCCTTGAATTCAGCATATGGTATTGATCCCCTCGCCCCCAACTGGTTGCAGCAGATGGCTGCTGGAAGTTTCTTCCTGTAAAAATTGACGTTTATTTTTTTTCCCTTCCTGCTCCCTTTGAACTTCATGCCTTGTTTTTTCTTCAGGGGGAATGGGTGGAATCAATATTTTTATTGCTTGTTCTTGAACAAAAACTCCATTATTCTGTTAAACTTCACCGCTCGCATGCTTTAACCAGGCACCAATAGTGCCTGATGAGTTTGGAAATGGAAACACAAGTCAGTATTATATACACTTATATCCTGATTTTGGCCCCAAGATATACTTCCCATCGTATAGTTAGAGTGTAACTTTAAACTAAATAATTTTTCAAGCTAAAATGCCAAACATTGTCTTGTGTCCTTGCTTCTCACACATGATCGTTTCCTTCTTTTCTTTGCCTCCTTTGTTGCTGAATTGAATATATTTGAGTTTCAAGCTAATTTTTATGATTAAAGAAGACTTCTGTTGGTGTTTTCGTGGAATTGAGGAGAATTACCAGTTCATTAAAAAAATCAAAATGATAACATTTGTGTAGATTTCTTTTTTTTTTTTGACAGGAGTCAAACATGCTTCACAGAAGTGTTCTTTGTTTGTTTTTTGTTCAACTAACAACCCCAAATACCGTAATTTAGTTTGTAATCCAAAAACACAATGGATCACTTCATGTTTTTGTTTTGGATGCTATAAAGTTACTGAGAGTTTTATTGTCAAAGTAGTTTCCAGCTGGTTATTTTACAAGCACCCAAACTTCTTTGACAAAATTAATGACGTCTTTATGAATGTATGTAACTGATAAGATTTTCCTGTTTGGGCTGTAAAACTGGTTGTAACAAACTCACTGACTTGAACAGTATTTAGTTTCAAGTTTTAAATCCGACTGGTTGGAAATGCAGAGTCTGTAAAATCAGATTGTTAACATGGACATTGACTCTTTGACCCTCCTCTTCCTCTCGATGCTTTTTGGCCAAAATAAACAATTTTATCTCTAAAAATGTCGATCAGCAGAAAGCTGCCAGAAATCAGCATCACTGTGGTTTCAGTTTGAGGAATTTTATCTAACAAAGAGCTTCCTCCCGACTCTTTAAAAAAAGCAAAACCCCCAAAAACCATCTAGATTACAGCTGTCACTCGTGAAACCCATTTTAATCAGACTTTAAAAGTGTGGGCCATGAGCAGGAGCTGGAAACATCTGTTATCTGCAATCTGGTCAGATTACATTGATCATTTTCACCACCACATGTCTTTGGTGACTCGGGGAAACTTCTTTGTTGTATTCTTGGATTCAGTTTAAAGAGAGTCGTTTTAAATGGGTCACATGACTTCCAAAGAGCATAATTATTGGTAGTTAGTACAGGAACAGACAGACCAGTGTTGGCCAATGATCATTGAGAAACCAATGCTTTAGTTGAAGGCTAAACTTAAACAGTCTATCGGAATAATAATATTATAAAATAATCAAGAACATTAAAAATGAGACATTAAAGGGGCTCTATGGCGTGTTTCCTAATTAAGGTGATCAGTGTGTTACCTTACTGTGCTGGTGCCTGTTTAGAAAAGCTGGTGATGATTTGACTTTCAGTGAAGGTCACTGTTTCTGAATAGTTATTTGAGTGGACGCTTCAGTCATGTGACCTGAGATATTAATTCATATTTGGATTAATTTATATCATGTTTCTGGACTGCTGATGTTGAGCTACATTAGTAACAGAGGCACTGACACAGCATTTAAAGCTGAAGTGTAACGGGCCAGGGAATGAACTTGATCAAAAACAAATGAAGGGGATTATGTGGCAGAAGACAAGGGACACTGCAGGTTTGTTCCACAAGCTTTGTTGTGTTTACCTGAGCTTCTGTTTGTGCAAACAGCATGTGTCTAAATAAAGATTCAGAAGTGCATAATGATCCAGTATTGTACATCATGATATGGTTAATGCCTGGAAAAAACTTGAAATAAATTGATAATTTCTACTTCACGACCAAATAAAGATTTTTGTTTGAACCTAAATGAGGATTTTGATAATTTTCCCCAATATTGTATTAATGATGTAAGTCAAAGAACAGCATACCTGTCCTAACAATATGTCAGGCAGTTTGAATGGCTACCTGCCTGTCAGTTATGAGCGCACCTGTAAATCAAACAGACTCAAGTGAATTCCCGTTACTGGATTTATAAACCAAAGAACAGTGAGGAGGTTGCTGTTGAGGTTTGTGGTGGCGCTTCAGTCTCTCACACAGCGAGTAGCAGAGAGGCTCTTGAAACCCAAACCAATTCTTCAAGCTTAAATGCAACGCAGTGTCTTTTTAGCTTCTTGTTTTATGATTTGTTTTATGCAGAGACAAAGCTACAGATTGAGGAACAAGTTGAAACAGAAGCAGACAAAGTCGGACTGTAATTTAGTTTCCCACAGACTCTGAATTTGGCAGGTTGCTCACTGAGCTGTGGTAGGTCTAGTTCACTCACAGTTTAATCAATTTTAAAAGTTAACTTCACAGTTTTTGCAACGTCTGCAAGATTGTGATTTGTGACACAAGTAAACTGCTTTAATCACAAATAAATGGATTTTGCATTGACGGGTACTTTTTTAGGATGGCCATTTATCAAATGGCATGTGAAATAAATCCAGGATTACATGGCTGAAAATGAGCTTCTGTAACGTAATCCAGTCGAAAGTGTTTTTGAGGAGCCTGTCACTGACTTTCAACACATCATCAAATTAAAAGAAAACGATCGTCTTCTTGTGTATCCAGACTCACACGAGTGAAGTTTGGCAGGTTTTCACTGTTTAAACTCAGCTGGAATGAATCCAAATAAACAACGTCTCATCCAGTAAGACGAGATAACCGAAACTTTTGTTTTCGATAAGGAGGACGCGACATCCACATCATCATGTTTGTTTAGCGGGGACGACGACCTTTAATCAGTGTAGTCCCGCGTAAAGAGCATAAGACAGTCTGGGCTGGGGGTAAAATTCTTATCAAAGATGCACTTCATTGACAAAATGAAATCTTTAATCTGCTGCGTTTGCTCTGCTTGTGTCTGGCTTTCCATCATATGGTCAGTGTAAAAATCTAATCTGCCTAAGATGTTCACATCTTAGACATTCAAAGTAAGGGTCTCTGATTTTTATTTTATTTTTTTGTTCTTTCCTTTTCCCTGACTTAGCAGTTGAAGTTTCAAAATGTGTTGAACTGGATGCTCATACCATCCATGCTGCTAGCAGAAAGCGGCACTTCAAGGCACTTTGTGTTTTGGTTACAGTGTTTTTCTCACACTTCCGATGAAGCTGATTTGATAAATCAACTTGCATGAAGTAGCTTGTTGTGAATATTGAGAAGGACATGTTGGGTTACGACCTATGATAATTCATCATATCAACCGAAATTCATGGGGAGAATAAAGAAAGAACGACAGCAAAACAGCATCAGTAACCTTTAGAAATTACTTTTAGGATCGGGTGTTCAAAGTTTGAGTGTTCTGCCTGAGAATTTATCTCGTTTATTCAACAGTTTGTCACAATTTTCTTCAGAGCATCATTAAGTCTTAAATTTATCTTACTTTAATCAATCAATTTGATTAAAGTAAGATAAATGAGCAAAAAAGAAAACTGATTGTTCTGCTATCAACAAGTGATTGATGATTCACGTAGCCAAAGATATTGATAACTCTTTTCATTCTTAGGCTACGTCCACACTAATGCGTTTTCGTTTGAAAACGCATCGTTTTCTCTCCGTTTTGACCTCCCGTCCACACTGAGGCTACGTCCACACGTACACGGGTATTTTTGAGAACGGAGATTTTCCGTTTTCGTTTTAAAAAATAATCCCATCCACACGTAAACGCAGAAATGAAGGAAAACGCTGCTAAGAACATGCCAAAGCAACAGGTGGCGATATATTCCTAACCGTGTAGAAATGTTGGCCGATCAAAAGTCTAGAAGCCTCGGTGGGAAATAGTAAACAAGGATGGGGCATAGAAGCAGAACCGAGTCATATGTGTGGAGGCACAGTAACTGTGTGTGTATATGTAAGCATTTAAACACTACAGAGAGTACAAGTAACAGTATTGTAGAAATTCACAGTGCGCACAGTGTGCCGCACACCTTTGACGCTGCATTTTCTCTGTTTACCTCGTCCACATGTAAATGCAAAAACGGAGTTTTCGAAAATATCCACCCTGGCAGGCGTTTTTAGAAATCTCTGTTTTCAGTGACCGAAAACGCCGTTTACGTGTGGATGAAAGGTGCAAACGCATAGAAAAATCTGCGTTTTCAAAAATACCCGGGTACGTGTGGACGTAGCCTGAGACGGCGTTTTCCTCAAGGAAAAATGCAGCATTTTGAAAACGCTCCCGAAAACGCATACATTTCAAAACGCAGATGTCCTGTCGCAGTTTGGACACACGAAAATGCAGACTTTCTAAAACGATGATGTATTTTAGTCATGTGATGCAGTCATGTGACCAAATAAACAAAGGTAGGGGAGGGCATTGCAGCGGTTGCTTGGATTGCTCTCAATTTTGACAGCCCTAAAAAAAGATGAATATCAGTCTGTACATGCTCCAGATAGCTTTTCTTCAAATTCTTTAATTCTCACTTGCTTTTGCGCAGGACTGGAACGTAAGCGTTTTCATCTGTTTCAGTGTGGATGCACGACTCTGAAAAGACTGAAAACGCTAGTGTGGATGCGGAGCGTTTTCAGTTGAAAATGTCATTTTCAAATCTATCCGGGCTAGTGTGGACGGATAGATTGTAGTTTGTGGTGTTATTGGATGTTTGCAGAGAGTGCTGTTCGGTCATGAATAAATGTTACCCTGGTAATAGCACCAGCTCTAACCAGATGGATTTAAATGAGAAGTGCTGATTGTCGAGGAGTGTGATTTTGATCAAAGACTGAACCAGCTGGTGGATGTTTCTTTTTTTTTTTTTTTTTTTTCCTTCTTTTTTTTCTCTTAGTTTCTTATCAGTGAAGTTGAGTTCACCCAGGGAAGAGCGGTGAATCACAGGAAGCAGCCGGAATATCTCCATTGAGGCCCTCTTCCTGCCTTTTGTCCATCTGTGAGCAACTTTTGGGTCGCTCAGTAGAGAGAGTGTCTCGAGTCACGTTAGCTATATCAGCAGGTCCAGATATCCAAATACACCGATCACGCAGCGTACTGTTTACTAGACAGGCTGCAAAACCAGAAACTGACCCCCGTAAACTTTACTTACTTTTACTTCAATTCAGCTGTTTAGCTGATATCTCTCACTAATTAAACTGAATTATTGACATTTGTCTGATTGGTTCAAAAACAGTGATACACCACTGGCAGCAGCCCTTTAGAAATTCACCCGTGAACACATTATGTTTTTAAGTGTTTTGAGATGGATTTTGCTCTATTATGAGAGGTCTCAAGTTTTCCACCTTATGTCAGGGTCAGTTGACTAATTCGAAAACTTCGAAGTGCGTTTTCCATGTGGAGTAGTTGGATGGTCAAAACAATTTATCGTATATGAAATGTCTCCTTTTTATGCATTTCACCTTTGATACCAGGCTCACCTTGTAGGTGTGATTCCTTGTTTTTCAGAATCGGTGCACAGAAGTGAGTTTTAACCCTAAATTCTTTATGTGGTTATCTCTGGGACTTCTGAAGCTTTTGACCAACATGTGTGTGTTCTATGAAGTAAAAGTATACATGTATAAAGGTAATGATTTCATTAAATATAATAAATATACTAAAGTTAAAGAGTCTAGGGTGGGGTCAAGTGTAGACTTTTTCTGGATGTGATTGAAATAAGTGCTAAATATAACATAACTATGCCTCATACTCCTGAATGGTTACTGTTAAAACACAATAACTTTACACCACTACTTGTAAATAATAAGATAAATATTAAAGTTTGATATAAACCACTGATACAGTAGGCCTGCTCTGCTTTTCACTCAGTCAACTGCCACAGTTCCCATTTGTTTAGTTTTTGAGGACAGATCTACACGGTGCTCAAGGAAATCCTTTTTCCTCTTGAATGGTGTTTGTTCGACAGAAGGCTGCCTCACACCCCTCAGATGAAGTGTGTGTGTGTGTGTGTGTGTGTGTGTGTGTGTGTGTGTGATATAGTGCAGGGTTTGACAGAGGCCTAGTCAAGCTATGAATAGCCTCATTGCTCTTTTACCACTTTTCCTTGCAGCCCTCCACCCTCGTCCTGTTGTTTTTGGGTGGTGGTGTAAAGATTCCTTTTGTTTCACCCAGTTGGGGAGTGTCGGGTCCGGACTCCATCTTTGCGCTTCAACGACTCAACACGTGTCATTTGTTGTAATGAAGAGGTGACTGAGACCTCGACAGGGATAAACCTTCAGTACAGAAAGTTTCTGAGGAGATATCTGACCTTTATCACCCGAGTATCACACAAGCCAACTGGACTTGTGATTTTTGACTGCAAAATTATAAAGTAATTCTCATCTTTCAGGAATCATTTCAGTTTTCTCTCTAGCCCAGAATGGTAGAGCGCATACTAAAATCTAGACACAGTGGAGTTTTTGGTCTATATAGCAGTAGCAGTGACACTCTTAAAACCTTTATTCTCTTCTTTCTGAAACTGTTTGAATTTTGCCTCTAGGACAAATTATAACAGAGTTAGGATTATTTAAAGACTGCTTGTAAAATTGGCTCACCCTGAGACAATGGTTTAAAAAAAAATAAGGGCTGAGGGTATTTTCACGTTTAACTGCCCAGTAGGTTGTTTTTACATGTATATTAAAAATGCAAACTGTAAGCCATGAAAACTACTGTTAAATCTACACATTTAACAAATTCAACATGTTATTTGTTCCATTTAAGACCTCAAACGAGACAAATGCTCAATACAGAAAGTTTTGAAAGGGTATAAACTGCATCTATAAGTAGATATTTAAACTTGTTTTAGTAGTTTAAATGGATTTTAATGGAGTTTGTTGTATTAAACATTCCAGTAATCATAATTCAACAACCCAAATTCCCAAATAGATCTTTAGTATTATATAAAAATGCAAAAATTTACCAAGCAACAGTTCTTTTCATTTCTGCTTGAATAAACATAATGGATGTCTTTAGGTTTTCGCTTCAGCGTGTTTTCTTTAAAGGTGGGAGGTATCATGGTGCTCCTCGTTTTGTTTGTTTTCATCTTTTTGATAAATGATTAACTCGGCTGTTGATGAGCAGCTGGAGTTTAACCTGCAGCTTTTTTGATATTCTCTCCCGTGCTTGAGATGGCTAGAATAACCAACTTTATTATGACCAAGTCTTATAAATACTCCTTAACAGTCAAAATTGAGTCATGTCTGACAGAGGATGTTAATCATTGGCCATATAAATCCTGCTTGTGTATTTAAGACCCTTTATTTTTTTTCTTTCATTAACATTTCATTGATTTTAAATGTCACTGAATATTTGGCACTATGGCCACTCGGCGCTACCAAGTTTACCTGATGTTAGCAGCACAACAGCTTTCTTTTCCTGCAGGTTAACGTGCATTTTGTGCTACGGCTGACTGGTTTGCCCTGAGACAGTTTACATAAAGCCACTTGTTTACTCAGTTATGGCGTCATGGGACTGAGGCTGTGTTCTGTCTAACCTTGCTTATTTACAACGCTATGCAGCTACGTACGATCCACACATAGGCACTGCTTTAACGCTTGCTAGCCATGCCTGAGAATTCTGTGTGGAGCATCTTCTCTGTTGTCATAGCAACAACCAGTCTTACAAGACAAGCTGGCCAAACTGCGAGGAGGAGTAGTAGTAGTAGTAGTAGTAGTAGTAGTAGTAGTAGTAGTAGTAGTAGTTTACCTCTGTAAACACCCACAGTTGTTATTTTATCCACAGTCACTTTGTTCATACTCAATCTGCACTGCAGCTAAGGAAGTACAGCAAGAAAGAATCTTTTTAAAAATATATTTAATGATACACATATTGATACTGTAGGAGAATTGATGTGATAATACATCCAAAAATCTCAATACATCTGAACATTACTCGTGAACAAATTACAGTCTGTGCTTTGTAAGGCTTTTTTTTTTTTTTTTTTTTTTTTTTTTTTTCAGGATGTGGAATCTGGCTGCTAAAGGTTGCTTCAGCCATAAAAATGTTTATTTGTGAGTTTGATTAATAATGAGTGTGTTAATTCCTCAAAGAAGGGAAAATGGATGTAGATGTGTTTTCACCCCTGCATGGCTGGTCAGGCCTGGTGTGAAGTAGGTGTGAACATTGCGCCATCGGGTTTTGGAGAGCTGTGGAAGCAGACACCTCCTGTCAGATGTCAGGATGCTGTGGAGGGGGGTTGAGGTCAGAAGTCTTTCACACTGAACTGTTTAAACAGTTTCTTCATAAATGTAGCCGTCTGCCAATCCAAAATGGCCTCCACAAAGTTGGGGGGGGGGGGGGCTTAAAAACATGGCTGTCTTATCCTTCTATTAAACTTAACATGTCTTTTACAGGAATGTTCTTGAAGTTGAAATCTTGTTCTTTTAACATAAAAGGAAAATGTATAAATGGGGATGAATGAAGCGGGGTTGCTCAGAGTTTGACACAAATTAGTGAATGCTCTGTGGCTGTATAGCTTATCTCGCATCCGTCTGTGGGTGGAGAGGGTGACAAGGATAGTCAAAGTTTGTTGGATTATTTTGTTTTCATAATCTTGGAGAGCAAAAGTAGTCACAAAGCCCTTAGCACTGCTGCCATCTTTTGATTGATAACAGATAAAATTGATTAAGACACATGAAGTAATGACCCATCAAATATTAACCTCCTAGTTTTCATGGATTTGAGGCTATCGTGCAGCTTTGTCATTATGGTAACAATTAAAACTTTCCCACCCTGAGCTGCTGCTTCCTGTTGGCACACAGTTTCCCGGCAGCAGCTGAGAGACAGATATATATACCCATTTCAATTATTTATTTTTACCAGTGAAACCAATATAACATCTCCACATTCACAAATATACATTTCTGACATTCAAAAACAAAACAAAACAAATCAGCAACCAATATAGCCACCTTTCTTTGCAAGGACACTCAAAAGCCTGCCATCCATGGATTCTGTCAGTGTTTTGATCTGTTCACCATCAACATTGCGTGCAGCAGCAACCACAGCCTCCCAGACACTGTTCAGAGAGGTGTACTGTTTTCCCTCCTTGTAAATCTCACATTTGATGATGGACCACAGGTTTTCAATGGGGTTCAGATCAGGTGAACAAGGTGGCCATGTCATTAGTTTTTCTTCTTTTATACCCTTTCTTGCCAGCCACACTGTGGAGTACTTGGACGCGTGTGATGGAGCATTGTCCTGCATGAAAATCATGTTTTTCTTGAAGGATGCAGACTTCTTCCTGTACCACTGCTTGAAGAAGGTGTCTTCCAGAAACTGGCAGTAGGACTGGGAGTTGAGCTTGACTCCATCCTCAACCCAAAAAGGCCCCACAAGCTCATCTTTGATGATACCAGCCCAAACCAGTACTCCACCTCCACCTTGCTGGCGTCTGAGTCGGACTGGAGCTCTCTGCCCTTTACCAATCCAGCCACGGGCCCATCCATCTGGCCCATCAAGACTCACTCTCATTTCATCAGTCCATAAAACCTTAGAAAAATCAGTCTTGCGATATTTCTTGGCCCAGTCTTGACGTTTCAGCTTGTGTGTCTTGTTCAGTGGTGGTCGTCTTTCAGCCTTTCTTACCTTGGCCATGTCTCTGAGTATTGCACACCTTGTGCTTTTGGGCACTCCAGTGATGTTGCAGCTCTGAAATATGGCCAAACTGGTGGCAAGTGGCATCTTGGCAGCTGCACGCTTGACTTTTCTCAGTTCATGGCCAGTTATTTTGCGCCTTGGTTTTTCCACACGCTTCTTGCGACCCTGTTGACTATTTTGAATGAAACGCTTGATTGTTCGATGATCACGCTTCAGAAGCTTTGCAATTTTGAGACTGCTGCATCCCTCTGCAAGATATCTCACTATTTTTGACTTTTCTAAGCCTGTCAAGTCCTTCTTTTGACCCATTTTGCCAAAGGAAAGGACGTTGCCTAATAATTATGCACACCTGATATAGGGTGTTGATGTCATTAGACCACACCCCTTCTCATTACAGAGATGCACATCACCTAATATGCTTAATTGGTAGTAGGCTTTCGAGCCTATACAGCTTGGAGTAAGACAACATGCATGAAGAGGATGATGTGGACAAAATACTCATTTGCCTAATAATTCTGCACTCCCTGTATGGTCATCAAAAGAGCAAAATACACTAAACAAAGTGAATGTAGGAATTCAGGAATCATGTCAGAGTTCAGAGTGTCTGTGCACTTTGCTCTCTAGTGGCCTTTCATGTCAAGCCGAATTTATTCTGTCAACAAACACGAAAGTTTCAACGGAAATACTGAGATGGTTCTCTCATTTTAACTGTGCTGTGATGGCAGTGAACTCGGAGCAGGTAAGTTTAAAATCAGAGGTTAAAAACTGAAAGTTAAAAACAGTTTTCTTTTGTTGACAGTATATTTAAAGAACACTTGCAATAACAGCATTTCTGATGATACAGACAAAAATACTAAACACTCAGTAAAACTGTGTTCATTGTATGCAGTATTTATGTCTTATCTTTTTCCGATGAAAAAGGTGAAATAAGACTGCATGGGTAAGCACAAAAGTAGCGTGGACAGTATTTTCCCTGGAAATGTTAAGTACAACATAACTGGCTTCACACTTGTTTTACAATGACTAAAATAACTTGACCTTGAAAATATTTTCTTCCTGGGATGTTCTGCAGTCGATTCTGCAGCATTAAACAAATACTGGAGGCTTCCTCTCAGACATGCCTGGGCTCTTTTTATTGTTGTGTGCACAGGGAACACAAGCTCATGGAGTTGCTATAGCAATCATACCACAATATGATATTTTATATCATTTAAAAATGAATTATCTATTATCTCAGACGATATGATGCGACACAGGTCTAGCTGACACTGGACGTATCGATGGGCATCGAGGAAATGCCCTTCGATACGTGCACTGTTTCTTCACGTCTTTTGAAAAGGTGTTCCATGGCCTCGGATGGGCTTGGAACTGTGAGTCACTGGCAGTTTGTCTATAAATGTCGGTGAATGAAGCAGCTGATCTGCTCCCAGCGTTGTTGTCCCTCCTCCTTCCTCTCACCTGTTTGGAAATCAATCCTCTGAAACAGGCTATGAATATTTCATCAGTCTGAACCTGAGCTCAGAGTACACTGTGAAACATTCACATTACAAGTCTGTACAAATTAGATGAACTAAAAACATAAGTGCAGATACAGTTGCTTTTTCCCCACCTATGCAGCTGATCATGTTAAAGCAATAATTATCAAACATTTTGTACCAAAGGGGACAACCAAGATGATCTGAATGGACCTCTGTGGTTCAGTTTTATCCCAAGAGATAACCCTACTGTTTCAGACCATATTTGCTCAATAAATGAGGGCTTCTCTCCAGCTCTTCCTAAAGTAAGTGTTTCTTGTGGTGCTATGGACAGAAAAGGTTCACACAGATACCATCTGCTGTGTTTAATTATTCGTGCTGCTTGAGAAGCATCTCACAAACCAAACAACTAAACCGCCAACACAAGGCTCTCAGCAGTGTTACAGTGTGGTAATCCAGCTCGATCCTCGGCGCCTGTCAGAGGTTTGAAACGGCTTTCCGAGAGTTTGGGCCGAGCGCCAAACCCGACAGAGCAATCATCGAGATGAGGAATGATAAAAATGACTCAGCAGCTACAGAAATTAATGAGGTTTTATGTATTGCTGGAACATTGGATCCAGACCTGAATGTTGGACTTGAGTTTTTATTCTTTTATCTACTTTATTTAACTTGTTAATCTCCCATAATTTGAGCAAACTGTCTAAGCCATTGGTTTTCAGACCTGAATCTATCGAACGTTTCCCATCTGAGCAGGATGTTTCTGCATCACAGGAAGAATCAAGTGTAGAAGCTTAGCAGAAACTCCTGTTTGCTTATGTTATGATGGTAGTTGTCTCTGCTTTTCAGGGAGACTCAGTCTTTTGTTATCATGCTTTCATTAGCAGGCGATTTGGCTCCCGTGTGACGTTTAGCCGACCCTGCTGTGCAGCTGAGAGATTATCGGCCTCCTCGGGTGACAGTAATGTGATCCAGGCTGTCACCAACACATTCCTGCTGACTGCAAACTGCTGTCCAGCTCTGACCAACAGCAGAGGGAGTTTAGTTTGAAGTGTGGAGATGCGCTACAACCTAGAAGGAGCAGGAATTGTGGATATTTACCTGAGGAAGGTTTGGGAGTATGGTCACAGTTTCAATTTGGGTGTATTGAGAAACTTTCAGGAGCAACTGAACTGGAGCAGAAACCAAAATGAATGTGTGAAGATATAGGAGTTCAAGGCTTTCACAGTAGTATCTCATTTTCTTTTAGTTTGATGAATGGAGAATTTTTAATTAAAGTTTAATTTACATGCTTTAATGGAGGGATCTCAAACTTGTTCTTGTTTATCATGAACTGATCCATTGCTAATTACCACCTCAAATTAAACTAAATATATTTTGTGACAATAAAGAAGCAGTATCAGTATCACTGTCTTTCAGTGACTTTCTCATCCCATCCACAATCTGAAGCTGCTGTTTGGGACTCATTCAGCTCTCCACCTGCAGCAGGTTCTGGAAGCAGATCTTCAAATCAGATGCAGGACTGCTGGGTGCAGTCCAAGAAGCTGGAGTTGGAGTCTGTCATTCTGCAGGATGAGAGTGGTGACCAGATCACTCTATGAGGAAAGCTCAGTACTAAGTGCTTAACTTTCAAAATGATAGGAAGGGGATCAAAAGACAATGCATGTTTAAATCCGTTGTTTAAAGTCTGGCCCTCTGAGAATGTCCTGAAGTGTTGCCCATCCCAGATGGTCTAAATTTTACCCTGTTGGGGGATGAGCAGACGACCCGTATCCTCCTGCTGGGGCCTGATTTGGAGTGCTTCCCAGACAATTTCACCCCCTCAAACTTTGCTGAAATCCTGTGAGTCTTTATTCTGGCCTTTTATAATAAAGACCAAAATTAATCGAATCTTACCGTTGTACTATCAGTAAGCAAACAAACACGCTTTGTATTCTCGGTGCAACTCTGTGTCAGAGGCTGCTGAACTCGGAGGTGTCCCGTCAGCAGTTAGTTAAGAGGAATGTTCCTCCCTGCTGTCAGAGAGAAAGCGTGGGCCATCTGTCGTCCCGAACACAAACAGGAGTCGCAGCTTCTTTAATGACCACATGCTGGGGCAGTTGTTTTCTTCTCACCCTCCCAGACATTTTGTTGGCCAGTTGCTGCTCGGCTTCTGCATAACATCATCATCATCTGCCATTTGTTGAAAGCTTGTGTGCTAAAACTCTAACATTTATTTTTAGTATGATGCAGGATTCAAGTCTGAACTTAAATCAAGAAAAAGAACTTGTTGAAATGTTTTGAACAAAAACAATGCTGTGGAGTGAACTTTGAGATGGAGGATTTCACGCTGGCAGAACGGAGAGTTGTAGAGGCTGTTGAACTGTTAAATTGCTGTAGACAGTTCTTCTCTTTAGCGTACAATGTGTGCACGTATGCTTAATATATTTTTTTGAGTTTTTCATATTCTTCCCAACCAAACACATCCAAAAACCCTGCAGCGAACCTTGTCTGTGCTCATGTGTGTCAGACAGTAACTGGTGCGTGATTGCTCATTTTATTGATCCAGCTAAGAGAACTCTTTGAACTCGTTCACAGAGGTCAGAGGTGAATGTTGGGTGCAAAGTGGCGCCGCTGAAACGGGCGCCATCTCCCTTGAGGTCTCATGAGGTCACGGGGCTGAAAGTGGGGTGCCCAGTATGACCATACCGGGCCACCAGAGAAAGATGTCATTAAGCATGCAAACCTGCGCATTAACCACTACTGGCAGAGCTATTAAATGTTAAATGAACCAACACTTTATGGATTGATGATTTGAGTATTTCTGGCATTTTAAGTGACAGTAGCCGTAGATTTGTGATGATGGTACAGAGGATTAGTGCTACGAGTTCAATACACGTGAGCTCCCCGACGATGTTCACATGCACGCGTGTGGTTGAGTTGGCTGTCAAGGATTGATTCATGCCAGAAATTCAATTTGTTCTACACATGTGGGGGGGAAAAGGTCTCATCCTGTTCCCTCCTTTCACAGTAAAGCTCTCTTCTCGCATATTCTCTGTTGTGATAGAGTAAGTCATGCATTAATAACTACTGCTTAAATTGTCAAATGTATTTCTTCAAATCAAATTAGTTTGAGTGTTGTTCCTGCAAATGTTTCACAATAAAAGCCTCATTAAGATGTGAAGGGTTTCTGTACAGTTACAAGTGCTATAGGACTTTCAATTTGAAATATACAGGAAGTGTTGAGATTGTAAGAAACAACAAAATGAGGCGACTGTAACAGAGAGACTGAGATTTTAAAAAACTAAATGGGGCTAATTAAAATTGTCCTAGCTATCTTTAGCTACTCAGGTAAAGTTAGATAAATAAAATCAGAAAAACATTATACTTGAAACAAAGTCTAGGACTAACAAACAGACAGTAAGTTATTGAAAGAAACGTATTCCTTTATACAGGAATGTGTTTCTTGGTCTGTTATTAGGTGACGAAAATAGTTTGCTTGTTGGTTGGTTGACGGAGGTGATGGATTTAAGAAAAGGTGTGGTTTGGTGAGCTGGCAGGACGCTGCCAGGCTGTTGGCTGTCACAGTGACTGATTGAGTCAATAAGGCGATGTTGACTCAGCAGCTGTTTGCTGTAAGACCTGAATGGATCATTGAGAGATGACTTTCACTGAAACTCAGATGCTGAAGTCATGCTCTGGTTTACTTGCATGTGTGTGCCTTAAGAACTCCAGGCTGATTGGTGATCCATGATATACAACCTAGAAATGTGAGCGATCAAAAGCACTTCTGTTATAAAACACTAATTGTGTTGCATCCCTGATGAATTTGTCAGTTTACTCAAATAAATTTCAAACCTGAGTTTTGCTGAATTAAAATGGTGAATTTCATCAATAACCTGTTCTGTGAACATTAAATGTGCTTCATTGTCGTTGTCTCTCTCAGGTCTGGATGACAGCCTGCAGCAGTACATCCCATCCTTCCAACAGCTGCAGGTGGATGGGGAGAAGCTGCTCAGGATGTCCCACCAGGAGCTGCTGTCTCTGGGCGTGGCGAGGGTTGGACACCAGGAGCTGATCCTGGAGGCGGTGGATCTGCTCTGCGCTCTGGTCAGTTAGAAATCAGAAAATCCCACATTCTCTTTTTACTTCTGATAACGTTCCTGTTTAGAAATGTTCCTCTACTATATAACTGTGGATTTCAGTGTCCGCTGTCATCACTCATGAGTCAGCATGTTAAATATACCTGTTTCAAGTCCTTTGAGATATGTCTTTAGCAGTGTTGACCTCCAATTCTTGTTCAATCAAACAATTTCTAATGATGCTGATGAGAAACTGCCAAAGCTTCTCTCCGTGTGAGACTCTGCTGAGATGGTGTCTGGACCACACAAACACCTGGCTTGTGTTACAAACCATAAAAATGTTGTAGGCGAATGCATGCACTGGAGTTAACTGAGTTAGCAGTTAGTAAAGGGGATATCTCAATTTGAGCTTCCATCCATTTTTGGCCACTTGTCATGTTTTTCTGGCTTGTCCAGGGAGTCCACTCCAGGGGAGGCTCAGGACTGGAAATGCCTTGGAAAGTCTGGAGAGTCCAGGAAGGAGGGAGGTTTGGGAATCTTTGCTTAGACTCATTGGCTGATACTTATAAGTTCAGCAGCAGAGCAGAAGATGATCCTTTTCTGTCCATCACTGATGGCAGTGCTGTAAACCTTGTGTAAAAGTTTCTAGAGCAAAGATTTGTTTCTTTTAAATAAATGTTTCAGTTGCATTTAAAAACAGCACCACAGCTACCACCATGCACATTACACGCTGCCTGAGGGGGCATTAAAACAGCTCAGTGTTCATCATAACAATCATAAGACCAGTGCTGTGATCAGAATCCTACTGCGTCTGATATATTTGGACAGTTTTTCTCAGAAAGTCTGAAAACTGAGCAAGAGAGGGATTTTCTAGGAAACTACAGAGTTTATCTTTGGTTTTTTAGGTTTAATGCCACAAATGAATGAAAGTTGAGCAGTAGTTTGTGTTGTGATTCTCCTGTTGTGCCCTTTAGTGGAACTGAGTTTTGGTTTAGTCGGTCGTGGCTAAAAAGTTCAGTATTCCTGTTTTCACTCAAACAAATCAACGGCAAACATTTATATGATTTCTAAAAAAATTGTTTCGCTGTGAAACACAGAGCTGTGTGATATGTTTTTAATGCCCAGAAGGTGTCAAACGGGAGCAGAAATCTTTGTTTAAAAGCACGTCAGTTATGCATGAAAATCAGTAATGAATGAAATAACCAGTGACTTAAGCCGATGACACGTGGACATTGAAACAAAGAGACGACAGAAGAGTAAATGATCCGGTGACTCAGCATGGAGAACGTCATAAGAGGAAACATCTATCATAGAGTTAATATTGGAAGGAAAACAGAAAGGGTAGTAGTGATGTTGAAATTAAATTATCCTGAAAGTCACTCCAGCTTAGGCTGGTTAACCATATCCAGACACAAAGGTGGAGTTAACTAGCAGGTAGGTTGGTTTGCAAAAGGCAGACTGGATGTGCGAATCACCTGACCCTGAAAAACTAACATTGAGGCTTCATAATAGCTGTGTAGTGGCTGCAGACTTTGGTGTGACCCGTTTAAAGTTTTGAAGCACACACAGAGCCCCTCAGTCAGCTGTTTATGGGCTCTAACGTCTGTGTGGTGGTGAAAAGGGGGATTTACAGGCTGTGCTGAGGTTTAATGTTGTGACTGGCCTGAATAGGATTCAGTGGCTTTTTTTAAATGGAGACTGACACTCTGCTGTACCCGCCAACAAATGGTGACGATAAAAGAACAAGTGACCACAACAGACACTTATCAACCGCACTAACTACAAATTACTGTGTCCACCATATCAACTTTTCTCCAGTATAGTTGTTCAGATTGTCTGACTGCTATCTGATAATATGACATTTACACGCAGACATCTGTAACTGAACTTTTCAATGTTTGTTTAAATGTGAAAAGCATTAAAACACAGAATACTTCATTGGCTGAAGAGAAGATTCCTAAAACTCCCAACATTTCAGGGAAAAGTCTTTTTTTATATATATTTTTATATATATATGGCTTTTCCTCATAACAGCTGGGGCTGTGCGATATGACCAAAATCTCATATCCCGATATAAGAATTCTATCATCCGATAACGATATAAATCACAAAAATGCAACATTTTCTGTAAATTCTGTGAATCTCGGGCAGCTCGACTTGCGGGAAGTGTTTCCAGCTGCGCGTCATGTAGCTGGAGTCGAGTGTTTTAACCGATGCATGAAACTATACATTTTTAGACATAAGTTGTAACGGCCGCCGTTTTCTTTGAGTATTTATTACACGGCGTGCTGCAGGGAAAAGCCTGTTCTAACGTTTGAGTCTAAGGTTTATTTTTTAGCACCTGATGGCTCTTTTTTACTTCTCATCCGTAAATAATCTGCTCTTTCACGTGATTTAGTTTATTTAGAAAAGTCTCAACTGGATCTTGAGCTTTATTGTGAAAGCTTTATGTGGACGCCCTCAGACATCGGTGCGTTGGTGGTTCTTTGTGTCTGGGGGTGGGCGTCCAGGTACACACCGGCTCACTCCTTGGCGGCCGCTTATCGGGGCCTGGAGCCTGGGGCTCGCTCGGGCCCCTTCGGGGGTGGGGTGCCCCCGGCCTCTCGGCCTGGGGCTCGGTCACTCAGGCACAGCTGGCGGCCGGCGGAGCTCACGGGCGCGTCACTGCAACTCCCCCTGGCTTCTGCTCCGCGGCTGCTGAGTGAACCCTCATCTGGGACTCTCCTCAGCTCTTACTGGAACAGTGGCGCGGCTGCCCCTCTGTTGGTCTTCCATGGTTTCTTGTGTTCTGGGGGCCTCTGGATGTCTGGAGTTTTGATCTCCTCCATACCTGCTTCACACCCTGGAGGACGGGGCTGTGGCCCCCCCACACTCCCTAGCAGATCGTTACATGGAGAAACCTTTGGAATACAAGCGCGCTGATCCACACAGGTATGCACACGGGTGTTCACTGCTCGTAGACCCAAATTACACCTTTCTTGGCTGCTACTTCGAAGCACATCTGTCCTGCGTGCTGCACAACAACATTGAATATTTAGTATTTACTGCTGTTTACACTTAGCTAGATTAATGCGATGGTGTTGTGTTTAGTATGTTGCTTTGTTTTTTGTTTTTTTTTTTGTCTTTTTTTGCTTGTTTTCTATTCTTCTCTCAACAGGTGATCCAGGAGATTTTTTATTTTTTTTCTCCCCCCCTTTCTCACTGTCCCTCTCCCCTTCTGTTTTTCCTTTCCTTCCTCTTTCTTTCTCCCTTTCCTATCTCTCACTCATGTCTGTCCCGTCTGTAACATCTGAAAATAAAATATAATAAATAATAAAAACAAAGATCGACCAAATGGACCAATACGGCAATGCCACGATGATCCATTTGGCAAAGTAAATCCATTGGGTATCCTTGTTGGTCTTCAGACAACAATTCTGATGGCTAAAGAACCAAATGGGACAGGCGGAAAAAAAAAGAAAAAAAAAAGAAAAAAAAAGAAAGCTTTATGTGGAACATAAACAAGCGGACATGTGATGGCGTTACCGTCGTTGTTCCTAACCACAACGCATAAAAAAACAGGCGCTTGTCCGTCCGTAGTGTGGT
This sequence comes from Maylandia zebra, assembly GCF_041146795.1. Taxonomy (NCBI): domain Eukaryota; kingdom Metazoa; phylum Chordata; class Actinopteri; order Cichliformes; family Cichlidae; genus Maylandia; species Maylandia zebra. Next base: position 23,766,226 of record NC_135181.1, on the reverse strand, counting down.
TATATAAAATATAGGAGAAAGAGAAAAATTTATGAAATTAATATAGCCACTACAGTGACCATCAAAACGGTGAAAAAATATTGCCGTAAACAGTTTATTTTGCGACACCACGAAACAAACGATAGCATAAAATGAAACAATAGATGTTTTTATATCGTCATCCGATATATATCTGATCCCTCAAGCCATCCCTCAAGATTTTGTACATTAAAAGCAATGCATTGTCCGGGATTGTAACATTTAGTCCTTTACTGAATCAGTGGAATCGTTAGTACAGTCAGTGGGGGATTTGCCCAAATAAATGACAATTTATTTGCTTCTGGTTCATAACGGCTTTGTCTGTCATATGATTCAGTCTTTAGGAATGTCATAAGGAAAGGCAACTTAAAGAGTGCTAGTCAGACCCCTCCTCATACTGTATTTGTGTTTGCAATTAGCTGATCTTTATTAGATTCCTGACCCCAGGCAAGGCTGAACAACCTGACAGTAGCGTATTTCAGAGCTTTAGTCTGTATCCCACATCCTCCCTCAGCCATGTGACGGGCACAAGCGACGTGTCATTTCCTGAAATGCTTTCACTTACCTCTGGAAAAATACAGTTATGACATCACACTGAAACTAACCAATCAATGCTGCGATCAGAGCACACACAGCTCCAAAGTTTCAGGGAGCGTTTTCCTGCAGCATTCAAGCAAGGTCAAATGATGTGTTGTGGATATTTTTTGCAGCATGAGGCAGAGTTTGCTGCATTTTGGGGTGGAGCAGGAAACAGATGTGACCCTCCCACCTGTCAGAGACCCCCCCCCCCCCCCCCCACCCTTCCCCTGACACACACACACACATTCAAACAGTTTTCAGCATGTAGAGGAAGAGTTTTGTTCCAGCGTCTTGTCACATGATCAGTTTTCAACTGAGGCTCATTTAACAGAACAAGAGAGGCCTTTTCTCTCCCGACTTTAACCCTCAGTACATACCACAGACTTATTCTGATAATTGGAGTGACATTAGGCAGCCACAGGCTCTTAATGACCCAGATTTTGTGTAACAATCATGATGCACTCAATGATCAGGGAGGCCTGCAGTTGGGTTCACCGCTGTTGAGGGAAAAAGATGTTTTTGTTTCAGCTCAGGTCTCCTGATTGACTGGAGGCAGCTGTCTCTGTTCCACAACAGACGTAAAAAGAAATTACAGAGATGATGCTCTGGGGATAATAATGTGGAAGAAAAGAGGAAACGAGCATTGTTTTATACTGACAGTTACAGTAAACATTTTCTATAGATTTCGATGTGTTTGGCATATTAATTTATCCAGATGTTGGCAAGATTTCTGGTTAATGTTGCATTTTATAAATGATTTTGTGTGCAGATTGTGTGAGATAGTTGTTCTCTCTCTTCTTTATGATTTTTGGCAGTTTTGCCTCTCCATATGAAAAGAATGGAGCTGACACAATTAATCTGCTACCAGAGAAGCTTCTATTTATGTGAGATGATGAAAATTTGTTGGTTCAGTTTGTTCAAATGTGCAGATTGGGTACTTTCTCTGTTTTTGAAGACCTTATAAATTTTGTTTGATCTGTAATACTTCTAGAGATCTTTCACTTCAGTGCCGACATTTTCTGAAAGTTTTAAAATACTTGAACCTCCTAAAAACCTTCTGATAGTTATGCTCCTTGTTTCACTCCATCACAGCCCAGCATCATCCTGAGCTCTTTTCTGATTGACACCTAGGGATCACATCCTTTCTAACACGATTTGAAAGTTCTGCCTGAAACATGAGGTCAGGTGTCATGTTGTGTTATGAAGGATGTGTTTTCTGCGTTCAGTCAAGGTGGAACGTCGATTTGGCTCCAGATGTTTTGTTTGCATGACGCCTCAAACATCTGAATCGCTGCAGGCGACAAAGCGAATCAAAGGTCGTGTTCAGACCTGCAGATGTAATAACACATAAACGTAACACATCTGCACTTATTCATGAAAATAAACAAAAAGGTATCAGATTCATTAAACTGATTAATTAAACACGTGGCATTGATGAGTCATTTAGTTTGACGTTGATGTGGTGGGGAATTTTTTTTTTTTTTTTTTTTTTTTTTTTTTTTTAAGTCGCATAATCGCTATGGCGACTGGTTTGCAGGAATGTGTGTGGGGTTTTTGTGTGTGTGTGTGTTTTCATTAGGGAGACAGGGTGTGTTTGTGGTCAAGGGTCGTGGGAATCTCTAAATTCCCTCCAATCATTCCTGAACATTGTTGTGTGTTCTCAAACAAAAAGTACTTTGAGGTGCAAAATACAATGTGGACTACTCAAACTGCAGCTTCGTGCAGTGTAACGTTTCCGCAGTGCCTCTTTCAGAGTTTCCTGTGGCAGCATACTTGTGCTAAGGTTAGTGAGCCAGGAAATAGTGACAGTGCTGATGGGAAGTGTAGTCTTTATGTTTAATAATTGAGTAAGAAGCAGGTTTGTTTCACTGAATCTTTCATCTTTCTTTAACAGAACTATGGCGTGGAGTCGGACAACCTGAAGACTTTGGTGGGGAAGATGAGAACAGCGCACCACAACCTGAGCAGCGCCGTGACGCAGCGCAGGAAGAACCCCGCCTACCACAGCAAAAATTCCAATCAGCCCACCAATGAATTCCTCACCGCCGTGGTCGAACTGATCGGCACCGCCAAGAATCTGCTGGCCTGGCTGGACAGGTAACCACGACGGCATTCAGAGTATCCTGGTATTAAAAACGAAACATTATTTGCTCATTAAAACAACCGCGATCTCGTAAAAAGCATAAAAATAAAACTGGATACCATGATGTCACAGTTGATGTTTTCATCCAGGCTTTCTTTTGAATTTGTAAATTTAACTGTACTTGCATAATTGCTCACACAACACTTTCACTAACATGGCATTTGTTTTTATTAACGTGTCAGTCAGAAGTTCACTCATAACGTGCAGCTCAGTGCACAACTTTGTTCCTTCTAAGATAGCGGTTGTACTCTCCCCTCCGTTCTGATTATTTTAGTATCGTGTTTCCTCGCAGCGCTGCTCCAGTTTACTGCATCGCCGCTTTGACTGCTTCAGCTTTTTTGCAGCTTGTATCAGCTTGAAACACATTCCAGCTTGGCTGCAGCAGCTGGAAACAAACATGGATGCCCCATAATGCACCTGACATCTGAAGTGTGTCAGCTCGCTCACCCAGAAACACCTGGGGCCACTTTTTATTCAGTCTCCATCCAGTTATCTCATCCAAAAAATTTTCATACTCGATATGTTTGGGTTGGAACAGCTATTATGATCTGAAGTTAATGAAAACTTACAGAAAGTCAAATTTTCATTAATTTCTTTGATGTTCTGTCCTTTTTTTAAAATGTGTTTTAAAGTGTTCAGCATTGCATGCTGTTTTTTTTCACTGTTTTTCACTTGCTTACCATTGGCTGTTCATGGCCGATCAGTGTGAAGCAGTAAAAGATCAGAGGTAGTGTATAAAGAGACCGAATAGTCTGTGGCCCTGCTCGTATTTTGAATCCGTTTTAAAACACAGCCCTGTTGTCTGCCAGCACTGACATGATTCTATAATTTTAGTTTCTCTCTTCTTGCTAGGACTCCTCTGTCGAGTGCCAATGACTTCACCTCAACCAAAGGCAAGATCATCCAGCTGTGTTTGGAGCTCACCTCCACCGTCCAGAAGGTCAGTGACGCTCAGACGCCGCTCTGTGTTTTCTTCAGTGTTTCTGTGCTTTCCTGAGTGATTAACAGATCCACTCTTGGAAATACAATCTCCACATGAGACCTTAAAAGAGAAACAGATCTCTGATGTTTTCTGTGTGCAGCAGCTTGTCATAAAGACACATCAGAGAGGAAGGAGGTCATGAACTAAAATGTTTATTTTCTGGATCTGTTGTTGTTGGTGGTGATGATCATGAAGAAGCTCCAGATAACTACTGTATACATGAGCACAGTCATTTTGATGGCATATCTCCTTCCGATAGCTGAGATCCTTACATGTTTCATACTTTAGAAACTTTGAGATTATTACTAAAATGTAAATGAAAGCACAAGATGTGGAACTTCAACAAAACCAGTTCATGGAGAGTGGGAAATGTCAAGTACGTGTCCTGAATACATTTTAAAAGTTTTACATTTATAATTAAGAAGCATCCCAATTCTGTGAAGACGTATATTCATGCACCATCCTAAAATGCTGCTGCCCAAAGAACATGTCATCTAAGCAGTTTTACGCTCCTTAAGCTATAGACTGTATTTAAAAGATGGACATACCCCTGATGTCAGCTTTTGAACACATTTTGAAGCCTCAGTTTTCATATTTTGGTAGTCCACTTTACTGGAGCCAGAAGTGACCATTTGGTTGAGGTAGTGGAGCTAAGTTATCAGCTAATGCTAGCTGGCTTGATTATAAAACCTGCGAATTTCTCTTAATTTCAATGTCTTTACCACACAGAGGAATAATATTTGTCAGAAAGTTGCATTAAAATGCTCTAAAAGCACTGACAGCAAAAACATAGTTGGGAAGTTTAGCTGAGGTAAAGCCTAACAAACGGAGACTGGCTACAACCACTCACGTGCTTTTCACCCGTCATTTAAAGTGACAGGCCCCTAATTATACACAAGCATAAACTATTAAGAGACTTTTTAAAAAATTCCCTCACTGTACAGTTACCATGAGGAGGGGAATTAGCGTCACAGAACAGTTTGTTTCACATCTCCTTCTCAGCTATCAGTTATCCCATAAAGAAAAGTGAAAAAAATCAGGTTTTCTCAGCTCTGTTAATGCTAAATCCACAGCTTAAGGATCTATTCTATACAAAGTCTTGTGCAACCAAGCATAAAGTCATGAATCAATGATGAATTGTATGTAACCCTTTACATCGTTGCAGAGTCTACCTGAGGCAGTCGTGCTGTCACACGACAAAATATGAGGGAACTAATTGTGTGAGAAGTTCAAACATGATGCATATTAATGCAGCTGAGGCGTACAGACATGTTTTATGCAACGGCAGAATACTTCAGCTGCAAATCAGCCAGACGTTTCATTAGTTTAGAACTTTATAATTTCCTTTAGGGACGGCAAAAGTTTGTTTCAGAGCTTCACATTTTGCAATAAGCTGGATTTCTCTTCATTTATTGAAGTATTCAGAAGCGGATGTGCACTTGGAAGTTTTCTGCAGCGTGCCACCTCCCTGCATGTGTCTGCAGAGCCTTCTGAGGCGTCGCCCTGCTGCGCTGTCATGCAATCATCCTGTCAGCGTGTTTACGGGGAACTGTTATTTCTCCGACCGCAGCAGGAATCCTCTCGGTGTCTCTGGGAGGCGTTCACCGTCCCTGCCTCCTGGTTTCACTCTCCTGTAGGCTGTCATTTCTCAAATATTTGTTTTGCCGCTGATTCCCTTTCTCCTTTCCCGTGTTTGTTTGCCACACTCACAGTTCTGGCTTCTGAATGGAAAACCTGCCAAATTTGATATGAGCAAGTTCTCCTTTTCCCCAGATGTGAAAATGCTCCACTGCATCTGTTTTCTGAAACAAAAAACTTCTTTAACCATCAAGATGAAAATATTCTGTCTGCTGTACAGTAACACGATATTAGCCTGAAAGTTCTTTCCAAATACAGAACAACATAAAAATAAATTTACTGTCGTCATGACTTTTAATTCTCTTCCATAACTAACTGTAAAGGTATGACTGTCAAGGCGAGACCCCATACAAAACACAGCTGTAGTTGTTTGGCACCAGAATGTTGTGTGGAAAAAGTCTTATTTAGCAAATGATTAAAAAATTACAATATTAGAAAATTGATCAGAAAACAGTAAGAATAGGAGTTAAAGAAGAGGAGGTGAAGCATTGATTGATTGCCATCACTGAATGACATTGTATGGAGATTTTGTTTGATATCAGATTTTACAAATTCAGTCTTCTAACGTGAAATATTACCAAGGACATCCAGACTTCAGATCTGTGTTCATGAACTTCTCGTCCATCCTGACACCTAATTCAATTTAGTGTGAACAGTATTTGCTTTTGAAGCAATACTAAATTGGGTCACATAGTTTAATCATGTGACTCTGTTTTCCTTACCAGCATGGGTAATTTCCCAACTCTTATCAGTTGTTTTTGTGTCATACGCCACTTCAAAATAAAAGCATACAATTAAAAAAACCAAAGGCAGGGGCTGCCTTGTTTCTCTGATATTTTTTTGTTTTTTGTTTTCTCTCACAGTGATGATAATAAAGCAGATGTTGGACAGATGTTTGTGAGATCTCTTAGTCTCTGTGTTTATGTCTGTAATTCCAGGACTGCACAGTTTATGAGATGGAGGAAAAGATTCTGGAAGTGGTGAGTGCTGCTTTTGCTTTTCTTTCCTCTGTTCGAACATAGGTGTGTGTGTGTGTGTGTGTGTGTGTGTGTGTGTGTGTGTGTTCGGCTCAGGCACATCCACTTCCTGTCTTAGATAAGACTTCCTGTTGTTTCAGGATTCACACTTGGATGAAGTTCAGTCACTTTCCTTCTCATAGCCAGTTTGTCATGTGACCTCTTTTTATACAGTAGCACTGCTGTACTGTTACAGCGGTGGATGTTCATTTTACACATGCACGTTGTTTAAATTCATGTGGTCAGAGGATATTTGATATGTAAGTAATCAGAGTTTTCTTACACAGGAAAAGCGCTTTGAGTCTACTTTTTCTGTACTCGTCACATCTATAAGATGTTAACTTGGGCAAACTTGGCTTATAGTGACAAGTGGACAGAAAAGCTTCAGCTTACAGTAAACAGAACGTGGCTGGAAATGGACCTGATGTTTAATGTACACACTGTTTTAATCCTCATGGAGACAGATGGGCGAGTATAATGTGAATAAAAGTGTCTTTCATGAACTAAAGATTTAGTCTTAAAAACTGCTGAAGTATAACATTGGTTTTGCATTATTTTTTTAGTAATATTTCCAGTACTTTATGGGATAAATATCTATGAAGCAAATTTACTTTGTCTTTGTAAGGGGAGCAATAAAGTCACCATATTTGAAAAAAACAAACAGCAGGAAGCTGACCAGCTATATCCCCAGAGGAGCATGTTTTCCTGGTTTACTTGTAATTTCCTGCTGGTTTGTGTTTTCCTGGTCAGCTCTCTGCTTCCCATGAGCTCGGGCTCGGTGCTGCGCTCCAGGCCTGGGTGTCTGGTCATTTGTGATGATAATATGAGGCTGTTCTCGTTCTGCAGAGGCATCAAGCTCTTCTCCCGTACAACAAAACCAAGCACCGTCCCCACGTCCGTATTTGGAGCTTTTATTTGATGCTTTTCCAACTCCTGTTGCATCTGTTGTTTTCTTTCCCTTTTCCACTGAAAGGTCAGAGGTTTGGATCAGGCAGATTTGGTGCAGGAGGCGATTCAGCATTTCAGACTAAATTTAGAGCACTTTATAGTCATCATGAGAGATGTAAGCTAAGACCACCATGCTGCCAATGGCTTTCTGTCTTGAATCATGTTTTATTCTTTATTCGAGAGAAAACGCACGACAAAAAGTACCTTGTTTCGTTTTCAGTCCAACGATATTACACAAGCTATAAAACACTAAAATGTAACCACAAGACAAGTCATAAAATCAAATATGCAGTTGATGTCGTTTAAAATGTAACCGTGAAACTCAAGCAGTGTACAAGCTGGTGTGTAGAGTTTGATTCCAGAAGGTTAGCAGTCAGAAATGTATTATTTTATTATTTATATAATTAGACATTGTTGCATATGGTCAAAACAGTATTTGCAGTTCAAGGATCAGAAATGCCACTTAAAAAATGGTAACCAATAATTTTCTCGATTAGATCATGGAAACAAGATAATTATTGTCAAGTCTTTCAACTGTGAAATCCAAACCAGCACATTTATTCTTACATGTGCATGTTTGTTCTACAGCAGGGTAGGGTTTAACCAACAACAGCAATATGAAAAACTAGTGTTAAATAAGGCAACACAGACTTTAACTCATATTTACACAAACCAGTCAGGTGCATAGTCACCACCTCGGGCCCATTTTGAGGATGGAAAGGCCCAGGTGTATAAATCGCAAACCTACATAGATACGCACCTACATAATGAATGACACCTTTACAAAATCAATGTAAACCACGTATATGCATAATTATAAACCGCTAATTATACAAAATAACAATGTTTTCCCTGGCATTTTTTAATAACTACCAGGTGGGTGACACCTGTGGTTTCAAAAAGGCTTCCAGTTTTATAAAAGTGTATAAAATCTGAATCAGACTCTTATATCTTTTGAAATAATTTTTGGGGTTACAGTATGGGACAGAAGAGTGAGCAGTGTAATAACACACTGTAATACAATTGTTGCCTGATAACTGGGTGAACACTTGCATGTATCCATCCATTGGACAAGCTGAACCTATTTGTATATATTTTCTTGTTTTTCAGTCCCGAGCGCTCAACAGCATCTGTGAGAAAACTGTCCAAGCGACTTCTGACCCCGCAAAAAGGGAAATGTCCTGTTTGGAGGAGGTTCACATCACCAATGTCAAGCCTGGGGAGGGACTGGTGAGGATTTTCTTTTAAAGGGCATAGAATAAAAAAAGAAAATACACAAATGGGACAGAAATGATCATTTCCCTGTTGGGCTATGTCAGCGGGACGCCGCTGTCCGATAAGTACTGACTGCTGTAAAAAGAAAAACCCACAATATGACCCCACTTCCCCTCATTAACAGGTATTTTAGTGCTATGCCATGAACCACAACCAGCGTTGAATCAAAAACAGAAACAGATGTAGGTCCAGAAAGGAAAACCCCATCACCACCACTGCAGCGAGGAATTACAGAGGAACTGTGGGAGGTGTATTTATGCAGAAGATCCATGTTTAAGTTCTGTTTTATCTTTCAGGGGATTTACATCAAATCCACCTACGACGGGCTTCACGTCATCACGGGAACAACAGAGAACGTGAGTGAGCCTCTGGGTCTTCTTCGCCGCTCATGTGCCATTTATAGACTTAAAAAATCTCTCCTGAAAGTCTTCATCACTACCAGAGATCATGGAAACATGCAGTCAATGAAATGTTAGTCTGTTAAACTCTGCGCTTCTCTTTGTGTGCTGTTCAGTCTCCGGCAGATAAAACCCAGAGGATTCACGCTGGAGATGAAGTCATTCAGGTCAACAAACAGACAGTGGTGAGTCGAATAGCCACAAGTTTCTCATCATTTTGGGAAATGGCCTTAGTCATTTTCTTAGATGGAGAGATCCCACACACGTCTGCGAGGCAGGACGTAGCTTCAACACTTGACTGTAGTGTCAAGTACCTGAGGATTCTCAGGTATTAGTTGTATAACAATCTTCTTGGATGACACGTGAAACATGTTCACAAACTTCACAAAGTCCAGCTGTCTCTTTTTTTTTTTTTTTTTTTTTTTTTTTCAAGCGACAAGTTGTATCTTCTTTATTTTGTCTTATGTATAAACTGAAGTGTTGCGACTTTTCAGTATGCAGGACTTTTTCCTTTCTGTCATATATTTAGTGCTACAACAGTGAACACTAATGTTAAACGTGGCCTTGTGAAATAAAAGGTCAGACTTCAGACTGCTCTGAACCATTTCAGATAGGCGAAGAAAACACAAGCTCCACCCACCTACAGTTCAGATATGCTTATTTTTAGCAGGAGCAGCCAATCAGAAGGAAGTTGGCTTTAACATGTTTTTCACTAATGAAGATATCACAATATTTATTAAATGTACATACTCCAAATAATTATTAGTGAGATTTATAGATTTTACAATCATGCAAATGCATTGATCTTAATAAAATATTTATTATCATGTAAGTGTAAATGTGATGTGAATTACATGAAACTGACTGTAAGCCAATAAACAGCTTGTTTCAGACAGTACTAAACCAAGGCCAAGTATAAGAGTTGGATCCGTTTCCGCAGGTTTCATAACAGTTCACAGCTCACAGTACGTGAAATGCTTCATTAAACGCTGACGTTCAGGGTCGTGAAGTTTAAGGTCTTTCCTCATGCTAGCGCTCTCTAGAGGCTGCAATTCTCTGACTTTTGCTCTGGTTGGTCCAGGTGGGCTGGCAGCTAAAGCACCTGGTGGGGAAGTTGAGGGCGGAGTCTGGAGGTGTTGTCTTGATGCTGAAGAAGAGGCCCTCTGGACCTTCTGCCAGCTTCGCACCGGCTCCACTGAAAAACCTGCGCTGGAGGCCGCCGCTTGTGCAGGTGAGCCGCCGCTTGTATTGTGCTGAAGTGCTTCTCAGCAAAATAAACGACTAACACCAGGGACTGTCTCCTCCTTTTCATCCTTCCTGATGGAGGCCCTCTGTGGTGGCAGATTGTTCTCCTGTCGTGGAGAGGTCAAATGATGTGGGAAATCCCAAGCTGGAGTAGAAATGGACAAGTACTTGTGTTGCAGTTTTTCTACCTTTTTTATCCACAAGTTCCACATAATTTGATGAAACCAAAAACATGATGACTGCACAATAAAAATGAGGAATTCAGGCCTAAAGCTCTGTGTAAAATGCAACGCTTGAACATGATCTGGAGTCTTTTTGTTTTCTAATGTATTCTCGCTTCTCTTTTTCGCTGTAACATGAGCTCAGTATTCGGACTTCCCAAAATGAATCTGAAATGCAGATTAACAGTCCTAACAGCCCCCGTCTCAGGAGCGTTTATTTGTGTGCTTGTATGGACGAAAAGAGAATTTTCATCAGTGAAAAACTTCGCAGCAGAATTGAGCAGGTAGTCTGTATATCCTGAAATCTCAAATTCGCTACATTACCTGTGTTTTTTCTTACACACAAACATTTTTGTGAACTCAGTCACTGAGAAACTGAAGGTTTTATTTCCCCATCCACAGATAAATCAGTGTTTGGCGTAACACGTACTCAAACCTGTTTGCTTCTCTCTTGCTTTCCTGATGCACAACAGAATTTTAAAACATCAAAATTCACAATGAAGCTTTTATGATTCACTTTCCTGTTTTTGTCGTCAGGATTGAAACAGTGACACAAATTCACCCAATAAAACTGACTGATTGTAATCCAGCCTTTACTTGTTAACACACTTCTCTTCACTGTAAAACAAAGAAGTCGTCCTTGTTAAGATTTTTTTTTTGTTCTTCTGATATTAAAACATGCAAACATGTTCTTGTAAACCTCTAAAATTAAACAATGAGCTTGTAAAGGGCAAATCTTAAAGATACAACATTTTCTGAACATTTGACCTTGAAGAAGAGCTCAACATAACATGATATTTAGAATCACCATATCATTTCTTACATCTTTATATGTTGACAATACAAACAATGGCATTAAGAAACATAGTTTGAAATAGCTCTACATAACTTTATTGACACTTTGGCCTTCAGATTCATCTACTGGCCCTGAAAAAGAAGTGAGGAGAGGTTCTTTTTCCTGGTTCAAACTGGACATTTGGGAGTGATTGTGTTTTCGATTTTAGAGAAGTCAAAGTTTTTCCTGTGGGGGGGAAAAAGAAAGAAAGAAAAAGCACGAGTGTACAAAGTTCTGGTTAATATCGGTAAATGTGGAAGGATAATGGATTCTTTCTGCAGAATTTCCAGGTGAGGCGTAGTTGACGCAGGTCCTGAACCTGCAGCAGCTGTAGTGTTGTGACAGACGTCACTGCATGAAAGTGAAGCAGACTGTGTCGGTAAGAAAATCAAGCTGCACGTGGTGGTTTTCAGTCTTTGTCGTAGCTTTGAGGTTTTGATTCGAGCAGAAAACGCAGCAGCCGCTCAGTCTACAGCTCCTCTGAGATGAGCGGGTGAAACAATGGAGCCCTTCTTCCCTTTTCCTGAAAAAAAGGAAGATAGGAAAAACTCTGCGTTGATGTCAGATCTGCGGTGGCTGACTCACACTTTAGTTCACAATGTGACAATCCTGCATTCACCAAACCACCTTCAGGGGTTTTGTGCTGACAGGGGTCCAGGATGTGTGTGTTTAGGGGAGATAGGAATCCAGAAAGGCGCTGGGTAGCTCAGCTGATGAGCTCAGGCTCTAATCTCAGTCTTTCAAAACGGATCTGAGATCTCTTATCTCATCGTCACTCCCACCATTCACTTCAAAGGTTACGCCACCTGCACTTACATTTGTTTATCTTTTGTTTTGTGAAGTGGGAACAATGACAAGCCTGAAACTATTAGAATGAGTAATAATAAGTTAGCTCAGTCAGCTTGGTGTTAAAAACAGATGACTGAATCAAGTAGCAAAGACCGGGGTCACTAATGGAACCTCTTATTCTTATTTCGTGAGACAAGAGCTCCACCACTGGAGCCACACCCACCCAGCAACAAACATTAAAACCCACTCATGATTATTTTCTAAAAAGCCGAGTCACACACAGATGTTACAACTAAGCTTAGTGCAAACTCTGGTGTCCAAGCGACGTGGCCCCATGAAAAATTACAGATCAGTTCGCCAAGTACACGACAATAAGAAATAACACATCCTTACAAGGTTGGCTATTCCAGTTTTGGCTACTCACATGTAACAGTTAAAGGTTTTAGGTTAAATACCACGAGCTAATATCAACTGCTGTTGTGACATTCACCTTAATTCATTTGTTGATGAGTAACAGCAACTACCAAAGTCTTAAACACCAAATACAAACCTGTAGCTTGTGACTACGACACCTGAAACATGTCAAATTATGTGCCTGTTTGTTAATGCTGGGCTGATTATACAGCTGATTATGATGCTGTTTTTTGTTTGATCAAAGGGCTTTAGAAAAATGTCTTGCTCCTTATTTAAACACTCCTAGGCATTTAAATGTTGGCAGTTATATTGAAGCATCTTACTGGGTCTTTACATATTTCAAAACTGATTCATCACATTTGCTTCGTAAACATCAGGTATACTGCAGCAATCCTGAGGTTGACTGAATAAGATAAGACAAGATAAAGATAAGACTTTATTGATCCCACAACGGGGAAATTTTTGCATCACCTCAGCTCAGGTACAGATATCAGAAGGAAATACAAATAGTACAATCAATGAAATGAACTTAACGATGAAATGAGCCCTTTTAAGGGAAGTGTATGTGTGTGTAAATGGGTGTAAAAGTGGTAATGAAACCACTCAGTTTCTGCTTGTTTTGGTCTTTCGTTGGATTTTTCACAATTGGGAGCATTCACAGTATCGCCAGACTGGATTAAGTCTGGCATGGTTAAAAGTGGCTGCATTGAAACGTCCTTTAAACGTGTTTTTCAAAGTGCAGGTGAAACAGAAAACGAGCTGAATGAAGTTCCTGTGTTTGTGAGAACTTGAAAGTGAGGAAGGAAACAGAAAAGCCTCCTCTGAGCTGGAACGACTTTCGCTTTTGTTTGACGATAAACGCAGTTCACAAAGTCATCGTCTGTTGTGTGCTGAGACACAGAAGCAACCAAAAACACAGATTAGAAGAGACAAACCAAACGTGTTAGTTACATGTGATTCTTTTGTTTCCTTTATTAAAGGGCTTAAATTTGTCTTTTTTCTTTATTAGACCTCTCAGGGAGCGCCAAGTCTCTATAAATCACGAGAGTCAGAAACCTCAGATGCTCCTGGAAAGAGAGGGAAGACGACCATCTTGGATTTGTATATCCCTCCTCCCCCAGAAGCGCCATATGTCCCGCTGTAAGTACCTCACTCAAGCTTCAGTATTTCAGAATCATCTTTATTTATTTTCTTTTTTATGCCTGTAATGCTGAGTTTCCTGCTCCTTGTGGCAGAGATGGGAACACAAGCGTATTTGCAGGTGTGAAAATGCGTCCCAAGTCTCCAAACTCGCATCTGGATGCAGACGTGCGGCAGCGGCGCTACACTGTAGCAGAGGAAAACCGGACGTCTGTCGTCCCTCCACCTGAATCCAGTCATCCTATCCCAGTTCGCCTCAGGCAGCGCTCCTCCTCACGCTGTAAGGACACAAAGGCTCTTAACCTTACTCTAGAGCAGGGGTGGGCAACTCCAGGCCTCGAGGGCCGGTGTCCTGCAGGTTTTGTATAATGTGTATGTGTTAGTCCCCATAGGGAAATAGTTCCTCTGCATTTAACCCATTCACCCAGTGAAGCAGTGCAGCGCCCGGGGAGCAGTGTGTGGGGACGGTACCTTGCTCAGGGGTACCTCAGGGTAGCCGTTCAGTGGAGTCGAACCCCCGACCTTCCGATCATGGGGCCACCACTCTACCTACTGAGCTATCCCTGCCCTTTTAGATCTCACCCTGGGTAAACACACCTGAATCAAATGATTAGTTAATTACCAGGCCTCCAGAGAACTACGAGACATGTTGTAGAGGTAATTTAGCCATTTGAATAAGCTGTGTTGGATCAAGGACACATCTAAAACCTGCAGGACACCAGCCCTCAAGGCCTTGAGTTGCCCACCACTGCTCTAGAGCTTAGTCTAACAATGAAAACAAAGCTCAAACTATACTTTGAATAAGAAGGAAAAAGTTTAGTCCTGTCCCAGTGTTTTATATCCAGACTAAGTTTATAGGCTGAGTGATTCCATGCCCAAGGGTCAAAATATGAAGCGACAGCCAGCAGCCAGTCATCACAGCACAAAGACAAAATAAGAGCACCACAATGAGGGGAAAAACATGTGGGTTATGATGAGTTATACAACACTTACAGTACCACAGGAAATGAAAGCACATAAAACCACAATCAACTGTTTTTTTTAGTTGTTGTTTTTGTTTTTTTTGCTTGATGCATAGACTGTTCTCACACATGCACAGCAGCCCTGAACTTTTGTCAGAGGCTCACTTTAACCTCACAATCCTTTAACCTCCTGAGACCCAAACTCTTTCATGGCATGCGTTTTTAATTTGTCTTTGCTATTTGGGCTGATTGGGACCTGACGAACGTAAAAACAAAGAATTCCCTAAAAAGTTTTTTTTTTTTTTTTTTTTTTACCTGATTTTTGTTTCTGAGAAAATGAGATCCACATAAGAGGACAATCATTTTACATTTCGATAGAACAGTGGCAGTATAAGAGACTAGACTAAAATATAATGTCCACACATGAGGTTAACCTGACAGTTCTGTAGTTCAGTCCCTGTGATTTCATGTGAGAGAATAGCAGATCAGATGATGTCATGTGTCTGGACCAATCTAGCCCCATCAAACCAAACAAAGCGTTTCTACTAATAAGACTGTGTATCCTCAGAGAGCTTCTGTTGACTTTAAGGCTTGATTTCATGAACAGTAATTCCTCCCCGCTGAGTTTGGAGCCGTTTTGTTCTGGTTTTGGTTGGAAACACTGGGATATAGTGCCACCTTTGTCTCTGGAGTCACCACAAAGCAACCTGAATGCATTGTATTATATTTTGAAGCTTTACTGGGTCATAGTAATCAAGGACACCTTAAGCCAGGAGTGGTTCTTTGGGGATTTAAAGATGAATCATTGATTTAGAAAACAGCCTGATTCTCCCAAGAAGAAAAAACCCCAAAAACATTTCTGTTAGACTGACTGCAGCTAGCTGTTTATGGGCCATATTGGTTTGTGCTCTAATATCTGGCTAAGTGTCAGCCTGAGGTGGAAGTAGAGGAGTAGTGTCTCTGAGATGGAGCTGATGTTTTGCTCTTTCTGGACTCTTCGCAGGTAAACCCAGACCCATCTCCATGCCTGTGGAGGCATTTTCAGGCGTGTCTGACCGGCTCTCCAGGCCCAGTACTCAGGGAAGGAAAGGTAAGTCCCACCTGTCCAGCTGGACCAGACGCAGTGAGCGCCAGTAATCTGACAGTTATCAGTAATAGCCATCTGTCCAACTCATTAAAAGGCAAGGACAGACTGTAGCAGGGATGGGCTGCGTGCTTTGAATTTTTACCTGGTTAATCATTAACCCCGAAAGCTGCCACTGCATCTGCGCGACTCATTTCATACTCTGCTCAGTCTGAGCGTTAGAGCACTTCACCTTGACGAGCACGGTGCATGTTGGCAGTTTGTCCAAGATAACAGGCAGTTAATGAACGGTTAAATAAAGACACGTGAAGAAGTGGACTGTTTTCCACTGACGGCAAACACGAGGCCGACAAAAGAGCGAAGTTTACACACTGCTGCATGAACCTGTGAGGTTTAAAGTGGAGTCATCCTTAGAAGTTCAGCGTCGAATTTATTTCTAAAAATATTCTTTTTTTTTTTTTTTTTGCTTTGTTTGCATTATTACTTTTCTTTTAAATGAACAATTGAAACATGAAACGTCATGTCCAGATTTATCTCAACTGTTTCTTTAAAAAGACTTGCTTACTTGCTTTGACCTGCAACTTAACAAGTCAACTGTTACTTTTAGCTGTTTTGTACGATTCAACAGGGAGGATGGAAGGATAGAAGCTCGTTTAGGGAGGAGGACTTGCTTATTATGTCTTTTCACTCACATGTAAATCCAGTATGTAGGACTACCTCCTTTCTTCTTCGGTACAAGGTTGTCGTAATTAGGAACATGAAAGCCGTCATTTAAAGGTCTCGCAGCTAAAATGAAACAAGCCGAATAATTAAATAATTAACCTGTTGTCTTCTAACAGGTAAGGACGTCCTGCACATGTATCGGAGTAATGAGGGCATTAGCACTATCACGGAGGAGGAGCCGTGTTTCCCTCTGCCGTACCGAGGTCACCCATCTGTACGTGGCGTCGACCATATCAGGGGCAGCCAGTGCTACATTAACGCCAACCTGCACAACACAGCCACCATACCTTACCAGGAAGTGGGGTCCAAAAAGGCTTCTGCCTCCACTTCTGCCGCTGTCTCTCCCACTAAGGGTGTAAACAAACAGTCCACGTCGCTGCTCGGCGGCTGGCTGGCTCGACTCAAACTGCTCAGTCACTGAGGAGGAAAAGCTCAGTTTGAATTTTATTAGATGAGACAATTATTCTCACCTGGTTTCTGGAAGAGTTTTTAATATTCTGCTTTTAAATATCCATTTAAGTTTCACGGTCCTGATAAAAGGCAATGCAGTACATCATTTTATAGTTCTGGATAAAAACAGCAGATCGTGGACTGTTGGAGTTAACCGAACATGTTAAGATGGTGAGGAATTCATCTCAAAATCTAGCACCACAGCAAGGAAAAAAACTAATCCGGCATAGTGCTTTCCACTTAATGAACCTGATACTGGAATCTACTGATCGCTCATTTTCTGTTTGATTTATCAGTCATGGAAAATTTGAAGATTTTAAAGTCGTCAAGGAACCTTTTGACAACACCAAGCTGAAAACAAGCCCCACCCGGGGGGAAAAAAACACTGCAACTGTTACAGTTTTTATATATATATTTTTAATCATAAAGGAAAGTTACATCTCAGAGTTAGTTTTAAAATTGCTGCTATCATTTAGCAGAATTATCTGCAGATGTATGGATGCTTGAAGGATTGGTTTGCTGCAACATTCCAGCTTCCATGTTTTCCCTTTGGCCTGTAGTGCTGTAAATTCATCCAGATACCTATATATATTTTTTTGCCTTCTGGTCTATGTTACAGACCTAAATGTCACCTGTGTTGTGGCCCAGTTACTCTAAAAAGACCTCTGCAAACCTTGTTACGGAACTGTTTTCCTACCACTGTTTACACCTGACAGCTAAACGAAGAGCGCAGCAAGCTAAATGTAGCTCAGCCAAGGTGATTCAATTAATGTTTGATTCTGTTGTTCAACTTCATCACAGGTAGATGGAGCCTGTTTATTGCAGTGTGAAGAAAGAGTTGTGATACAGGGTGTAGTTTGGTAAAGAGAAAATTGTTATTTCTCAGAACTGCTTTTGGAATAACTATGTCAGGATTTCTGGAAATAGACTTCTCTGCTGTAGTTTTTGGCACTTTTAACAGCACAAAAAAATCTCACTTGGACAACTCAAACCAAAGCAGTCTGTAGACGGATACAGAGGACTACATGCGAGAGGTCAAATATAGAGATTTGAATTTGTGGTGAACTGTCCCTTTAAAGTTTTAATTTTATAACCTGATCTTCCTCACCTACCCATATTGAATGTTTCACATGTAAGGAGGAAAGGGTTTTCTAAAGATTATTTAAAAAAATGCTTCATGACAGAAACTTCAAATATAAAAAAATATTTTGAAGGCGTTCCTCAGGGAACCATCTCGGAGCTCTTCAAGTTTTTTTTACCCAGTTTCTAGGTCATGAATATTTGGTGCCTTTTTTACTAATGAAACATTATGCAAAAGCTCCTAAGCTGCTAGGGTGACTCTTACTACAGAAACTGGGCAATATGGCTACAAGTGTTGTTTTGTTTTCATTTTAATCTTCTTTTTCTTTGGATTTTTTTTAATCGTAATACTTTGGGTGGCAACAGCTAACAATGAAAATAGCTCAAATGTTACTCTGAGTTGACCAACAGAAGTCAGTTTCCATCTTCCAGTTAGTTTTATGTCAAAGTTGAAGCTGTGATTCTAATGTGGAAGATTTTATTTTCTGTCACAGTGTACAATAATAACCTCTTCAAGCTTTTAGGAGAAGATAATTTAGCCGCTCATATCATATATAATATACAGATTTTAAATACAGCTTAACTGTTATATTTAAAGAGGACCTTTTATTAATTTCCTGTCATATTTACTGTTTAAACAGTGGTTGCTCATAATTAAAAATGGCCAATTTGTGGGTTGATTTGGATGCTTTTACTTGTGGTTCTTCTACATATTCTACCCACTGAATTTGAAAAGAGGCAGGCTTTAAAGGGGGAGGAGCTTAAAAGGCTTGTTTTAGGAGGATGAATGAATTCATCAGTAAGGCCCAGGATCACATAAATAAGGATTCTTTTGAACTGCCAGTCATGGAAATGGACACTACTAGAGTCCAAGAATGAAATTATGATGGAAATAAATAGATCTGGTTTTTGATCTGTTTAGTGTTGAATTAAAACATTTCTCAGCATTGCTTCTTTTTTTTAACATTGAAAATAAAGGTTTCACGTGTTGACCATCCAGATTTAAGGCAAAACTTCTATTTTGGGGCTTTGATCTGAAATAACAGATTATAGCATGCTGAATCTGCTGAAGATGAAGCTGGTTTTTGTTTTCAGTAGACTTCTTGTTTTGTTTTGTTTTTGTTTTTTTTATTTTCAAAACTTATCAGTGGATTATCAGAGCCTTAGCGTTTATGATTGTTGAAGTATTTTTCTAGTAAAAACACCATTTGTAATTAAGGAGCCATTAGTGCCTCTTTAGATATTTTGGTTTGTATGCATAATATGGTTTCTAAAAATGTTTTTATCTTTTGTTCTTTTCTCAAAGAACTTAAGATTTGTATACATTTCTAACGTTATCAGGGACATGAAAGTGTTAAAAAGAAGAAAAAAATGCACATTTCTTTTTAACAGAGGGAACACGGCAAATAAAAACAGTGAAATGATTAACCAGTGTTTTAGTACAAGGATTATGATTTTATGATTTCAGAAAGCAGTTCAAAAGCTACTCTACCTGAAAATATGCTGCATCCTTTTGTAATAGCTCAGAATGTAAACACTTTGATTTATTCTTTGTGCTAAAAACACAAAGTAAAGAGAAAAACTTGAACCCTGACGTGGAACAATTCTGAATCCGAAACTGAAATCGGGATAGAAGCATCCCCAGTATTGCATTATGGTTCCAACTTGTCGTACTGTGGAAGCTGTGATGTTTAAACATTGAGGTAATAAATGAACTGGAAGCATAGCACATTTAGTGTAATTCATTTCATCTCATGATCCAGTCATGATCGAGTGATCAGGCCACTGTAGCTAATTGTGGTTTCAGTCAAATCTATTTTACACCCCTAAAATAGATTTAGAATTAACTTTGATAACAGATTTAATGGATTTAAATACATTTGAAGTATCTAATATAAGGTTTAATTATCTTTGTCATTTGGCAGATTTGTCTGCAGGAAGCTGACAGAAATTTTAGGTATACTTAAAAAAAATTTTTTAAAAAATGATTACGTTCTCATCTCAAGTATTTGTTTTTCTTTTTATTAATGGACTCAAGAAAATGTATATTCTCTTAAGAAATTCTTTGCAGGTTTAAGGTTTCTATAATGAAAAATTTCCTGAGGGCGTTCCTCAGGGAACCTTTCTGGATCCACTGATATTCAAGAACTGTGGACTTAAATGTTGTTGTTTTTTTGTTTTTTGTTAAGTCTTAACTTTTCTAAAGGGTTTTTCTAATTCACATTATTTGCTTTTATACAAACGAAACCTTATGCAAGCATTATAAAAGATTCTCAGCGTGTATAGAAAAATTTTAAATGTGTTTGTGAGAAAATCTATAATGTGTCATTTTAAAAGTGAACATAAATCTCTTTACTTAAAAAAAAATAATAAAGTTTAAATGAACACACAATAGAAAACAAAGTTGCTTCATTGTGAATGCTTTTGGAGGGAGTTTGTGTTACAGCTTTACTTTTTTTGGTAAGTGGCCTGTATTTGTATAGTGCTTTACTAGTCCCTAAGGACCCCAAAGCGCTTTACACATCCAGTCATCCACCCATTCACACACAGGTGATGGCAAGCTACATTGTAGCCACAGCCACCCTGGGGCGCACTGACAGAGGCGAGGCTGCCGGACACTGGCGCCACCGGGCCCTCTGACCACCACCAGTAGGCAACGGGTGAAGTGTCTCGCCCAAGGACACAACGACAGAGACTGTCCAAGCCGGGGCTCGAACCGGCAACCTTCCGATTACAAGATGAAGTCCCAACTCTTGAGCCACGATTAAAGAAGACCCGCTTCTCTTTTCCTTTTCTTCCAAGTCTTCTGTTCCAATTGTGGATGTTTATATTATGTATACTGAGAGGTGATAACACGAACATGGTCATGTTAGGCTCAGAACCACACCCGCCACCATAAACTGAAACTCGGTGAATTAAATATAAACTCCAAATCAAATCACAAACACATAACAAAAACTAAGAACCCAGAAAATCCAGAAAAAATCTGATACATAAAGATTACAAAGATTACAAAACTCAACCAACACCATAACATCAGAATCCAAACTTGACTAGAAATGAACCAAAACTATAAAAAAGAAGAGTCCAAATATCAATACAAAGTAAAAGCTCAGGCACAAAACCCAGAGTCCATGACATAAGTAAAAAATGTAGGGCGTAGTTGAGTGAGGTAAATGAGTTTTGTAGAGAAAATAGAAGTTTGACACCATCCTTTATTTTTGCAGAAAAATTAATAGGATTTTTTTTCATGCTTCTGTAAATATATAAATAAGTTGTAGAGCACGTGAGGTGCCAACTGTAATGCTGTGTTTGAAGTGGGGTGTTGCAGAATTGATCTAAATGTATAGTAGCCATAAAGACGGAGGAGTTAAAATGCCTTGTTTCAGAGGGAGGATGAGGTGCAGGAAGGCCCAGTGGTGAAAAATGAAAACCTGGAAGTGGAAATGGGCGGAACTGATCCCTTTTAAATCAGCTGAAGTGAATAAGGGGTATACATTTATTTATTTTCCTCTAATGGCCACTTTTGGCAACAGCTGTTTAGCAAAGTTAAAGTGTTGAAGTTCACTTGTTTCTTGATGATCTAAAGTGAAGCTGGTTTGTAAAGTTGTCCTTTTGTCAAACTTCATGCATCATAATCTGATTTTGCTCTGTCTGATTAAGCACAAACGGTCCCTCTTCAGAGCTCTGTGTTTTGTTGCCTCTGTAATGCTTTGGAAAAATAAAGTGCAATTTATTTTGAAACTTTGCGTTCAATATTTTTATTTTTTGGAAGTTATAGCAAAGCTTATAATTTATATATTTTTTAATGTTAAATTAGCAGCTGGATTATAATGATAAGTATTAAGCTACAAAAACATAAAAAAATGAATTTGAGTGCAGAGGGTCAGTAGGGTCCTTGGTTCTCAAAAATGTGAGGAGCACTGATATTCTATTAGTACCTGACAGTCATATGAGATAAAACATTTGAATATATATTTTAGAAGAAGCATTTTAATTTGGTGACTGCAGATAATTTAAATACTAACAAATGACAAAACCATTTAACCCATGCTGTTTATGTCCTGTCCTAGATTCTGTTTAATATTGATGATATAGAAGTTTCATAAACTCCCCAAACCTCATGTATCAGTTATGATACCCCTGCTGTTACAGGGTTAACCTGCATTTCTGCAGGCGTTCCTGAGCCCATGCACCAATTTCCATGACAGATTTGTATTTTTTTAATGCAGTGATGCCTGAGGGCATGAAGGTCACTGGCATCCAATAGTTACTTTCATCCTTGTTCTTTGCACACGGAAATTTCTCCAGATTCTCTGAATCTTTTCATGATATCATGTAGTGTAGATTATGAGAAGGTCAGTTTTTCATTGAGGAACCTTATTCTGAAATTAAAGATGCATCTTTTTTGCAGCTCGTAGTTTTCATGGAATATGATAATGTATTTGTCAGGCTCCGGGGGAGGCTGGAGCCTGTTCCAGCTACCAGTGAGCAAGAGGCGGGGCATACTCTGGACAGTTGCCAGTCTCTCACAGGGCTAACAGGATATTATTTAAATATTTGATAGATTTTTATGTTCCACTGGGAACAAAATATTGGCTCATGAGATTTGAAAAATCATTGCATTTTGTTTTTTATTTACATTTAACACAATGTTGTAGCTTTTTGGAGTTGTGTTATAGCTGCAGATAAACCTTCATAAGAAAAACTGAGATGACCATGTTAGGAATATCTCCTCCCACTGACTCAAGAAAAAAACTGTCTGACACCCATCTGAGCTCACAGAAAACTTGCACATTCACTGATTTATTTATTTTGTCCGATTTTAATATGAACATCCACCATTTTAAGAGTAGATATATGACAGAAAACAAGAAAAGGCAATAACAGGTCCACTTTAATCTGTTTAAATGCTAAATCAAACTTTAGCTTTTCTGGTGTTTTTTATTTTATTTTTTATAAATAATTAGTGAATTCTGTTGTTTGAATCGGGCTTTGCTGTGTTACAAGATCAGTGTCAATGAAGCAAAGTGTAAGCTGTTCATTATCTGGTTCTAAATGAGCTAGTCCCTCAGGTAATAATCTTAAAGGGCACATATGAAGCTGTCAAAGACTAACAGCTCCATCTCGTGGACCCTGTGGTGAACTGCAGTTTGAACTTATGCCTACTATTAAACTCTCATTCAGCTCTGCAGCTGTGTAATAGACAGACTCAGGTGTATCTTTAGAATAGTCCACATTTTCTTCTGTAATATTTGAGTGGATGCTCAGGAAATTTGTAGCAAACAAATGTTTAGAGCTAAAATATGCAGACTGGTGCATGAACACATTTCACCCCACTATAGTTGGCAATAAGGCGGCCTTGAAGTTTTATTTTCTGCTACAAGAAGGCTGAATGTCAATGACATGTGTCTCTTTGATTTGACTGTAAGAGGGAAATGGTGTGAGATACTGAAGTCGGATGTCTCCACTGTAACTAAACAGCACTGCATAAATTTGCTTAATTTCCTGAAAATAAGTTTTATTTTCTACAGAGCAAACGGGAAGTTTCTGAGAAACAGACGAGGGCATAAAGATCACGAAGAGCACCGAAACAGGAAGGACGCTGTGGAGTCTGAGTGGTGCGTTTATGTAGAGCGTGAGTGTGATTTTGTGACTTTGTGGTCTGCTGATGTGTTAACATAACTTCTCACAAGCGGAGCACACTTCAGTTCCTCCTGTGCTGCGCGTCTGTCTGCAGGAAACGCATTACACTGCCGGACACCCAGACTGCAGGTAAGGGCGCTTGTTTCGGCAAAGTTTCTTGCTTCAGTCCCCCCTCTGTTTCATTTGGCGCGTGTACAGAAACCTTAGCTAGACAGAGACATGTAAAGTTAAGACTAACGAGACCACAAACATCTGCCCAGTCTCATACAATTAGCGGTGAGTCTGTAGAGGGTTTTTTGTTTTTTTTGGTGACCGAGGTAAACTGGTTTTAGAGTACACAGGAAAAACAAAAAAAGGAACCGCTAACAGATGAAATATGCAGCATCATGCAATATCTCTAATACTGTAAACCTCTAAAGTGCAAGGTAAAGTGTTAAAAAACAGACAAAGAAATCAAATTTCATTATATCATATATTATTTTTAGCTGTTTTGGACCTCACAATTACACCACGTGATCTTTACAGGTATGCGCTCATACATTTTCCTACCAGAAACTTGTGATTCAGTGCAGTTGCATTTATACAGCATCCCATGAAACTCTTTTATATTGTAAGGTAAAGTAAGGTAAGCACTTGGTGATGGTGGGGAAGAAGAGACCTCCAACAGAATCAGGCTCAGGAATGGGCGGCCATGCTGTGACTGGTTGCAAAACGATGGGAAAAAAGACCAAAAAACAGGATAAATAATTCAATGTAAATATTAATACATGTTCAGCTATAAATGCATGTGGAGTGGAAAAGAAGTGCACAGTGCATCATGGGAAGTCCCCCAGCAACCTGAGCGTATAGCACACATGTATACCACCTACTAAACAGTGGAACATGACACCCACAGAGATGTTGTATACTCAACTTTGGTATCAACATATTCATGATCAGCATGTCCAGGATATCTTTGCCTTATCTTCACAGAGATGAAACGCAGTGTAAAGGCTGAGGACAAGTGAAGTTTAAATATCAAAACAGAACTCGGACCAGGAAGTCCGCTTAGCCTACTTGCAAAGTCAGCAATTATAAAATGTCTTGCTGTAGCAACCATGATTTAAGGCATGCTTAACACAAAAAATCTTTTTAATCTTACAGGAAACACGCACACAGAAAATCAGTGTTTCCTGTAAATTATGCTTGCTAATTAAGGAAAGGCAAAGACTTCAAAGACATCAGACTGTCTCTAAAACCTACAGACTCTCCTATACCTGCACACTAACAACTGAATTTACATAATTTACACAGAAGTGACTGGACAGTACATGGAGACTTCTGCATACTACTATGACGCATAAATTACCACCCCCGTTAGAAGTGAAAGGTTAAACCTGAAGTTTCCCCAATAACTTATACAGAACAGTGCAGAACTGTGATGCCCCTCCCTGCCCTATCCTATTTGTGTGAATGTGTTAATATTCATTAAACCAACTTCCACACTGTGATATAAATGAATACATAACTTCATTTCCTCTTCCTTTCTGTTTGTGTGAGTGTATCTGACATCAGACAGCTGACATGAGAATGTTGTCAGCTGCTGCAGGTCTCTCTTCCATCCTGTCTGGCAGCAGTCTTCTTTGCTGTTTGTGTTTTGCTAGTTTTGGGTAAATACCTAATTTTGTACTTAAGCAAAGCTTCTTGCCACATACCGTGCGCACATTTATGATGAATGGGGGATCATCCCGGATATTCACACCATGTTAGTGTTTGGGCCATTGTTGAAACCACCTTTCCTTGTCGTTGCTAAATGCTAAATTAGGTAGAATGGCTTTCTTGGGTCAGGCTTAACATTTTGTTTAGATGCGTTACTTGACTCTTGAGTTAAGCTGCTCTTTTACCACAACTTAAGTTAAGTTCCTATTTTTGTTCCTATTTTTGTTTGGTACATATACTCATCTGTTCTCTTCTATAACCACATAAGTTCATGAGTCATGTATTCCTTTAGTAGGTTTACTTGAAGTGAGCTTTTAATGCTGGTAAAACTGGTGTGTAAATACCCGTCATGCATATCTGTCCGGAATCAAGGTTTGGGATTAGTGTGGGTGGATTACCTGGGACTTGTTGTTTTTGTTTGTTTGTTTGTTTTTCATTTTACATTGAATATATGGTTACCCTATTCAAGAAAAAAAAACTATTTAATGCTCACGTTCATGGTCTTCATGCCTTTATTACTCCAGCATAGCTCTCCTCTCTTACCTGTCTCACCTACCTGTCACTTCCTCTGTAGCCTGGCTGTGGCTGTGTCCCAATTCAGGGTCTGCACGCTTGAAGTATGCACACTACACATACGTACGTACGGTGCGTACTATAAGTACGAGCAGTGCGGAAGTGAAGCAACCATGATACTAACTGCGAGAAACGTTACATACAGCTTTGTTTGACAGAAATGAAGGAGAAAAAATGTTTTGTTGGTCATTCATTTTTGTCATGACATCACTTTGATTAGTTGAGTATCTGAGGCTGAAACCACGGGACTATAAAACATGATTGTTGGGCTTCATTCCTGTACTGAACAGTCATTTCAAGATTACTTAGTAAATAACAATTAGCTAATGTTGTTCATGAGACTAAAGTCATCTCACTGTGGTAATGTAAATATATATATATATATATATATCCTTCAAGCTCGGGTCCTCTACCAGAGGCCTGGGAGCTTGAGGGTCCTGCGCAGTATCTTAGCTGTTCCCAGGACTGCGCTCTTCTGGACAGAGATCTCCGATGTTATTCCCGGGATCTGCTGGAGCCACTCGCCTAGCTTGGGAGTCACCGCACCTAGTGCTCCGATTACCACGGGGACCACCGTTACCTTCACCCTCCACATCCTCTCGAGCTCTTCTCTGAGCCCTTGGTATTTCTCCAGCTTCTCATGTTCCTTCTTCCTGATATTGCTGTCATTCAGAACCGCTACATCGATCACTACGGCCGTCTTCTTCTGTTTGTCTACCACCACTATGTCCGGTTGGTTAGCCACCACCATTTTGTCCGTCTGTATCTGGAAGTCCCACAGGATCGTAGCTCGGTCATTCTCCACCACCCTTGGGGGCATCTCCCATTTTGACCTCGGGACTTCCAGGTTATACTCGGCACAGATGTTCCTGTACACTATGCCGGCCACTTGGTTATGGCGTTCCATGTATGCCTTGCCTGCTAGCATCTTGCACCCTGCTGTTATGTGATGGATTGTCTCTGGGGCATCTTTACACAGCCTGCACCTGGGGTCTTGCCTGGTGTGATAGACCCCAGCCTCTATGGATCTTGTACTCAGAGCTTGTTCTTGTGCTGCCATGATTAGTGCCTCTGTGCTGTCTTTCAGTTCAGCTTTGTCCAGCCACTGGTAGGATTTCTGGATGTCAGCCACCTCCTCTATCTGCCGGTGGTACATACCGTGCAGGGGCCTGTCCTTCCTCGTCTCCCTCCTCTTTCTTGGGTTTCTGCTGCCATGCCATGCATGGTAAGGAGCTTTCTTGTCTTTATGTCAGTAGCTTCTATCTCCTCCTTTGGCCAACTTATTATACCAGCTGGGTACCTGATCACGGGCAGGGCGTGGGTGTTGATAGCCTGGATCTTGTTCTTACTGTTCAGCTGACTCCTCAGGACTTGCCTGACCCTCTGCAGGTACTTGGTGGTTGCAGCTTTCCTAGCAGGCTCTTCATGGTTCCCATTCGCCTGCGGGATCTATGTCTGCAATGTTGCCTTCTGGTAGCTCGATCCCCTCAGTTCTGACTTCCCTCTCTTTGTTATCATCCGACTACACTTCTCCAGCCCGAATGTCATTGCTGTATATCCTGGTAGTGTGGATCAGTGAATCGATGTCTCGTTCACTTGCATAGATTCGCATACAGCTTGATGTCATCCATGTACAGGAGGTGGCTGACAACTGCTCCATTCCGTAGTCGGTATCTCACTGGTTCAGGCATATGCAGAACAGCAGTGGGGACAGAGCATCTCCTTGGTAGATCCCGCACTTGATGGTGACTTATGCTATGGGCTTGGAGTTGGCCTCTAGTGTTGTACACCACATCCCCATTGAGTTCCTGATGAAGGCTCTTAGGGTCCTGTTGATCTTGTACAATTCTAAGCATTCCTGTATCCATTAACATCATCTAGCAGACCTTCTGAGGGTACTTCACTTAATCTTGGTAACTGGCTACGGGGGATCCAGGTCTCAAGCTTGGCCAGTTCCTCTCGCACTCAACGATCCTTCTCCTATTGCACTTGGGGCTTACTTGCATAGTAGCATTCCAACAACGCCCTGTTTTCGTCTCTTGCCCACTGATGCCTTCTTGTTCCAGTAGCCCACTTCTCGTCAGGGTGCCCTGGTTCCTCAACACCTGACCTTGTTGAACCGGGCGACGTCCGAGCTTATCCCAGGGTTAGGGATAATACTGATGAAGACTTACACCTGGTAGTGACATAAATTTTGGATAGAAAAGAGAGAGAATTTATTCAAAACATAGACAAAATTGAAAACCTTTGCCCACTGGGGCAACAGGGGCCAAACTTCACTTTGAGTGAAGTTTGGCTCATGTGAGAAGAGAGCAGCATTAGTTCCTATTTTTGTTTGGTTCATATGTTTTTTTGTTCTCTATTGTAACCACATAAGCGTATGAGTCGTGCATTTCTTTGGTAGGTTGACTTTGGGTGTTAACTTTCTGTGCTGATAGAATTGCAGAGCATTAATGTTAGTAATATGAGAGTTAAGATTATATCACAGATGTTACAGAGTAAAATGTCGCAGTTGGGAAACTTGCCATGCAGATAATGCAGCATATGAAACACACTAAATACCCCACTCTGTCAGTATAAATATACAAAAAGGGTCAGACAAACACAGAAAAATGACTCTATTAGTGCCACCTTTGAGCGGGTTAAACAAGCAAACCCCAAGGATGGTAAGGGTCCACAATGGCACTCTGCACCTTTGAGATGGTCCAAATTTCAGATATACTGAAGGTTATCATGGTGGCACCTCTGATCGCATTGCACAGGTCGACTTTTTTTCTAGTTTGTTTTGAAACCAACAAATAAAAAAATGAAAGTTTACAAAAACAAAAAAGGAAGAAAACGTTGCTCTCATGGCTTTTGTGACAGATGCTCTTCAGTGGGGTGGGTAGAAGTCCAACAACAAAACCCAAACCTTGCAAGCATAACAGCTCAAGCATTGTGTCTACAGGTAAAACTATGTTTTGAGATGATTCTTCAAGCAGTTTGGCAGAAAACTATCAACATGCATCAATTCTAAGTCATCACTGATCCTAATAAAAGTAAAAAAAGTTTTATCTTATGACAGAGTGCCTTGCTTGTTCTCTATTGTTATTAGAATACCACAAATTATCTGTCAAGACTTCCTGAAACTTGTTTTTATAGAAAATGAAAGGGCAGACTCAACAAAGAAAGAATGAAACAGTCTCATCTGTATGAGTTGATCAAAAGAGACAGAAAAGCAGCTCAATGATGTTGTTTATTCTAAAATTAGTGCCAAAACCGAACATCAGAGTGTGCAGATAAACCGGTAAACAGTGGAATTAGGACAGCATGATTTAAAAACATTTGCACTACCCAGGCCTTTGTATTTTTAGGACACACTGAGGTCTACAGAGAAGATCAGGAGTCTGTTTGAAAACTCATAAATACCAAATCAGGAAACCAAAAGTGGCTGAACATAGGATGACCACTGCACCGAGGCTCTGTGGGTTTCAGCCTGCTGCTCACAGCTGCAGGCAGCGTGGGGCATTTGACAAACGTGACACAAATGTACAAATTTACTTAACTGCTTGTTAAGTAAAACTAAAATAAGTTTCAATCAATAAAATAATGTTAAAAGTAAATTAAAAATGGAAATACAGGAAGATAAACTGCAAGAAGAACAGACAATGAAAATCTGTCTAAAAAGATAAATGTATAATTTAATAAGGAGCTGAATAAATAAAAATGGATATACAATAAAATAAAAGTCAACAATAGAGGTAAAATAAATACAGGTGAATAAGTTAAATATTGTACATTAAAGTGTCTCAGGTCTTATAGCTGAAGAAATAACTCAATAAATCCAATAAAGTAAGCAGGTCTGAAATTAGTAAAAATAGTTGTCCAGTTGTCTGAGTACATGTGAGGCCCCTAAGGAGCATCATTGTTGGATGGCTCCTCCCTCTGATCTGAAGATCTGAACCTGTAACCTGCCTTCCTCCTTCTCCTGCAGAGTCTGCAGCCATGAGTCGGCGTCGGGTTTCGGTCAAAGACCTGGGAGCGGTGGACTGTCAGGGATGGCTGCACCGGAAGAAGGAGAGCCGTAGCTTCCTGGGAAGCAGATGGAAGAAATACTGGTTTGTCCTGCAGAGGAGCTCTCTGTACTGGTACAGTAACGAGATGGTGAGCCACAGTTATCTCACAGTTAAGCCCTACAGCTCAAACAACGTGCAGTAGAATTCAGGTCTGACATGTGCGATTAGCATCAGAAAATCTGTTCCCGGTTTGCGGAGACTTTGCAAAACTTGAATGAGCACTGTATTCTTAATCTTGGACTCTATTAGAGTGTTTTTGCATGATTCATAGTTCAAAATAATCCTTCTTTATCTTATACTCCTCATTTGATCCTCTATCCTTATTTGAGCTGCCCACCCTACCTTGAAGCTAGCTTGATTCTGATTGGTTGCCCCTCTTAAAAGTTTAAATAGAAGTTGGGTGGGGCTTTTGGTGTCTGAGTTGACCATATTATGGGTACCTAACTCTGTGACATCACGCAGAGATAAAAAGTAGACCTAAATATCTGAGTGCTGAAGCTCACAATGTTTACCTGTACACACAGTGACCTCGTGAAACTTTCGGATATGATGTGTCAGACAATTGCATGAAAGTTGCTCCTAAAGCCACGAACATGCCCAAGATATCTAGTTTAAAGTGGAGGGGAGCTCTAAATAGATTTTAAGTGGCTGAGTTATACATGAAAATAACCTTTGCAGTTGAAGTCCAAACTGTTGTTGAAGCAGGTTTTAACATGGGAGTCTGTGGGGCCTGACTCACTGTTGAAGTGAGCCTTAGAAGAAGTGCTGCCTGTGTGTGACACACATGACATCTTTTAGAAAAATAAATAACTAAATTACGTGGTTTTGAAATTTTTTAAGTTTCTACTTTGATACAAATACATTAATATTCCATATAAATGTGTTTAAATAGAAACATCTCTTATATGTTAAGAATCATATGTAAATCCCTTTATCTCTGTGAAGCTGTAAATTTAAATAAGCATATAGTCAAACCACACTAAGACACGAAGTAGGTCAAACTGCAACCAAACAGACAGACAGAGCACAGTCCACAGCGATGTGCATCCTCTGGCTCTGACCACTGACACTTTGCTGAGATCACACAGGAACCTGAGATACAGACACATTGTTTTCTGCAGACTTCACTGCATTAAAGTGTTTCTCATCAGGTTTTCTGAGCTCTTTTTGCTCCTCTCTGCAGGCTGAGAAAGCTGATGGATTCATCAACCTGTCAGGCTTTACCATCGAACAGGCCAAAACCTCCAGGAAGAAATAGTATGACATGTTTTGTTTTTTTAAATTTCCCCCTCTTAAACCACAAGACTTTTTGCTGTTTGTACACTCTCTGTTGCTAAAGCATCTTAAAAAAATGTCTCAGTGGTGAGAGATCCGCTGCAAGGCATTTGTTTTCCACATCTTCACCAACTGCTTTATATAGTGCATTGAATTTACCATTACTTTGCTCTGTGTTGTGTTTCAGTGTCATAACAGCCAGTCATCCTAATGTAGTGACTATTACTATTGGTGCTGAGAGCTACATAGAAATGAATAAGTGAGTACTTTTAACCCATTGTTATTATTTTATCATATGTCATTGAGTTGACTGATACTGCTTCTCTTTATTTCCTGTCATTGACTGCGTACACTTACAGGAATGAATTCTTCTATAAAATATGACTTTTGACAGTTTTTATACACTTGGTGCTGAATGATGTTATAGAGATTTGGATAGAGATGCCCCTCCCATCTACTGTTTAAACCTTACACATGGAGCAGCCAATCAGAGGTTGGCTTAAAGGGGGTCAGTTCAGTCTAGTAATGCATGTGATGCTGGAAATCAGCATCTTAGGCCCACTTTGAGGGTTTATACCAGCAGAAAAATGTCATTATAACTTTTCAAACTGATCCACATAAGGCAGAAACTGTTGAGATTTTGCAGACATGCTTGTCTCAGAATGTCCTCTCCTGACTTTAGTGGCTTAGTCTTATAGAAAAGAGTGAAGCCTAGAATTAGTGACATTTGCACTTCAGCCAGTGGTGGCTGAGAAACTTTGCTCTGAACTAATAAGTATCACTATTCTGTGTCAGAAAGTACAGTCATTTCCTCCTCCCATCCTTTTAATGTCATGTTTCTTTTTATTGATTCATTGCAGTACACCGTGTAGTATGTTGCATGTTGTGTGTCATTTGTAGAGTTTAATGCAGTGTGTGTGTGTGTGTGTGTGTGTGTGTGTGTCCAGGTGGATCAGTAAACTGACAGAAGCAGCTGAACTAGATGAGGCAATCAACAGTGAAGGTGAGAGGATTAAAAATAAGAATCTACCAAAATGATGATGGTGACACAGCTGCAGTCTGAAGTTTCACACACTCATGAGCATGACTGTCAGGGTAACTCTGGCTTTTAATAATTTCTTTGAACTCTTTAAATCAAACGTAACATTATGACCACTGACAGGCGACATGAATAACACTGATCATCATGGTGGCAACTGTTAGTGGGTGAGGCACATTAGGGTGAACATTTTGTTCTCAGAAACTGGCAAACATAAAGATTTGAACAACACGGGCCAAACTGTCATAGCCAGACGTCTGGGACAGAGCATCTACAAACCTGCAGCTCTTGTGTGGTGCTTCTAGTCTGCAGGGGTCAGTATCTGTCAAAAGGGTTCCAAGGAGGGAACGGTGGTGGACCAGTGACAGGGTCACGGGGGGCCAAGGCTAACTGATGCACGTAGGCAGCAAAGGCTGGCCTGTGTGGCCAATCCAGCAAACAAGACGTTGTAGCTTAAATTCCTGAAAAAGTTTATGCTGGTTCTGATAGAAAGGTGTCAGAACACGCATGGTCTGCATAGTTACAGACCAGTCAGGGTGCCCATGCTGACCCCTGTCAACCACAAAAAGTAAAGAAGAAGGACTACCTGCAAATTCTTCAACATTGCCTCAACTCTACATTTGAAACTTGTTGAAACTGACACATTTGGGTTCTCCTGTGGGACAATGATCCCAAAAACATTAAAACTGATTAAATCAAATTAACATTAAGCTTTTAGAATGGCCTTCCCGAAGGCCTGACCTCAGCCCTAATGAAAATATGTGGATACACTCAAAAGCTCAAAAGTCCAGTTTTTTCAGAGTCATTAGAGATGTGTGCTGTGCAATCCTTCCACTGTGGATGAAGAACTGTGCAGAGAAATCATTAATGCCAAAAAATACCATGACATACTCACGATGAGTGTCTGTAAACGTCTGACCACAGTTACTTCCCACTAATGTATCTCTCTTACAACTAACATTTCACACTGCACCCTCTTCTTTTCTTTGATTATCCCAGCTTTCCTTTCCATCTTCACAAATTTGGTTTTCTAAAATTTCTTTGCTCATTCCTGTCCCTTTAAAGGAAGGTGGTATTTTTCCCTTTTTCATATATTTTTTCCTTGACACACTTCCTCTCCCTTTCCCATTGCTACATCTTCCTTTCCAGTTTTCATTCCTTTTTTCCCATTTACCCTTTCTCAGTTTTTCCTTCTTTTTTGTTTTTTCTATCATTCTTTCACTCTGATTTTCATCACATCTTCACATGTGTCTTCCCATTTCTTGTCTCATGTTATCTCTTTCACTGATCTGTTGGTCCTCTAGTTTCCTTCACACATCATCTATTTATTTTCTGCTTTGCTGCTTTCTTTACATTGTCTCTATTTATGCATGTGTGTGCAGAGCGCTACAGTGAGGGGAGTGATCAGGATGAAGAAGACTTGTCGTTTTCTTCTCTTGACTCTCAGCTGGATTCAGTGGCCACCCAAAATGTAAGTAAATGCATGAAGTCCATAGAAGAGAGCTTAATGTAAAAGTAAAATAGGCACTAGCCATACTGTAGATGGGGTAATACATTTGGGAACAAATGGTCTTTGGGCTGCAGCATTTTTAGCTGCAGTACCACAAATGACCACTGACGAAAACTCTGGCAAAGTTTGTTCAGGCTGTTGTATTGATTTTGATTGATCGATTTGAAACCATAGTTGGTAACACCAGTTTCTGAAATACCTTGGCATTAGTTTGGGGTGTCATCACGATGCCCATCTTTATCTACACTGATCAATAACATTAATACAAGCTGCACTCTGTGCATGATGAGGCCAAAGAAGCTATAACCTGTGATGTCACGTCCGCCGGCACAAGCTGTTGTTTTGGTGTTGTTTCAGCCAGTGGTGCATTTCTCAATTTTGTGTGAGACTGTGTCGGTTTTCTAACCCCAACCCTTTCTGAAAACAAAAAACCTCAAACTCTGTGATTAGTTTGCGTTCAGTTTTTACTTCCTGTAACAGCGCTGATGTGAAACTTTTGACTGAATGGGAAAACCTATTGTTCAGAAAGACACTGTGGTGGGTACGCACGCTGTAAATGCTGGTTTAAATGGTACGTAGCTGTGGCTATAGCACCATCAGTATTTGAAGCAACCTGTGCTGGTGGGTGTATTGGGGCACTAAAAGCTGAGTACCCAGCTCCTAGGCCTTGTTCCAGATTCAGATCTTCATCTGGAATTCCCCCTCAATTTGGATTTCCTATTCACAAAGTTGGAGCAGCCCAATTAACTCAAAGTTAACAGTGGCAGCAGTGAATGATACATGATTGGCTCTACCTCTCTAAGAACCAAAACAAGTCCTTCTTCACCAACCTTGCATTCATTGTAATTCTCTTCCTTTAATAATTCCTCCAACCCTCACAGAATCCCAGCTCGAACTTCACTTAATTATTCCAGCACACTGATTTCAGATAATCTCAGGATCTTGGCAAGAAAAGTGACTTCTTTGAGTTTTTTTAAGTCTTTACTGTACATCTT
Source organism: Maylandia zebra (assembly GCF_041146795.1). Classification (NCBI taxonomy): domain Eukaryota; kingdom Metazoa; phylum Chordata; class Actinopteri; order Cichliformes; family Cichlidae; genus Maylandia; species Maylandia zebra. The sequence goes on along the minus strand of NC_135181.1, from coordinate 23,731,495 downwards.
TGCTGATTTGATGAAAGCTGGCATAACCTTTACATTTGTGTGCTCCTTTTGTTTCCCTGATGCCTTGGAGGGAACAGTTTCTGCCCGCTGTTGGAGGGTCCTGATTACTCTAAGTTTCTTCCAGATGGTAGTGTCAGCATAGGATTATTTAATGGTCTGTGTGCATGGGCCTCCGGTAAACTTCAATGTTGAGGTTTCCATTCTCCTCAATGTGCACAGCACAGTCCAGAAACAGCAAATTATTATTATCCTTTGTTATATCACTGAGTTGACCTGAACAATGATTCACGTGAACAATTGGTGTCATCCACGTATCTGTACCAGAGGCTAGGTGATGTTCCTTTCCTGTTCCACCTAGCCACTTCCACTTCCTCCATACAAAGGTTGGCTAGAATGGGTAACACTGGGGAGGTCATGGCGCACACATGTCCTGATAAAGACCCACATCCTTTTTCATACCTTGGCACATGATCATTAGTAGGTCAACGAAACTCATGAGCATCATGAAACCAAAAATACAACAGGGAAGATTCAGAGTTGCTGAGCAGCTAGAGTCCTCTGTGAGACTATTTTGACATGTTTTCCTGCCAGAACATTTGAAAAGAAGATTCAAAAAGGGATAAAAAGAGATATCATATTTTTATTTAAAATGGTACACTTGCTCAGTTTAAACATTTGATAGGTATGTTCTCCTGATTCCTGAGTGGGTTTTTTCCAGTTTCCTACCATATTCCAAAGACGTGTATGGGGTCAGGTTGATTGGTTGTTCTAGCATGCCTGTGAGTGTGAACTGTTTTTTCCCCTCTGTGTTAGTCCTGTGACAGACTGACAACTTGTCCAGGTTGTATCTCTCACTGGGATAGGGGTTAATCAAGGGTTAATCTTAAATTTAAAATGACTGAAAACACATATTCTGAAACACTTTCTGCCCTTTTCACAGGGAAACCGTCTTCAGCCACCCTGGGAGTCTTTATCCTGCACCTCACTCCCCACCGTCTCATCAATAATCACTGAAAGCAGAAGCAGAACCAGCTCGGCTGGAAGCTCTATGAGCAAAAACCGAAGACAAAGACCAGTTTCTGAGGGCAGCGGTCGTCTGTCCTGGCTGGACCTCCCCAAGCAGGATGAAACCAGCGGAACACAGACTCCTCCTCTAATTCATGTTAGAGAGGAAAAAGAGGAGGACACAGTCCAGGGTAAACACCTGCAGCTACACGTGGTTATCATGTCGTCTCCTGCTACTTAACCTTACTGATTTTTTTCCTGTTTCCAGAAAAAACGCCAGATGAGATGGAGAGCCTCTACAACCATCTGAAAGCAGCCAGCGTCAATCCAACTGGACAGACATTTCAGAGGGACTTCAGGGCCTCATTTATCCGGCGATGTAAGAATGAAAAAGTCAACGAAAAGGTTCACCTGGTCCGGATACTCAAAAGCACATTAAAGGTGAGTCTGAACTTTTGTCTTTAACTAAATGCCAAAAAAAAATGAAAGGGTTAGGGTACTCAGTTACACGTGCTGTTATCAAGCAGCAGACCCTGGGGCTGAAATGTCAAAGGGCCATCATTCATCAGCTGATGGAGGAATCCAAACAGCGTGTTGATTCCTCTAATGGCTGCTTCAGCCTGGCTCCAAAAGTGAGTCAATCCTAAAAGACGTGTTAAAGTGTCCAATTTTACAGTCGAAATTATCATGTTTACAGCCAGTATAAGAAGCTAAACCACATACTTAGATAATATCAAACAATAAATTCTTTATTTATCCCAAAATTTGGAAAAAATTACTGTGTAACACCAGTTAATTACATAGAAATACACATATACACATACGAATATGATACAGTAAGGAGCTATTCTTGAAAATGAATCCAGGTATCATGGTGGTAAGGATTGTCTGCACCTGTCCTTGAAGCAGCAGAGCTGTAACAGATGTTAGTCTTCAGCTACATGTGTGGTAAGTGGTGCAGAGGGTGTTCAAGATCCTTTATTGTTAACTTAGTTTGGTTGGTGATCAATAATTAATGGTACTCGTGGCCATTGATCAGTGGTCTTTGATCAATGGCCAACTGCAATGTTGAATTGCTAAGCTATCAGCTAATGCTAGCTGTCCTGCATAATACAGGGTCAATCGATGTTGACATGCAGACTGACTATCTAATAAATCCCTAGATTTTTATTTAAGGAGACTACTTCTGTGACTGCCTCTGACTTTATTAACAATAATATCTCCAAACTATCGCTCCCGACCTGAGCTGTTTTCTTGTAGCAGGTCTTTTCTTCTGTAAAACTGGACATTTTAATAAGGGAGTTAATGGGAACTGACCCGCTTTTGGGGACACCCTACACTAAACATTAGAGTAATCTACACCCTGTTTGGATTCCTCCATGAGCTGATGCCTGATGGAGGATCACTGCATGTTTCTAACACTCGTGTTTTTCAGGCTAAAGAGTCCGAGCTGCTGGCTTTGGAGAAGATCCTGAATGAACCAAATCTCACAGCGCTCATGTACAGGGAGTGGAGACTCTCCAACACCATCCTGCTGCAAGATATCCTTCAGCACAACCAGGAAGCGGAGGGTGCCACAAGCCCAGACGGGATAGTGTCTGAGATTTTAGAGCTGCCCAACACTGCTGTACAGTAACGTTATGAAGTCTGAAAGACACTGAAAGACAAAAATGTCTAAACCCCACCATCATCCTGTGATGAGAGGAAGTTGGTTCCTACTCTGGATTGAATAACGATGCTACAAGTTTACTCGAGGTTAACCTTTAAATGCTTTTCACCTCACTTCTTTTCATGCAGCAGATTGGGATGTTTGTAGGTCTTTAAAGCTCAGGAAACACTGTTTTTAATTTCAAGCCAGAACTTTAATTTGTATTTGATTAATGTTTTTTTGGGTTTTTTTTGACGATTTGCTTTATTTTGTGGATGTATTTTTTTAATATATAATTTCTGTTTATTTTATTTAAAAAGAGATGACCTCCACCAAGTAGCTTGTGTGACTTTTTTCAGTTTCTTTAGCAGGAATACTCCAAAGGAAATGATGGATCTGCATGATGGTTTTATGTGAAGTGGGGATCATTCCAGCTTAGAAGTGACTAAAGTGTTGGATTCAGCAACTTTTGGAAGGATTCTTTGAAATTGGAAAAAAATTGACATGTTGAGTCACAGCTTCACAAATACTTCCATCCATCCATCATCATTCCCGCTGCTTCACACACGGCTGCGAACCGTTCCAGTGGGAGCTGGAGGCCATCACTCAATGAAGCCAACAGAACCACATCATCCGCAAAAAGCAGAGATGAGATTCTGAGGCCATCGAAGTGAAAGCCCTCCGCCACATGGCTGCGCCTTGAAATCCCGTCCATAAAAATTATGAACAGAATCGGAGCCCACCCATATGGAAAAGATATATATAAATCTTATAAAGTTTGTATCTGTCTTGTGTGAAACTTGTATGAAAAGCATACAAGAGTGAAAACAGATATAAGATCCCTTGAAAAATTATATAAATGAAACTTGTATGTTTTGGATACTTACTAAAATAATATCTGAAGGTGGCCACTTTCATGAGTAAATCATATAAGCCTTATATGATTCACTATATGAAGTAGGCCACATCTTATGCAAGTCTTTTATAAGTTTTTTTCTATTTCTTTTCCATATGGGCATCATCCGCCCAGGAACGAGTCCGACTTATTGCCAGCAATGTGAACCAAGCTCTTGCAACGGTTGTACAGGGATCGAATGGCCCGTAGCAATGAGCCAGACACCCCATACTCCCGCAGCACCTCCCACAGGACACCCCGAGGGACACGGTCGAATGCCTTCTCCAAGTCCAAAAAACACATGTAGACTGGTTGGGCAAACTCCCATGCACCCTCAAGTATCCTTGAAAGGATGAAGAGCTGGTCCAGTGTTCCGCGACTGGGACGAAAACCGCATTGTTCCTCCTGTATCTGAGGTTCGACTAGCAGACGAACTCTCCTTTCCAGCACCCTGGCATAGACTTTCCCAGGGAGGCTGAGGAGTGTGATCCCCCTTCTTAAAGATGAGGACCACCACCCCAGTCTGCCAGTCCAGTAGTACTGCCCCTGATCTCCACGCAACATTGTAGAGGCGTGTCAACCAGGACAGCCCTATAATGTCCAGAGCCTTCAGGAACTCAGGGCGGACCTCATCCACACAAGGGGCTCTGCCACCAAGGAGTTGTTTAACTGCCTCAGTGACCTCGCCCCCAGAAATTGGCGGGTCATCCCCATCATTCCCAGACCCTGCTTCCTCCTCGGAAGACGTGTCAGTGGGATCAAGGAGGTCTTCGAAGTACTCCTTCCACCGCCCGACAAATACTTTTCATGTTTAAATTTAAAAAATCTGGTAGACATTAACTCGGTATATGGGCTGGTTCTTATTCAATGCTTTTTTTATCTACTCTTCCTGAGCACTCAAAGCGCTTTATTCAACACGTTCACACATATCCACATCCACCTTTTTCTATGTCTAAGTGCTTTCTATCTAACATTAACACTGATGGATGCAGGAGCAACTCGGCGTTCAGGATCTTGCCCAAGGCCTCGTTGACATGCAGACCGGAGCAGCCAGGAGTCGAACCTTCTATGCCTTAACTTATTGTTGTAAATAAAATATTACAACTAATCTGGATTCAGGAGCCGAGTTCATGCCAGGTGTCCCTTCCAGTTATGAGCAGTGTTAAAGTTTACTCAAAGTAAAAGCAAATATTGATGTTTGCAAAGATTTAAATGAATTTTCAGTGAAAGAAGAGGCGGGATCTGTATATATTTGTTGATACTTTTGTTGTGTGAACAAGTCTGAAGCAATGATTTTACGACAGCTTGTTTTCTACCTCTGAACTCGTTCACTGCAGTGTCGTCTTGAGGATGTCTCACATTTTTATCATCCAACACAAAAATCCCATTCAAGCTGGGGCTGCGGTCGAATGCTCAGTTTGAATCTGCTCATCATCAAGCTGATGCCTTGATTTAACATTTACAATAATTCAGTTTGCGTTTTTACATTCAGGTATAAGATACTTTATCATAGGTGTGTTTTGTTTGTCTCTGAGCGGAATGAAATAACACAATAAGAACATGTTGTATTCAGTCTTCTGACTGCAATACATCTAGAAACTCTAGAAATGCTGTGAAAATATTCTGCTATCAAACTGGTGGAAATGTAGGAACGGGTTCCCAAAAGGCACCGAAAGTAGAACTGGGTCTAAACTGGTGCTGCACCGGTGAAAGACAGGTTTTAAAGTCTGTTAATATTTTGCTTTTTGCTGTATTTATTGTACATTTGCAGTAAAATGTTTGAAGTTTCTCATTTTGTTGAGTCATTGTTTTACGGCACACTGTAGGAACCCAGTACTGACATTTCTCCACATTCAGATTTCAAGTTTGAAAAAGCGATTTTAACAAACTAGTGTTAGGAGGTTGAGGCTCCAACAACACGCGTTATTAAAACTCCTGGATTTGGCCTCTAGATGTCATCAGATTAAAAACAACCAATGTTGGAATCCTGTTTATGATTGAGGGCCACAGGTAAAATGCATGCAGGGGCAACATCAGTATTTATAAAGTGTGTGTATGATGTGTATAAGTTCTTTTCATTAAAAAAGAAAAGAAAAAAAAAGGTTTCCTTTTAAACAGTAAGGTGGCATTTCTTGATAGCAGAAAAAAAGCTGCTGCTGACAACCCACCTCTGGCGCTGGTGCCCTACCCTCAGTTTTAAATGGATATAGACACTGAGGGTTTTCGGGAGGAGCCTGGGTCTAGGTGCGGCTTGCCGCTCTGGGGCGGGGGTACCTGGACCTGGGATATAGAGTATGTTTGGGGAGAGCGACTGTCTGGGCAGTGTCTATTTGTGTCTGTCTACACGTTGGGTGAGTGTCGAGTATTTGGTTGTGTATATGGGGGTGGGAATGCACGTTTGTGTCCGCGTGTGCCTGTTTGTCTGTGTCTATATGTCAGGTTGGGTCTTAGACTCAACCTCTCTGGGTACATCTCAGGCCCTCCAAAGTACGGAGGCCTATCTCCCCTCACCACACTCCCTGCCGGTGGCTGATGCCCTCAGACGTTGGTGTTTTGGTGGTTCTTGTCGACCTGGGCTGGGTGCTCATGTATGTACCGGCTCACTCCTGGTGGCCGATTGGCGGGGCCTGGCGCCTGTTGGGCCCCTTCCGGGGGGTGGGGTGCCCTCAGGCCTCTGGGCCTGAAGTTCGGTCCTCTCTGGCACAGCTGGCTGCCGGCAGGCACGCCACTGCAACCCCCTCTGGCTTCTGCTCCGTAGCTGCTGGGTGACCTCTTGTTTGGGGCTCTACTCAGCTCTTCCCAGGAGGGTGGCACGGTTCCCCCCCTTTAGTGGTCCTCCTTGGGTCCTCGTACTCTGGGGCCTCTGGATGTCTGGGGCCTGGATCTCCTCCATACCTGCTTCATGCCCTGGGGGACGGGGCTATGGCTCCCCACACTCCCTAGCAGATCGTTACATGGAGAAACCTTTGGAATACAAGCATGCTGATCCACACAGGTGTACACACGGGTGTACACAGACGCGGACTACACCTTTCTTGGCTGCTGCCTCAAAGCACATTGTGCGCTGTCTATCGTGCGTGCTGTACAATATCGTTTTAGTATCTACTGTTATCTACTGCTAGCTAGTTTATTGTGATGGTGCTGTATTTATGTTGCTATTTTTTGTTTTTCTCTTGTTTTTTTTTTATCCATACAGGTGATCCAGGTGTTTTGTTTTTCTTTCTTTCTTCCCCCCCTTCTCACCGTCTCTTCTCCCCTCCGTTTTTCTTTCTCTCCCTCTTTCTTTCATTCTTTCTCCCTGTCCTATCCCCCAGTCATGTCTGTCCCGTTTGTAGCAACCGAAAATAAAATAAATACATAATTATAATAAAGGTCAATCAAATGGACCAATATGGCAAGGCCATGATGATCCACTTGGTAAAATAAATCTGCTTGGCATCTTTCTTGGTCTTAAGACAACAATTCTGATGGCTAAAGATCCAAACGGGACAACAAAGAGGGGGGGAAAAAAGCTGCTGTGACAAAGAAAAATCTGTCAGCATGAAATCTTTGGACTATAATTACACAAAATAAATGCATAAAATTACAGAAAAAGTTCTGAAAGCTCATTGTCCACACGTTTTGCTTTGTTTAAATTTAATGGAAAAAAAATTCTGTCATTTAATTACTTTGCAGTATGAACGGAGGGAGGTTTTAATCTGTAGGAAAAGCTGTAAAGCTGAAAATACTAAACTCAAAAACCTCTTGTGGTGAGCAACAGATCAAATGGCTTCAAGTGCACATTCAGGCCTGTACGACTCATTTAGACATTGAGCCAAGGCTCTGTAAACATGCACACGTCTGCCATTCAAATACACTTTTTTGAATATAAAACTATATACAAACTAAACTGTAAATGTAATTCAAAGAAACTATTTGTATTTAGTTTTCATAAAAAGCCTTAGTTTAAGTCATTTACGACTACTTGGGAGAACTCAAAGTGTAAGACCTGGACAAGTTTGAAATCTCCTGTCCTCCACAATGAAAAATGGATCAACATAAAAATGGGTGTCATTATTCTTAAATAATAATGAAATGCAGCCAGATGATGCAGATTTTATGTTTTCGCCCGTTCCCCCTCCCGGACAGGCTAGCATTTAAATCTGGGCTCCGATCTGTGTACCTGGCCTGTATCACTACATTCACCGTCTTCGGTCAGCCACCCACCCTTCTTTCCAGTAATGGTATGATCTGAGCTTTTGCGAAAAGTGTGCCAATCAAAATAAAATCCTGCTTGCATGGATTTTCAACAGGGCTGAAGATTTTGCTCCCACATACTGACAGGTTATTAATAATTGACATATCGTTTGAAAAGCTTAATAGTGCTCCGCTGGTCTCCAACGTGCCCTCTGAGAAGGAAATCAAAGACCACAACCTGCAACAGTAGTGACAGTAAACAAATTTTATTTTGTCATCTGCATTTACAGCTGGAATTCTGGGAATTCAAACACGACGTCTTTGCCTGTGAGCTTCTTGTAGACACCAGAGAAGGTCTCCACCTGAATCAGGAAAGAATAAAATCAACGTTAGTTTAACTTAACCTGCCTCTTATTTACCATCACCACTTTTTCTTTACATGATATAAAAAAAAAAACAAAACAGCAACAACCAAGGCTGCAGGACAAACTCCTGTCTGCAGCTGAAGGATTTAAACAGGTCTATTTTTTATGCCAGTATGTTGTACTTAATACAACCCTTGGATTTTGGATTGGACTTTGATCTGTGCATAAAACTCAAAGTAAAGGACAAGTTAAGCCATAAATTCAATTTCTGTTTATGATCAGTCTGTGCACTGCATGGTTTAGCTCCCCAGTAATGGCCCCAAAGGACTCTGGGAAGATGTAGGAATATGCAGGACGCTCGTCCTCACCGGCCAGCAGCCGGGGACAGAGCTTTCTGTCCGACATTGTGGAACGGGACTGTACGTCTCAGCTCAGAGCTACGCTCCCATACGCCACCAGGACAGAGCCAGGAGAGCAACTCTCTGGATGTCCACGTCGGAACAAAAAGGTTTCAGACTTAAAACATCTCCAGAAATTTAACCGAGGGACACGTGCTCCGTCTTATCCTTGTAATAAATCCCGTTTTTGGGAGGTGTTTGGTGTGACAACGTGACTTTTTCCACACCAAACAATCCTTCCACTGATTAATACATTAAAGACTGACACTTGAAAGCATCGTTATTCGTGTTTCCTGAACATGCAGACGCCTCCGCTGCTTTAAAACTCACTTTGTGTTCGACGTTGTTCTGCTGAGCCTTGTCCAGGTGGACCTTGATGAGCCTGCTGCTGTCCAGTTTCACTCTGATCCTCTTACCCACGATCTCACTGGGGAACACCAGGTCCTCCAAGATGGCGTCATGGACCGCGGTCAGAGTGCGGCTGTAGAATTGGGGGAAAGAAAAAAGGTCATCAATGCTTCATTTCCAACTCCGTTTAGTTTCAGTGTGTGTCCACAGCGAGTTTCCGTGCTTCAGTTCAGTTTGGTTCTTATTGGTTGAAAGCTTTAGGTTCTACTTGAGCTTTTATTACTTCTCTACCCTGGTGGGGTATTTATCGTGGGCAGAAACACTTAATCATGCTGACATCCTGCTCGTGTTAATAACTTCGAGCAACAAGACATTTCTTCCTCCTCAAGTCCGGTTTTTATTTCATTTCATTAAAGTAAAACATTTTCCCCGATAACAGTTTTATGTTACAGCAATAATCTTGGGAGTGAGGCCCTGAAGGTCAACACCTGAGGCTTGGTGTTGATTACAAAGCTTGTCTCCCAAGGGCAGCCATGGGTCCCTGCAGGCCTGCCTCCACTGCACTATGTGTGGCTGCAGACCTGCACGACAACCACAGGCCGATCAACAGGATGCCAGCCTAGACAGCCGCCACCTCAAGCAGACTGGAGGGGTGGCAGACTATGACTTACAGAAGCAACGGGCACCGCTATAGTACCCTAATGAGTTTCACTTCCTCTAAATAAATCTTACTGAGAGTTTTAGTCAGCCTGGTCCGAGCTGAACTTCGGATTACTGTGTTTTACCAAACGGTTGAAAGATTTAGCTCGGATAAACCGGGGACCAATAATCACATCAGTAAAGTTTTCCTTCCAAAGCACCTGCAGCGCCCTTTCAAACATCCAACTTTCAGCAAAAACCGGGACTCTCTTCACAGAAAATAAAAACATTCAGTCACACCTTCTTTGGTTTCTATTAATGATCAGTCTGTGCACTGCATGGTTTAGCTCCCCAGTAATGGCCCCAAAGGACTCTGGGAAGATGTAGGAATATGCAGAACGCTCGTCCTCACCGGCCAGCAGCCGGGGACAGAGCTTTCTCTCCAACGTTGTGGAACGGGACTGTACGTCTCAGCTCAGAGCTACGCTCCCATACGCCACCAGGACAGAGCCAGGAGAGCAACTCTCTGGATGTCCACGTCGGATTAGATTTACAAATGGGTTTATAGCATCATTCTGTCCAGTTAATAAACCTTTCTCCCGTTTTTTTAGAAACACATTTGTAGATTTAAGTTTACAGTTATCCTCACAATCTCTTTTATTTTGAAGGACAGAAATAAATCTTAAGGGTGTTACCTGAAAAAAGATGCTTCAACACAGTATTAACATACATCTTTTAAAAATCATTTATACACAAAGCAATTTCTAAAGCTTAAAGAGAGCACTGCAGATGCATTAACGTCATGTGATGAAAATTAATATCACAAGAACTATTAATTTTCATCACATGCATCTGGTAGCATGCATTGCAACAGTACCTCCACAAGGTGGTGGTAGATCGCAAGTAACCACCACCAGGCTACCCGACGCTGGACTGATAAAAGGGGTCTGAGAAGGTGACAGAAGATCGAACACTTTACAAACCGAGAGAACACTGAAGTTCAGAAAAATGAAAGTAAACTAAGCACAGTGTAAATGTTGCCAGCTAAAGTTCATTATAGTGTTTTTGTATGAGCTCAAAAAAAAAAAAAAAAAAAAAGGGCTCAAGAGTATTAGTGGAAATGCTCATCACTGCACCATCTTCCCTCCGTTCTTTCACTTGAATCATTGTCAGAGCTGGAAAGTTTCTAACATTAAAGACTCCAGATCCACTTTAACACATTGACCCACTCTTGCGAGTCAGCCGCAGAAATCTGTGATCAGATTTTAAAGCCAACTCTCGGCACTCACCTCCTGGGACGCTTCTGCTTATTCTTCGTGCGGCTTTTCCTGGTGGGTTTGGGCAGAATTCTCCTCTGAAAGTCAGAAATTGTTCAATTAATCTCCAACGAGGAATTGGGCAAACAAAAGCAACTACAGAGCAGCATGAAGGTAACAATCAGGTTCAGGCTGATATTCTTGCTTACATAAAGAGGTTTTATTTCATTATCAGCCTATAAGTTGAACCCTGATTTGAAAAGATGTGCACTGCATGGTTTAGCTCCCCAGTAATGGCCCCAAAGGACTCTGGGAAGATGTAGGAATATGCAGGACGCTCATCCTCACCGGCCGGCAGCCGGGGACAGAGCTTTCTGTCCGACATTGTGGAACGGGACTGTACGTCTCAGCTCAGAGCTACGCTCCCATACGCCACCAGGACAGAGCCAGGAGAGCAACTCTCTGGATGTCCATGTCGGATAAAAGAATCACCGCAACACACGGACACATACCTGAGCTCACGCCTGTTCTTAACAGGGTTATGCATTTTAAGTAATGTTTTCCAGGCATCCAGCTTGAAAGCAAAACGTAATATTTCTGGATATCAAGTAAGTAATCAAACTGACAGTCACAGCGATGGTATCCTCACCTGTGCAATGAAGACCACGTGCTTTCCACTGAACTTCTTCTCCAGCTCCCTCACCAGGCGCACCTGAATCTTCTGGAAGGACTTCAGCTGAGGGACAGGAACGAAGATGATGATGGCTTTCCTGTTTCCACCAACCTCGATTTCCTGAAAAGAATAAAGCAGCAGTCATTTAAGAGCACAGGGGCTCTGAAGTGTGATGTGACGCCACCTGGGCAGGGCAGGAGCTCTCCACGAGGTGCCCAAATCCCAGCTTTGGATCCTTGAAGGAAATTG